>NC_056688.1:64062252-64426418 GCF_018350215.1 Panthera leo | reverse complement strand
TCTACCACTATTGATTATAGGCTTTAGCCTGTGAGCTTTAGCTCATAAATAAAAATAAAATTATAAGAATAGGACTAAAAGATAATTTAGAGCTGCTAAAATATCGCTATTAAAAGAATATAGATTTTTATTTTCATTCTAAACAGAACTGTAGTACACGGTAGGGGACATCAACAGGAAATGACAGGCATGTGACTGATCTTCATTGCTGAGGAACTGTGTCTTTATCAACCCAAGGGAGCCACCATAAGCTAGAGAGCTGCCCACAGGTCCTGCAGGTTCATGCAGGGTTTGAATTTCCCTTTGCAAAATAAGATACAAATACAACAGGAAAGCAGATTTCCCCCTCACTTTATACAGCATTTGCATGTCATTAAGAGCAGAAAGTCTCTCTTCTGGCCATGACTGTTTCAACATGTGAGCTAAGCAATCAAACATTGACAATGTTTTCTTAGGAAAATTTCACTGAACGTCTATCATGTGCCATGTACTTTGTTAGATACTGGACATACCATAGTGGGCAAAACAGAAGAGTGGATCTCGTGGCAACTTTGGGAATGGTTCTCTTCACTCCAAAGGAACACCAAATGGGTCAGGAGTGGATGCTTACCAGTGTCCTAGAAAATATATTTGTTTTAAACAACAGAAATCCTACCTCATATTGCTTACATAGCAAAGGGAATTTATATGCTGACATATCCACAGAGGTAACACTATGTTCAGGAGTGGCTTGATCCAGCCGCTTGATCAAGGGTCTAGATTCTTTTTCTTTCTCTATTCTGCCATCCATGGGGTTGGCCTCACCCCATGCCCGGATCTTCTACAGATTTAAAAGGGCCACAGCTGCTCCTGGGGTATACGCTTCTTTGTTTACATCCAACAGGAAAGAGACAGCATCTTTGTCCAAACATTCACACCAAATGTTGTATAATCTTCTCCAACTGAATCAGCTTATGCAGTGCTAATCCCCCATGGATGGTTTGAGTGGTTTAGCCTCGGACCAGGTCATAGTTTCATCACCGAAGCCAAGGAGGGAGCTACGCTCCCTAGAATCCCCAATCAGAGCCATCAAAAAGAAGGTCTGATGCTGGGGAGGCAACTAATTAACACTCACACTGTCTGTGGGCACCTGCAGAACTGGGCAAAATCCTTGTCAGCTCTCTTGCTTCTTGTTCTTGGGATGTGAGAACTAAAGCCATCTACCCCAACACAGCTGTCTACAGAACACACTCTACGTCAACTTGACTGTAACTATTCTACTGTCTTCATTAACACAACTTTACTATTCTGGAGAGTCTTGCCACGAGAGATAAAAGTTGTAAATAACATCATTGCTTATTACAGGGAATTCTCAAGACCATCGAATTCTTCTTTAGTATCAAAAGACAAGTTTATGCCCCCAAACTCTTTGAATTTTGGTCTCACAATCCTCACCTTGCTGGTCTCACAATCCTCACCTAAATTATCACCTCATGATCTTTACAGAATCCTAACCAAGCTCCCCCGTTCCGTAGCAGGCAAGCAATAAACTCAGCTTTGCCCTATTAACAGGTTGTTCTGGTGATATTTGGGAGGCCGCAGTCAATAGGCACATCTCCCAAAAGACTCATTTCCAGGAGCAGTGGCCTTCCAGACATCCCCCTCCTCTGCCAAGATGCACCACTCTTGCTCCAGGCCCATCAACCCCCCAAGTTCCCTCTTACCCCTAGATACCACCTAGGGGTGTGGCTCCTTCCGAGGCTGGCCGGAACTCTTCTGGTGCATTTCATCTATGGGGGAAGAATTGGCCCATTGGCCCACTGTATAAACTGTCACCTCTGAATGCCACTCCTGGAGATGGAGATTGCTGAAGCCTCAAGCCCGTTGTTAACCACTTTTTATTTAATTGCTATTCAAGTGTGCCGCAGGTGTGCTCCAGGGCAGAGACTGCTGGGGCGAGGTCATTTGTGAGAGAGAGGAGAGTCAAGATGCAATTGACTTTTTGTTCAGGCAGAAATGTTATTTTCTAACACACTGTTATTATCTCTTATAACTCTAGCGTTGCCCCAAATGTTTCCATGTTTTATATGATCACCAGCTTTACAGATACTCAGAAGAACCACTGGTTTTGCATCCCAGCTAAAGATGAAAAAATGCTTAGGGTCTTTTTTTTTTTGATAACTAATTCAATACAAGAAAGAAGACTGCTTGAGAAATACTGAGTGCTCTTGGCTTTGTTTGCTGACCATTTCTTCCACCAGCTGGAAATACAATGCCTCATTAACACTAACCGTGCCTACTTGTCCAAACGGCACTCTGGTCACTTGTAACAATTGGCACAGATTCCAAAAGGTTTGTTAACGTTCTTCAGATCCCAAACATATAGCATATCTTTATGTTCTTTGCAATTGGTTTTGCTTCAGTGGTACTGCAGGTGTTTATGGATACTGGCATGCTAAATCTCACCGATAAAAATAGTTAATTTTTTCCAAAAAAAATTTCAACTAAGAGTCCTTTATTTTATCCAAAAAATCATTTTCTTCTATTTTTTTTATTTTTTATTGTCGCACGTAGGTGGAGTGAATCATTACATTGTGTAAAACTGCTGCTAAAGTGTTTCCCTGTTGAGAAAACTAACTTATGGATTAATGTCCTTGTCCCTCCTGATCGGTTCTCATTCAGGGTGCAGCTGTCTACCCTTCACCACAGACATCTCGGTGCTGTTTCTGCTTCCTCTGTCTCTTACAAAAGAAGACACTAAAATACTCTAGAACCCGGCCACCTATGTCAGCTCAGGGGGGTCCTTCAAGATTTAACAAGGTGTCTCTTTACTGTTCTGAATATTTTTCACTTTCACTCAAAATGCAAAGCTATCATCACCAGATGCAGTTTGTGATGAAAGAAAGAAAGAAAGAAAGAAAGAAAGAAAGAAAGAAAGAAAGAAAGAAAGAAAGAAAAGCAACAGGCTCAAATGGAGTCACTTGTGCAAACATCCCGCATCATCAAACAAGGACTTAATACCTAGCCTACCTGCAGTTCAGCCTCTCCCAGGAATGTGACCCGTAACCAATCAATCTGGACTTATCTGGTCAGTAGCACTAGTGAGGTATTCTGCCTGACCCCTATTTTCCCCCAGAGGAAGGTTATCTTATCTGAAACAATCCACTCTTTGCTAGAGCAACTTCCTGCTTCATTCACCTCCTTCTGCCTACAGAAGGCTTTCATTTTGTACAGCTCTTCAGAGCTCCTTTCTATCTGCCAGACGGGAGGCTGCTCAATTCATGAATTACTGTATAAAGCATGTAAGATCTTTCAATTTACTCAGTTGAATTTGATTTTTTAAACAATGGGAACAAAGTGAGGAAATGGCCTCTTCTCATATCCTCCTTCTAAATGGAAAACAGTCAATCAAAATGTACAGCTAAATAAATTAGGGCCATCTCCATTTGAACAGCCCCCTGCAAGTTCTGTGTCAGGACCTTTTACATCTTTCCTTGAACTGACTTGTACTTTGAACTCCATCGAAAACTGTGGAACTTTAGAACTAAAGGAAACCAAATGCCATCACAATATGCCTCATTCATTCATTCTTTCATTCGTTCATCAATACTAATTCAATACCTATGTAAGAGGGATAGTATTTCCATTCTCTGCAAATCATGTTGTTCCATGCAATGAATTAATGCCATAGACTGCTATAAGCCAAGGGCAAATAACACAAGGTCAATTATCAGCCAGTCCCTCATGAAATAAGAGTCTGGAAAGCCAGGCCTTGTTCAGGGAAAAGAGATACATCTAAATTCCAAATGTTCCCTTTGCATGTTGAGAGGAAACCGTAGAGATCTGAACATAAGGCATAAGTAGAGAGGAGTCATGTTATGTATAAAGTAAGTGTAATAGAAAGAGTTAGGGGTTTCCCCAAAAAGAAAGATGAGATATAGCTTTAGTGACTTAAGAGAAGTCATTCTAGGTACCCAGCTAGTTTCCCTCATCTGTGCCTTACCTGGCTCTAGTAGCAGGAGCACACTTCTAGAAGAACATCCTAAGAGATATTAGAATTACAAAGAAATGCAAAAACCTCAGTAGTTAAGGATTTTAAGGGAACAAAGGGAATGTAAAAATCACTAGTCTCCACCAGGCCAGGAAATAGCCTCACCCTATCAGAGACAACCAGTGGTAAAACTCCCAGCGCGGGTTCAAAAGTAAGCAAGGCCCCGCCCTCCTTACCCAAGAGAAGGAGCCCCAAACCCCAGTCAGTTTATACCTGCTCTCAGAGCATACCCGTGTCGACAGTTACCTCTGCTTCATTATAATGTCACAGTATCAGCCTTAAATGGAGCACAAGCTTCTTCAACATGACATAGGATGAATGTATAGGCATGTTTTCTAAGTACACCTACACAACCTTGTGGCCCGCCTTCACAAGTGGTGACAGAGCTCCCCTTTCTGAATACTCATCCTAAACTCTAAATAAAAAGAACCTACTCATCCTTGCTTGGGATGGGGGGTGGTCATGACTTTGGAAGTTATTCCCTATGATCTCCTTACTGGCTGCAAACAAAGTTTCCTTTCTGTGAAAACTCCCCCTGGTGTGGTATCTACCTGTAACTCACCAAGGAGCAAACTCACATTAGTTCAGTTACAGAAGATTCTTCCAGCTGGGAGGAGGAAGTAGAGAGCTTTGGCAGAAGAGACAGGGAGAGGGGAAGACAGGATCTCCTGTGAGGCCCTGGTTTCACCCCTCAGGCCTAAAATCCCAAGTTTCAGGTGGATTGAGGAGGAAGCTGAAGGTGGATGTGTCTCTCTACCAACATGAGGCCAGAGGAACAACGTAGAAATGGCCATGTGGGGCACCTGGCTGGCTCAGTGGGTAGACAGTGTGACTCTTGATCTTGAGGTTGTAAGTTCGAGCGCCATGTTGGGCATGGAACCTACTTAAAAATAAAATCTTAAAAAAAAAAAAAAAAAGGCCATGTAACTCAATGGACATGCAGAGGGCGTCTGTACTGTCATCAAGTCCCCTGAAGCTCCTATGTGTCTCTGATGTTTGGAGGGTGTGGAAAGGAGGGGACTATTGGCTGACAGGGTTCCAGGGGTTCCAGCAAGTGGGGAAGTGACCCCGTACCAAGGGGTGCAAAAACCTCCTAGGCCAGGCATCAAGTGAGAGCTGCTGTCAGACCTCAGAGATCCTCAGGGCTGGCAACAGCCACATTCAGGTTTGGCCAGCCTCAAAGGGGCCGAGCTCCCACAGAGTAATCAGGCCTGGCTTGGGCTTGTTCTGTGAGGACAGGTAGCAAGTTACATCAGCAGGGATCCTCAGCGCAGGCAGAGACAGTGTGGCATCTGATGGCCAGAGACAAGAAGGAAAATGTCCCCTGTCAGGTGAAAGCATGCAGTCCACTCCTGTCACAAGGCCTTTAGGCTTCCCCACACCTGGATGGCAGCTTAGGAAGGAGGAAGGAGAGGAGACTTCCAGAAAGAAGGGAAATAGCTCTGGTAGAGAATTTAAGCATTATATTTGACTAAATATTTATCCCAGAGAAACCAAGATAACCTAGAAAAGACCAGAAATCATTAATTAGCAAGATCAATTTTTTTCCCCTTCCTGTTCTTTACCAGGATGGTATTCATTTTAGATAATAAAGAAATTTACATTTTCTTACACTACTTTAATGTACTTCAAGTGCTTCTGGTTCTCTCGGTTCCCATCCAGGCCAAGCATTTTGTTGTCTGAGGCACTGAGATCTTCTGTTGGATCATATTCGGAGGGGTGGGGGGGGTGTGTGTGTCACCACATGCAGAAGATACTGTGATAGCATGTGGCCCTCCAGGTACAGACTCCTCATTTCCTCCATCACTATCTGCTGACACACACATTAGGCTCATGCTCAGCTCAATGACCCAGTTTTTGGGCTACCCCTTCACAGGGCAAAGCATGTGATCGCCAGCCTCAGTTCATCCCTTACTTATCAGAACTGAATTCACGGTATTTCCAAAGACCAGCAATGGGGGTGCTGTAGGCACCTCAGGTACATCCTGCTTCTGTGTGGCAGCACTTTCCAGGGCTCTCCCTGTCCCGTCCTTCACTCCACACTTTCCCCTACCCAGTCTCAGTTTCCTTCTCTGGTAGTCTAGTCCTCACCTGGGCCCACGTCCTGCAATAGACGCCAAGTCCTCTGATGGGAACCTCATCGCCTGCTTGGTTCTTTCTAGCCAACCCCTCCCCGTTGTGGAGAATCACTTTTGTTTCTTCAGTCTCTTGTAAATAACAATTTCCCCAAAGTGCTAAAGCCTCTGAGTCCCTCACTTAAAAATCTGGGTAGCACTGCGTTTCGCCTGCGTCAATGTCTCCGTCCTGCCTGGGCCCTTCTCAGGAAGCTGGAAGGAGCACTGGCTCACACTGCAATGACCCCTGGGGCGGGGGAAGACACCTAACCCAACCGGAGCAATCGGATGCCTTCTCCCGGGAATGTGTGTACCTCGCAGACTTCAGGCAGGTTCTGCGGGGCACTTGATGGCCACTATCTAGAACTGGTTTCAACAGCCTGGTCCTGTAACTCCCAGTGACGTCTGGATAACTGATGCTTGCTGTCGTTCTACAGCTGTAAGCTTACACCTTCAAGAGGTTCCAGAGGGTGGTAGGTGAGTACTCTGGTCATACTGGGCCTCACTTGTCCCTCAGTTATGCCAGGAACTGCATAACTCTTGAGTTGTAGGGGGCACTGGGCTCAGTGAGGTGGCCCTGCGGACCACCAGACCAAGTGGGTGCAGAACCCCCTTGTATATACACACACATAGGAAAGGCTGAGCTTAGAGAGAGGAGACTTATCCACCCCTAAGCACAACGTGAATAGGACTCTGGGGTTTAGAATCTTGTATCGCCGCCCAGGATAATGTCGCTGATCTTCACTATACATTCTGATTGGATATTCTCTCTTCTCTCTTTTAGAGAAGTAACATTTTATTTAACCAAATGGTGTCTGTGTCCGGTCTTCCCATTACACCAGTTCACTGCTTGTTAATGCAGAGGTTATGCAGCACTACAGGGGGAAAGTGATGAAAACCTGAAACTATTTTTATTATTCTCACCGGGGTTCATGATGTAGGCCAGCTCCACTACAGAAGGGTGGGAAGGGTGCTGGGCTGTGACCAGGCCAACACCATCTTCTCCAGGATATCAAAGGGGGGGGGGGCTGTAGTGGGAGCTCCAAGAGTTCTACTACCTCCTGAGGCCCCCTGGAAGGGATATTCCTGTCCCCGAGTCCCAGGCAGCTGGCTCTAGGGGAGTCTGCACAGCTTCCCAAGCCTTTAACATCATGGAGAGTGAAGGGAGCTGTATTGGCTGACCTTTGAGTGTGCAGTGAAGCCATCCAGAAACCCTGAGAGAGAAATGGATTTCTGAACTCATTGCCTTTGAAGACTCCATCTGCCACCTGCCCTGGCAAGGTCAGGGTGTGTTGGATGCAGCCCCGCCCGAGCCGGCTGCCAAATCTCTGCAGGGTTCAGGGTTCAGTCTTAACCTGGTCCCTCAGCCCCCAGCGGTGAAGAGCTTCTGCCAGGCCAGACTCCCTTTATACTAAATCCTAACTACCCCATAATCTCTCTCTGCCTTTCTCTCATTCACGTATACACACATGCTTATGTACACACACACACACGCACACATACACAAACACACACAGAACTGGGACTTAATTGCCGTTTTTGCTTTTACACAGAAAATCTAAAGGTTCTCAGACAGTGTAAGAGGAGAGGAGAAGAATCAGAACTTAAGGGCATGCATCTATGTCTAGCCCCTTCCCCCCATCTGAGGGTGCAGGGGGTGGGATTTCCAGCCTTCCTTTTACCCTCCATGGCAAACATGATGGCTGAGGGTTCCATGAGGACACACGGCAGCCCCTCACCATGCGGGGCATACATAGTACTGACCGTAACAGAGAACCTCCCTGAGCGTCTACAGCCACTGTGTCTTCACTGTCTGATCCTCACAACCACCCTTGGGAGACAGGTGCTGTTAGGGGCCACTTTGCAGAGGAGAAAACTGAGATTCAGAAAGGGAAGAACAACTTGTGAGTGGCAGCATTGGGATCTGACTCTAGGTCCATCCAACTCCACAGTGAGTGCCTCTGACCAACGGCTCTGAGTCCAGTTCCCTCCTTCCTTACAGCTGTCAGCAAAGCGCAATGACCTCTCCAATCCTGCTTTTCATCTCATCTGGTACCAGTGCCCCGATTCTGTTGGCTGCACGTTTATTTTTAAAAGGGAAAGTACCGCTTCCACTCTTGGGATGGATGTGGGGTCCTGGGCGCATACTTCAGAGAGACAGGAAGCAACGGGGCAGAGATGGCCCCCTCTTCACTTGCCCCTCACAAGGTGTGCAGGCACGTCATTCTGGGGCAGCAGTTAAGAGACCACTGTTGTACCAGCTGAAGTCATTCTAGCTGCTGCAACACACGACTCCCAAGTTTCGGTGGTTTAACCCTAAAAACACTGATTTCTCACTTACATGGCTATCATACCCTTATTTGCAAAAAGTCAAGTGCCCAGGGTTTAGGGACCATCTCCCAAGCGAGCAAAGTCAGACAGTGCTTTTTCCTCAGGAGTGAAAAGAAGCCTCCAAGGCCCGCATTCCATGCTTCCCGTTGGGTACCATGCATGCACCGCCACTCAGGGTCCCGTGCACAATACACTACCTGTCCTCACTCCCCGGCAAGGGCACTGAGAAGGAGCTGCTGTGCACCAAACAGGGGCTCCTGTCTCAGCCCCACACCACATCCCTAAACTCTACTCCTTTCCCATCCTGGGACCTGAGAGGCAGAGAGCTCTGTGACATTCTGTGACACTCCTGATTACAAACAAGAATTAAAGTCAGCTGTGACTGAAGGGTACAAAAAGTCTATTACCACTGCTCTGATGGTCACTGGTACTGACAGACTCAGGCAGTATAATGAGCCCTCACATGGACTCCTTTGAGGGCTCCCCCCAGGAGCTGAAGAAGTGAGGGGAAGTTGGGTTAGCATATGACTTGCAGCTACTTCTCAGGTGATTCAGGGGGCCGTGGGTCTCCCTCAGGGATTAATTTTGAGTCCAGAAAAGAACGAGTCTTAACTTCACTGGCCCAGGGGCAGAGATATCCTTGGGGACCTATAAATTAGGGGGCCTTAGGTGCTGCTTGAATACACCCCAGGCCCTGAAGCTTAGAATCAGTCCATAGGTTCTATGCCGGTCTTCTCCGTCAGGCACCATCTCCAACAAAGGAAGACTGTCCCTTCCTCCCCAGGGCCCCCTGCCTCCCCAGGTCTGCCTCAACCCGACTCTCCTGAATCTTGATGGCAACGGAACCCACACGACTGAGGTTTTGTCTTGGCCTCTCAGGATGGCTTTGATGGGAGTAGAGCTGCCTGTACTGGAAGAATAAGAGGAAAGTTCTCTGCCTGGAACCCATGCTCCCTGGAGTCCCGTTTTCCAGGGGCTCACTTCCCCATCACTTAACCAAGAGCAGGAGGGAAAATGCCTTCCTGGACAGTCTCACCTGCCACCTTTGTGCTCCTGTAGCACCTGATATGGATGTTAAAGCTCATGACTGTGCATTTTAGTGGTTAGTTTGCATGCCTTCTTCTGTCTCTTTTGTGGTCTACAAGCTCTTCACAGGATGGTTTCTTATTCACATCTATTCTCTTTACCTAATACGGCAATTGACTCTCACAGGTGATAAACGCAATTTATTTTTGCAATGCAATTTGCATTTTGCAAATTTGTAAATGCAATTTGTTTTTGAAAGAATGAGTTAGTACATAAATAAGAGAGGGTGTCAATGAGCAACGATGGATGGGGGAAGCATGAATGAGAAGTAAATGATGGGGGGGGTGGTAAATGAATGAATGAAGGTGTGAAGCAGAATGATGGCCCACTGGATGCAAGTATTCATTCATCTCTTCTTCCCTGCACACAAACCCCGGTTTTTAGTTGGGACTATTTACACCCAGTAAAAGAATACATTTCCCACATGTGTCCATGCGACTAAACTCTGTGACTAAGTTAAATATAAGTAGATGTGTCACATGAGACATCAAAGAAAATCCTTTGAAAGAGAATGTGTGTGCTTTTGGATCTTGCCTCTTTCTACCTTTGGATGACCTGAAAAGATATGTTGGAGCTTAGCAGCCATGTTGTTCAATGAGGTGACCTCAAAAAAACCCCACACTGGGACAGTGAAGCAGAAAGACAGAAGTCTAGTTCTCTACTGTAATCACAGAGCCACTAGGCTGCCTTCTTCTGGACCTTTTTTATGTAAGAGAGATATACATTTCTATTTCATTTGTTGTTTTGTCCATTTTTATCACATGTAGTTGAATCTGATATTAAACAGCTTGTCCAGAATCACAGGTTAATGCTACAGCCAGTCCTGGAATCCAGGCCTCCTCTCTCCTAGTCTCAGGTTCTTTCTGATGCTACACATAAGTCACTCTATGGCGACCTGAAATTCCACACTCATCCGGATCCTGTAGACACCTTCCAAATGTCAACCCAAAGCCATGACATGGAATCAGAGAATCTTAGTCATTCTTGAAGACAATCAAAGTGAGGGATGAGTGATCAATGTCCAAAACCCACTAGACAGATGGGGAGCACAGACTCAACCTCAGACTGAATGCAATTTCCAACGGCCTCAGAAAAGGCAACCAGAGAAACCCATCAGTGACTGTAGACCCCGGTACACTCACCCTCTTGGTGTCTTCTGCATTTCAACAGTAAAGCATTTATTCTTCCACAAAGTGGAGCATGTGGGAGTAGGGTCTTACCTCCACCAGGGAATGCCAGTGTGCAATGGGCTTCCGAGGATACGACAACATCTCACTCCAGTGGTCTCTGCCCAGCCTCTCAGCTTCGTTGCCTACTTGACACACGCCGATGATCTCATTATGACCTACACTGTGAAAACGGCCCACAATAACTTTTTCTTAAAATTTTGGTATGTAAGAGCAACAACTACTCAAACTGAGAGGAATTAGGCAAAGGGTGGTTCTTTTCATTCCTTAATTTAAAACTACAGGACAAGCTTAAAAGCCAATAGAACTTGGGATCCAAGATAGTACTTGGTGGCACAGAGAGGAAGAGCAGAGGTTAGCTGTCACACACCTGAGCTTTTGTAACACTGGCATGGCTTAGCTTGTTCCTGATGCATGCTAGGGATGACAACTCTGGTTCTAGAATGAGGCTGACCTCCAGGTCTTCAAACCTATGTAATGAAAAGGAGGCCATCTGAAAGGAGTTCCTTGCATTAATGGCTGCTCAAATTCCTATAAGAGGCAACCAAGTATGTGTAAAAGAGAAGTATTGGGTAGGGCAGCCATAGTCTGGAGCTTACAAAGGGGGCAGGGTGGGGATACTTCCTGAGTCTTCTTGCAACCCCTCTCTTCAGGGAATGTGTGTTCTCACACTCTCCCCTCCTTCCTTCCAAGCCCACCTTTGCTTCTTTGACCCAACTTGATTTTCCTACTGTAGAAAGATACTTAGCTCCTTTAACTTTAGGGCTAATATTTCTGAAACTTTCCCTGGGTAGGTGCCTGCCTTGGGGCAATCTTTCTCCTTAGCAGTTTCTGGTTAGAAGTCGCCTGTGTAACTAGAATGATATGACCCATCCTTTAACTCTTTAGGATCCGAGCTCATGGACTTTCCGTTGTTTTCCTTCCTGCAAAGATGAGTAATTTTTCTCCTATTTGTATGTAGGGAGTAATGGCAAGACACGGGTGGGGGAGTGTGAAGGACATTTGAGTCTGTGCTCATTAAAATCAGTTGTGTGCAGAAGCCCCATGAATTCTGCCATGGATTTTTCCAGGCAGATTCATGAGTTTACTGAGAATTGAATTGAAGCAGAGCTCATATAATCAGATTTGTTGATGCGGGAATCTTGGCAATCGCTTGAAAAAAGCTGGCCTAGATTTCCACGGTTGGTGGGCAACGTCCCCTCCTGTGACCTGACACTACTGGTGTTGTGTTTCGTCCAGAGAAGACAAGATAAGGTTTATTGCTCCATGTGGGCTGTCACACCCATGGGCAGCTGAGCCAACCCATGTGTTCCCTGAGCTGGAAGACAGTTCTGTTTCACCTAGGCATCTGCTAGAAAGGGTGTTCAGGGCACTGATGCTGCCTTAGTGACATTTCAGGGGTATGTGGGAAAATTTTCAGCTACAAATAATATTTGTAAGATTATATTAGAAGTCAGAATGATTTTTTTTTATACTTGTGCCCAGACCACGTGGGAGGTTTCCAATTAAAAAGAGACTCTGCATTTCAGTCCAATGACTGGTTTAACATGTCTAATTCCCTGTTGGTACTTCCTTTGCATATTAAAATGACTGTTTTTCAAATCTGTCCTTTAAATACACAATTGGCTACAATGCAGGCTATAAATATCTCTTCTGTGCTGTATTAATTAGAAAGTCGAGCATCTTATACATTTTAATGTACCCTGTCATCCATACTGATTCTAGCATTTTCAAGAGAACATTTCTGTTTGCTTTCAGACTTAAGTGGATGGAAATGATCTTTATTAAACACACTTGGAGAAGGGGAAAAATAACAGAGTTATGTATTTAGAAATGTTGATGGTGTGGCTAAAGTAATCACTCTGCTATTTTGAGTGGAATCTTCCCACGAAGGCCAGGCAGGATTGCGCAGGAGAAGATTAAGACCTGCAGAACCAGGTTTTTCCAAGCTGAGATTCTGGGGAGTATGCAGGAATGGAAAGGGGATGAGGTGGGGAGGAGGGGAGGATGGGGAAGGAGAAAGAAATAAAAAGGTGGAGAGCAAAGAGGCACTTGGGTAATATAACTCTAAAGCATGGTTTGGAAAATGGCGACTCCTTGTCAGTCAGCTTTCCCGGGGTGTCCATTTGACTCATTTCCTGCAGCCTGGGACACCAGCTAAGAACGTGTGGCTGCACTCCCCCTCTTCCCTCCCTGTCTTGGGCACAAGAGACATTTTCCGCCCTGAGAAAAAGCTCCAGGTATCTCACCGGTCATAGTCCATGACGGCTATGGACAAGTGGATTTGGTCAATGTTCTCGGGAGGGACGTCAAAGACTATGGCTTCGTTGTAAATGGGATTCAGAGTGTTCCTCTTGGTGGATGTTTTCCTCTTCTTCAGTCGTCGGCCATCACACATCAGTGACACTTTCACGTAGGGATCTGTACAACCATGAGAAGCGGGGGTACTGAGAGGATAAATGTGGATGTAGGGGGCAGTTCCATCACTGTGGAGTTCCACGGACTACGGGATGCAGAACTCCCTTACCTGCCTGTGGGCTGGAGTTTGGGGATTTTAATTAATAAGATGCCTGGGCAGTGACTACAGTTAGGATAATTAAGACATTCATTCAAGAAAAAGCACAGGACACTGTCTCCTCAAAGTGTGTGGAATTTAAAAATAGTGTGAAAATATCTGTTACCAAATTAGAAAATGTTCCAGCTAGAATTCCAGACTTGCCTGGCTGCAATGGGGAGAGATGCAAAGGTATTTCCAAGGCAGGAAAAACAGGCTGAAGGCCCCGACTCTGAACCACCCCAGACAGTCTCTTCCTAAACATCAGGTCTTTAGGAAAGGAACAGATAGAATGCCTAGACGACAGGGACAGCTTTGGGGAGTACAGGGACTTCAAGCCCCAGAGCTGCCTGAAGTCGGGTTGCAAAGGGGGAAGCAGTTCAGCACAGCAGAGAAAGGACAAAGCTTGCTTATGGCATGACCTTGGCAAAGGGTGACAGGTGACAAGCTCGGTCTCTGCTTCAGGTGGGACTTCTCTGGTTCTACCTCACTATGCTTCTGCTCCATGGGGACTTCTCTTTTTCTCCTTGCCTGCACAACCACGTGTTTCCCTGACTCCCCATACACTGTCCAGGAGGCACTGAAAGGCCAGAAGGGGCCACAACTTTTTTTATCTTGGAAAAATACTGGAGGCCAGTAAGTAAGCAGAATATACTGCATCTGATGTCCATTGATTTCTGTGATCAACAGCCAATGGACTGGGTGTTCTATGACCACATTTTGGGAGCCCCTGAAGAAGTTGCTTGGGAATGTGTATAGTAGGACCTGCATATCAGGGCTTTCTTGTTATGGTTTAGAATATGTTTAGAATACCAAACTGCATAGTTCATTGACAGGCCTTGTAGGAGGATATATGATTGTTTTCAATCTTCCATAGGCCTGAGATGGTGATTACTGGTATCTGAAGAAAGACCCAATTAGATAAGCTGTGTCAGTATGTGTAAACTGTAGGTCCAGTTCACAACTATGGTGAAGAAGACGTATAAGAGAATAATGACTATTCCCATTAGGTAGCATTTCATATGTGCCAGGTACTGTTTTATGACATTATATGCACTAACTTACTTAATCTTATTATAACCCAATGAGCCAGATACTATTATTACCCTCATTTTACAGATGGGGAATCCGAAGCTCAGACAGGTTAAGTGACTTGCCCAAAGTCATACAGCCATGAGGTCTAGGAGAGGAATTAAACCTAGGTAGTTTGGTTTTATGCACCTTATTACTCTGTTAGAGACTTCATAAATACTACATTAGAACCATGGGAGGAAGTCTGAATTTGAGAATGTCCCACCTGATGCTCCTGTTATGTCCATTGCCTTTAAATTCCTCGCTTTTATAATAGTGATGGTCAGCCTGCCAGCAGTTGGAAGGTAGCAGAGGGAAAACATCAGCTCTCCAAGATCCACATTGTCCTGTTGAGAAAGCACAAGCGGACTCATTGGAAACTGTCCTCAGCCTGGCACGCATAAGGACCAGCTGCAGGACAGCATTGGAAGGGACACCACTGGTCCTCAGCTCATCTTGTGAATCCCTGCTATCTCCTGCTTCACGTCGACCACAAGGAGGAGAACAAATGCCTGGACTTTGGGAGCCCCAGACCCTAAGGAAGTATAGCCTGTCCTCAGATGGCAAAGCTGTGGAGGCCGTCCAGGGCCTCCACCACCCTCTATCTATCTAGCCACTTGCGGCCCCGCACAGCCCCCAGGAATGAAGCCCCCAGAGCCTTGGCTATTTCCCATGTGGTTCCATTCATATTCCCACCACAATCCCCCAGGCCCCCCCCAGGACAAAGCTACCCAAAGAGGTGCTCCTTAGGACTGCAAAGCCCCACCAACGGCACAGACGTGCTCTGCACACAGCCCCACGCAGCCTCCTGCAGCCTCTCAACAGACCCCCACACAGCCTCTCCCTGTTTCCTATAGCCCTTCCCCCATAGTCTTCCCCACAGGCCCCACATGAGGGCAAAGTCCTCCAAATAGCCACCATCTGTATGCCTCCTTCCCTTACAGCCCTACACACTCCCCTACCCAGTCCCCTCAGGACTGCTGTCATACTTGCACACACTCCTGCAAATACCCCCATCCCAAAACACACACAAGTGCATGCAGGTGCACACATACACACTCAGCCAACAACCCTCCACCCAGCAGAGCACTGCACACAACCTGGACACGCACTATGTATGTAGACCAACACACGGCTCCACTGGATCCTGAAACACCTTGCCCCTACTATGTGGCTCTAGATAAGGACCCTGCAGAAGGCTGTGAGTGCCACCCCGTGACCTCATGCGTGCCCTCCACAGCCCTGGACACACCCAGATACTTGCCTGGCCCTGCCCAGCCTCAGACAGAGCCCTCTGTAGTCTCTACACAGGGAGAAATGGGTGTGACCCCCTACTGCTGGTCTTGGGGGTTCCCACTTAGCTGTAGCTCTTGCCTTCTCTTAGTGTGTCCCTAAGGAGACCGTTTCCCTTTGCTGGGGAAGACATCTCCTCAGGCAGTGTGTAGCCATTCAAATAGGTCAGATGACATGGTTCTCTTTCTCCTTTATAGCCCAAGGAGTTACCAGAAAGGGGGAAAAAAAGCCAGTTCATTTACTTTCCATTTCTTTGATACCTAAGGTTATCGAGGTGGGTGTCTGTGTCTAATTAATACGGTTTCATACTGACAATGCTCTGGGGAGTCCGGGTTTTGCCCTCAACATCCACAGACTCCCCTCCCCTCCTCGAGTCTCCAAAGATGCTTCTATTTTTAGAAGCAAAGATTCAGTTCTGGAAGGTCACCTCGCCCAACCTCCCTGCCTTGACCGCTTCTGCAGGAGGATGAGGCGAAGGGAATCTGTTTGGTCGCTAAGGCAGATGGATTGCTCTGCATCTCTGTGCATCACTTGCATCGTGTAAATAAATGACCTCACTCTGCAAGCCAGGCTCTCCTGGTTCCTGGAACCTGGATCTCAAGACACCCAGGCGGCTGGGCCTTTCCCTCTCAGATAGAGTGAGGGGGAGAGACAAGAACTCTATAGGAGTGTGGGGTGGTGGCACACCAGGCAGGCGCTGGACAGTTTCATGCTGCTGGTTCCCTGTTGCAGGACAGGCGTCTGCTTTCCCTGAAGAGGGAGGATCTGATCCAGCTTCCTGCTGGTGGCAGAGGAGAAACAGAAACAACAGCTGTCCCCACAAATTATCTTTTTCCTTCCACACTCCCTGCCCTATTCCTTTGCCCTTTGGATTCTGTCTGCCTTAAGTGGAAAGGCCCAAACACCTGTTCCTCCCTCAGGAGGTTATTCACTGCACCTAGCTCACCACCCCCTCCTCTCATCCTGCTCAGAAAATCTCAGTTTGACAAAGCAAAACAGGAGTAACCAGAATCATGCCGATGAAGCTTCATCTCACCCATTTTCTCAGCATACAGTTCTGGAAGGTCCACACTCACCCAAGCTCTGTCGGGCTCAAGATGTGATGGGGCCTGCACTCCAAGCCCTGCCCTTAAGCCCAATGAACACAACTGAATGTGATGACTCAGGTTACTTTTGTGCTAAGTACATTTTCTTCCCAACATAAACCCCATTCACAAATCACTCACATTATGGCTCTTTGCTCATAAGTTTAAGGAAAAAGAAATCAAGCTTTGGACTTGGTGATACAGTATTCAAAAGGTCAACTAAAGTCCACATGTGTACTTAAAAAAAAAAAGCCAGAAAATTAAAAACATAGTTATCAAAGAGAAAATGTTTGATTAGACTTTCAAGTGTTTAGAAATAAAACAGTTAACATTTTCTAAATCATGAAAGTAAAAATTATGATAAAATTAATATATAGATATTTTTAGTGAAAGAACAAAATATCCCCTTTTCTTCTGTATCTGTTGTCACTCCTTTCCCCAGAGTGACACTGAATAATCTTTGTAGTTTTCTTTTCATTCATCCATCAATCCATCCACTCACTCACTTATTCTTTTAACATCGGCTGCGATGGTGGTGGTTGGGCATTGCTCTTTTCCAGGCGCTGGAGCTGTTTTTGCAGTGGGAACAACAGACAGGGTCCCTTAAGTGCAGATGGGCTTGCAGGGATATGGAACAGGGGTCGATGGTACATAATGTTAATTCTGCTTTTCCCCTATCAGCTGGTGCTGATTTGGGGTCAAGAAACTGTAGATCCCTATGTTTGCAAACATCCCTTTAAACCAATGGTTCTCAACAGTAGTAATGTTCCCCTGGGGGACATTTGGCCTTATCTGGAGAAATTTTTTATTGTCATAACTGGGGAGGCAGTTACTGACATCTAGCGAGTAGAGTCCAGGGATGCTGGTAAACATCCTACAATGCACAGGGCAGCCCCTTTTACTGCAAAGAATTATCAGGTTCAAAATGTCAATAGTTTCAAGGTTGAGAAACTGCCTTACACAGAAGTGTTTATATTGTTCGTAAAAATTTTTCCAGAGTGCTGATGAAAGTCAAATATAAAAGGGTGGTGGAATATTTGGCTTCTTTTTCAGCTTGACAAGAATACAGAGTGTCACTGGTGGCTGTGTGCCCTGGGGGATACAAGGGGAAGGAAAATGTCATATAAAGAAATGCTTCACTTGCTCCTGCTTTGTGTGGCCACGTTCAGTACTGTTAGCAAAATATACTGGGAATTTATAGCAAGTGCGTGAGAATTCTCTACCTGCCAATCTGTAATGTGATATGTTTGCCTGTAGTGGTCTATGATAGCTGTAAGTTTTGTCTAATTAGTGCACTTTGCATTCTTCTTCTTAGGTTCTTTTGGTGAGCTCCTTCCCAATTCTGTGAAGATCTAGAAGGGCTGCTGCAGGAATTCAGGTTTAACCAAATATTCATGGCCCTGTCCATATCTGTTTAGGGATAATCATGGAACCCAGGCAAGGCCACTTCAAATCTTCTCTGGGATTGAAAAATTGATATTGAAATGGAGCAATTATCATTTTATTGGGGTTATTTGTTGGGAAGATATGAAACTAGAATTGTTCTAAGGTTCTTATACTATATGTAGCACACATGGTATAATATTACTTTAAGTTAGGCTGTGTATATTAAAGATGAACACTATGGGGATGTCTGGGTGGTCAGTCAGTTGAGCATCCGACTCTTGATTTTGGCTCAGGTCATGATCTCATGGTTCATGGGTTCAAACCCTACGTGGGACTCTACGCTGACAGCTCTGTCTCCTTCTTTCTTAAACATTTAAAGATGAACACTATAAACCTGTAAGAAATGACTATTAAAAGGATTTATAGCTAATATGCCAAAAAAGGAGATAAAATAGATGCTTTAAAAGTATTAAATTAATCCAAAAGGAGACAGAAAAAAAGGGAAAGAGAATACTACGAGAAGAGACAAACCTTACAGAAATAGAAAATGAATAACAAGATGGTAAATTTAATCCTATTATTTCCATAATTACATTAAATGTAAGTGATCTAGGCATCCAAATAAAAAGCAAAGATTGAGACAATAAAATAGCAAGACTCAGTTTTATGGTCTCTACAAAAAAAAGTACTTTAAATATAAAATATAAGTAAATTAAAAGTAAAAGAGTAAGAAAAGATATGCCATACTAACACTAATAAAAAAATCTGGAGAACTATATTAATATCAGACAAGGTATATGTCAGAGCAATGAATATTACCAGGACAAAGAGTGATATGATAAAGAGGTCAATTCATCAAAAGCACATAACAATTCTAAATATTTATGCACCAGATAACACACTCTCAAACACATGAAGCAAAAGCTGATAGAATTGCGAGGACAGACAAGTTAGAGTCAGAGGTTTGAATACTTGAACAACACTAACAACTGACTTGGTGTAACCAGTGGCATTACAATAACACTCTATCAACCAGCAGTAGAATACACATCTTTTCAAGTGCACCCATAACACCAAACAAGCTAGACTATATTCTGTTCTAGGCCATAAAATGAGTCTCAATTAAATCTGAGAAGATTCAAAGTACATTTTCTGGCTGCAATGGAAATGAATTAGAAATCAACAGCAAAAAGATATCTGGAAAATCTCCAAATATTTTAGAACTAAATATCACACTTATAAATAATCCATGGATCAAAGAAGAAATCAAAAGAGGAATGAGAAAGTATTCTGAACTTAACTGAAATAAAAACATGACACATCAAAATGTGTGAAACGCAGCTAAAGCAGCATGTGGGGGGAAATTTATAGCACCAAAATGCTTATATTATGCAAGAAGGAAAGTCTCAAAACAATGACCTCAGTTTCCACTCTAAGAAATCAGAAGAAAATAAATAAATGAAGATTAAAAAGAATAAATAAAAACAAAGTAAGCAGAAGAAAGGAAATAATAAAGATTAGGTAAAATAATGTAAAGATGTATATTTCAAATAGAGTAATCACTAAATAACTAATAGATATAGTAAACCAAGACCAACCATATATGCTGTATACAGGAAACCCATTTAAAATATCATTACAAAGATAGGTTTTGAAAGATTTTTCAAAATTAGGCAATGTAAACACTAATCAAAAGAAAATTTTAGTGACTATATTAATATCAAAGAAGATTTCAAACCAAGGAATAGTTCCAGGGAGGAAGGATCAGATCATCAAGGGGACATAATCTTAAATGTGTATGTATCTACCAACAAAAATTCAAAATTATTGAACAAATCTGAGAGAATTAAGAGGGAAACTAGGCAAGCCCACAAGCAGAGTTAGAGACTTCAACACTGCTCTATCAGTCATTGATTGAACAGGCAAATAGAAAAGAAGTAAGGATATAAAAGACCTGAGCAATAATATCAACAAACTTGACCTAATTGGCATTTACTTTACCCATTGATACTCCATCTAACAACAACAAAATATTCTTTTTAAGTATACACAAAACATCCACCAAGATAAATTATGCTCTGGGCCATAAAAATTTTTTTTCATTAAATTCAAGAAGATTGAAATCATGCCAAATATGTTCCAAATAAGAATAAAATTAAACTAGAATTCAATCAATAATATCTGGAAAATCCCCCAATATTTGGGAATTAAACAATATTTTCTAAATAACCCACAAGTCAAATAAAAACCCCCCACAAGGTGTATTAAACATTAATTTGACCTGAATGAAAATGAAAATACAACATATCAAAATGTGCAGGACCCAGACAAAGCAGTACTATAGGGAAATGTACAGCATTAAATGTTTATATTCAAACAGAGGTATAATTTCAAAACACTGATCTGAGTTTCAAGTGAGGAACACACACACACACACAAAAGAGAAAATAAAACACAACACAGATAAAAGGAAGAAAATAACATAAGCATAGAAAACAATGAAATATAAAAAATGGAAACACTTAGAGAAAGTCAATGAAAGCAATATCCTAGCAAGACTGACCAGAAACAAAAATTAGAAAATATTAATTATCAATAGAAAATAAAATATCAAATGGAAATGGATATATCAATACAGATACTATAGACATTAAAATAATAAGAAATGTTATGATCATTTTTATCCCAATAGATTTGATAACTTAGAGAAGATGAACAACTTGCTTGAAAGACAAAAAAAAAACCCACCATACCAAACTAAAGAAAAAAATAGATAACCTGAATTGTTTTATATCACTAAATAAATTGAAGTCCCAATTAAAAACCTTCTCGCAAAGTAAAGTCAAACCCATTTAAGAAAAAAATAATACCAATTCTATATAAGCTTTTCCAGAAAAGAGAAGAACATTTCCCAGCTCATTTTATGAGGGCAGCAATATCTTGATACTAAAACTAGACAGATATTATAAGAAAACTACAGACTATTGTCCTCATGGACACAGACACAATTATCTTCAATAACATTTTAGCAAATTAAACCCAGCAATCTATTAAATAGGAGATATATCCTGAACGAGTAGGATTTATCCTGGGAATGCAAGTCTGGCTTAACATCTGAAAATATTAATCAAAGTAAATCAACATATCAACATACTAAAAAGGAAAAACCATATCAACAGACAGAAAACAATCATTTGAAAAAAGTCAATACCATTCAGGATAGATGCTCTCAGAAAACTGGAATAGAAGTGGACTTCCTTCTATTAAGAAAGACACCTGTAGGGGCGCCTGGGTTGCTCAGTCGGTTGGGTGTCTGGCTCTTGATTTTGGCTTGGGTCATGATCTCATGGCTCCAGTTTGTGGGCTCTGCGCTCACAGTGTGGGGTCTGCTTGGGATTCTGTCTCTCTCCCTCTCTCTCTCTTCCTGCCCTGCTTATCTTCTCTATCTCTCTCAAAATAAATAAATAAACTTAAAAAAAAGAGAGATAACTTATAAAAAAACTATAGTTAATGCTAAACTTGATGACAGACTATACATTTTCTCTCCTAAGGTTAGGAAACAAGGCTAGGACATCTGCTCTCACTACTTCTGTTTCACATTGTACTAGAGGGTCCAGCCAGTGAAAGAAAACAGAAATAAAAGATACACACCTTAAAAAAGAAGAAGTAAAACTGTTTTATTTGCAGGTGCAATGATTACTTATGGAGAAAATTCTTAGGAATCTATAAAAAACTACTAAAACAAGTTTAGCAAGGCCAACAAGGCTAATATGAAAGCAAAATTATTTCTATATACTAGAAATGAAACAAGTATTGAAATTTAAAAATACACTTACATTTATACTCACAGATAAATTTAGCAAATCATGTGCAAGACCTGTATACTGAAAACTACAAAACAACGGTGAGAAAAATTAGAGAAGACATAAATAGAGAGATATTTCACATTCATACATCAAGAGACTTATTAACATTGTTAAGATATTGATTCTTCCATAATCTATAAGTTCAGTGTAATTCCAATCAAAAGTTCAACATACCTTTTGTAGATATTGACAAACTGATTCTAAAATTTATATGCAAATATAAAGAATCTAGAATAATCAAAATCATTTTGGAAAAAAGAAACAAAATGGAAGTACTTAACACTACCTATGAGGTGTAGAATAAAACAACAGTAATCAGTAATCGAGGAGGTGTTCACAAAAGGACAGACATACTGATGAACGGAACAGGATGAAGAGGCCAGAATTAGACCCTCATTTACATGGTCAAATCACTTTCTAGAAAGGGAGCACATAATTTAATGAAGAAAAGATACTCTTTTAAACAAACAGTACTGGAATAGTTGGATATCTATTT
Source organism: Panthera leo (assembly GCF_018350215.1). NCBI lineage: Eukaryota > Metazoa > Chordata > Mammalia > Carnivora > Felidae > Panthera > Panthera leo. The sequence continues at coordinate 64,403,919 of NC_056688.1, read as the reverse complement.
GAAACAACAACAACAACAACAAAAGAACCATGACCTTTCCTTCACATGATAGGAAAGGATTTCATGCAAATGGATCATGTAAGTACTGAAACTATGGAAGTGCTAAAAGAAAGCATAGGAGAAAATGTTTGTGACTTTGGGTTAGATAAATATCCCTTAGATGGACACAAAAAGCACAATACATAATAAAAGAAACTCATACCGTTTGCTTCATTAATGTTAAAAACTTTTGCTCTTCAAACACATTCTTAGGAAAGACAAAGGTTAAGCCACAGGCTGAAGGATTATATTTGTATAATATACAGCCCATAAAGGAATTACATCCAGAATATATAAAGAATTCCTACAACTTAGAGAAATAACCTAACAAAAACAGGGGCAAAGATCTGAACAGACATTTCCTCAAAAGAATGTTAAACCATAGCAAGATACCACTACACAACCACAAGAATAAGCTAAAATGAACGACTGACAATATGACTTATTGCCCATGATGGAGAGTAATTGCCTCTCAAGCTCTGCTGGAAATGCAAAATGTTAAAACCATTTGGGAAAAACAGTTTGGCAGTCTCTCTTAGGTTACACATACACATGCCAAATGACCCAGAAATCTCACATTTAGTTATTTCCCTAAGTGAAATAAAATCACACCTCCATCCAAAGACTTGTATGCAACTGTTGTGAGCCCAAACTGAAAAGAAACCCAAATGTAGCATCAAATGGTGAATGGACAAACAAAATGAGGTATATCCATACAATGGAATGCCAGTAGGCAACCAAATGGAAAAAACTACTAATAAAAGAAACAACACGAATACATCACAAAAGCATTAAGCTGAGTGAAAGGATCTCCAACAAAAGACAACATGTATGATTCCCTTTATATGAAACTCTGGGAACAGCAAAATTACAGTGACACAAAGTGATCAGTGGAAACTAGGGACTGGTGGTGGGAGGAGGGAACTGATCATAGAGGAGCACCAGGAAATCTTTGGGGATGAGAGAAATATTCCATGTCACGATTATGGTGGCAGTTACATGGCTGTATAATTGTGACAAAACTTGTACACTTAAAATTGGTTAGTTTTATGGTATATAAATTAATAATGGGCATTAACAATTCTGAAAAGACACATTTTGTAGAGGACTACACTTTTGTCTTCCAATTTTATGGCCTTGAGTTCACAGGATATGCCTTAATGATTTCAACCATTTAAAATATTATGTTATTCTGTCCTATCCTGTCTCATTCAGTTGTGCTTATATGTGCTTAATGTGTATTCTCTATCTGCAGGGGCCAAATTCCCATGTGTCTATTAAATCAAGCTTGTTGACTTTGTATCCAAGTCTTCTTCCTTCCAGAATTTAATTAATAATGCTTTGTCTTTTAAAATACATTTAAAAAATAAATAAAAATTAAAAAGTGTTTTTTATTTTTTATTTATTTTTATTTTTTGCTATTCCATTATGTTTCACAGCCAAATTAACAAACATTTAAGATATAGTTAAAATATTCCCATTTCTTTGCTCACTGCAGTTTCTTAAAACCCACATCCCCCCCTTTATAGAAACATTTTTCATTTTACTTGAGTATGTCCTTGAGAACTTTTTTTCTTTTTTTTTTTTTTTCCAGTGAGGGATCACAGGTAGTAAAAATAATTTTTATTGTGGTCTAATTCTTAAAAGAAAGTTGGCTGGGCATAGAATTTAGGTTAAAATTCTTTTATCTTAGAATCATTTTACATTGTCACAATGTCTCCAAGCACTTCATGTTCTAGCTGGGATGAACATTTGATGCCATTCTTTTGTAGATTTTTTTTTCCCTCTCAAGGAGGTTTTAAGATGGTCTCTTTGTACTTTTATTTTGTACTTACACCTTCTGAAATTTTCCCAAAAGGTATTTAGATATCTTGTTTTCCTTGATCTTGCTTGGTCCTCAATGATCCATATTAATTAGAATTCTTTCTTTTCTTTTAATGTCTTCCGCCCCTCCCCACTCCCTTTCCCCCCACCCTGCCCCGGGATCAGTTGATCTGTTCATTTTGGACCATGATAGTGGTTTTCCTCATGGTCTAGGACATCCCTAATTGTCTATATTTATAATTAAAGGGTCAAAGGAAAGTCTTCTATTGCTTATGGCCTCTGTAATTCCTTTACTATTATTTTATGAGGGGCCTCAGGAGGCAATGCAGGCAATCTCGTTTTTTATCTGATGTATTTAACTAGGAGTTCTGATGAATTATTCTTTAACACTACCTGTAAGATATTAACATTACCAAAATTACTGAACTTTGGCATTACAGAAGGTTACACAAGTTAGGCAAAGGGAATCATTATCAACAGACTTATGATACTCCAGTTTCCTCAATATTTTTGAGTATCATTGTATTGGAGGTCCCCAAGACCACCCTGAAGTTTGATGATTCACTAGAAGGACTCTAAGGACCCAGAAAGCTGTTATTCTTATAGTTAATGGTTTATTTCAGCATAAGGACTCAAGATTAAAATCAACAAAGGAAAAAGATACAGGGTAGAGTCCGGGAGAAACCAGGCATAAGCTTCCAGTTATCCTCCTCCAATGGAGTCACACCGACAGCACTTAATTCTCCCAGTCATGATGGGTGACAACACATATCGAGTATTGCCAAATGGGAAACTTAACTAAACCTTGATGCCCAAGGTTCCTTTCCTTTAAACACTTCTGTTTTTTTTTTTTTTAAGTTTATTTATTTATTTTTGAGAGAGAGAGAGAGAGAGAGAGCATGTGGGAGAGGGGTAGAGAGAGGAAGACAGAGAATCCCATTCAGGCTCCACACTGTCAATGCAGAGCCCAACATGGGGCTCTAACCCATGAACTGCAAGATTGTGATCTGAGCCGAAATCAAGAGTTGGATGCTTAACTGACTGGGCCACCCAGGCACCCCAATGTCCAAGGTTCTTGTTGTGGGTGGCAAAGAGTTCCCAAATGACTGACCTTAACAAGTCAGTCCTCATTTCCATCATCAGAGGTCAAACAGCATGGCTCAGGACCCTAGGTGAACAAACACAGTTGTTGACCATTATTGCATTGTTAACATAAAATATCTAATGTGGTCCAAGTTCTGTTATATAATGAACTCTTATCAGGCAGGATATTCTAAGGGCTTAGAGGTTATCTCTCAAGAACCAGTCAAGGACCAGTCCTTTCTTTAAAATGTGTAGAGTTTGAGGGGCGCCTGGGCGGCTCAGTCAGTTGAGTGTCCAACTTCGGCTTAGGTAATGATCTCATGGTTCATGGGTTCGAGCCCCGTGTCGAGCTCTGTGCTGACAGCTCAGAGGCTGGAGCTTGCTTCAGATTCTGTGTCTCCCCCTCTCTATGCCCCCAAGTAATAAAAAGAACTAGGAGCATCTTTTGTTCTATTGAAGCAACTCTGTGTGGGCTCTTGGATGGGGGCTGGTCACCAGAAAGACCAAGCCAGAATAAGAAGCTTCGAATTTTCAGGGGTGCCTGAGTGGCTCAGTTGGTTAAGTGTCCGACTTCGGCTCAGGTCATGATCTCATAGTTTGTGAATTCAAGTCCCGAGTCAGGCTCTGCTGTCAACACAGGGCCCATTTCAGATCTTCTGTCTCCCTCTCTCTGCCCCTCCACTGCTCATTCTCTGTCTCCAAAATAAATAAATACACTAAAAAAAAAAAAAAAAAGAAGCTTGGAATTTTCAGCCAGAGGAGAGTGGGAGGAAAGGGGTTAATAACTGATCATGCCTACATAAGGAAGCCTCCATAAAATAGGACCCAATAGACCTGGGTTCAGAGACCCCCAAGTTGGTGAACCTATCTATATACTGGAAGAGTGACATACCTGCCCTATGTATCTCTTCATCTGGCTGTTCATCTGTATCCTTTATCACATTGTTTAATAAACTGTTATGTTTCCCTGAGTGGTATAAACTGTTCCAGAAAATAATCAAATCCAACAGAGAAGAGGTCATGGGAATCCCTGATTTGTAGCCAAGTTGCACAGAAGTTGTGGGTAACACAGGGACCTACTTTTTATCATTGGCATCCAAAGTGGCAGTCAGTCTCATGAGCCTGATCCCTTAACCTGTGGGATCTGACATTATCTCCAGATAGATAGTATCAGAACTGAGCTAAATTTTAGGATACCCAGTTTGTGTTGCAGAATTGCTTGGTGTAGGAAAACCCCACATGTTTTGTGTCAGAAATGTCATAAGTGTGGTAAGTGGTATCAGAGTAAAGGAGAAACAAACAGGAAGAGAATGGTAGCTTTTTTCTACATAAATGCTTAAAAATCAGATTAGGGAAACATTTTTTAGCTTTAAATGTATAATATGGAACAAAGTAAGGCTGATTATCAGTGATCAAAGCATCTACCTGAAGAACCTGGAAAAAGAACAACAAATTAAACACAAACTAGAAGGAAGGAAATAATATTAGAGCAAAATTAATGAACTGGACAACAAATATATTTAGAGAGAGTCAACAAAGCCAAACGAAGTTGAAGTTAGCTTCCCCCCCCCCCCCAGTTTATTTATTTTGAGAGAGAGAGAGAGAGAGGGAGAGGGAGGGGCAGAGAGAAAGGGACAATCCCAAGCAGGCTCTACACTGACAGCATGAACAAAATTATGGACAATTATGTCCATAACAGAACAAAGTGGGAACAAATCATATAATTATCTAAATGAATATAGACAGATATGATAAAATCAAGCATCTACTTATGATAAAAGCTTTTATCAAACCATATATAAAAGAGAAATTTGCTGATCTGATGTAGGGCATCTAAAAACAAGGCTATAGCAATGGTATACTTAATGGTGAAATACAGAAAGCTTCCCAATTAAATTATGAATAAGACACAGACTACTTCTATTTTACATTGTACTTGAGGTCCTAGTGAAATAAGGCATGAAAAAGAAATAAAAGGTATAAAGTTTTGATGTGAAGAATTAATTCTGTCATTATTGCCAGATAATATGATGTGTAAAACTATCCCAAAAACCTTACAGAAAAACCATTAGAATACATAAGCATCTTCATCTATGACTGATGGATTAATGGCCATCAGTGTCAGTAAACAAATATAAATTTTACTTTTATACCAAAAAAAAAAAAAACAAGTTAAAAAGTAGAAAAAAAAACCTTATTTAAAATAGTTTTCAAAAAACCCATCAGCATCCTGCAGATCACTTAGATTCCACCCACACCTGCCTAAATAACCCAGAAAACTGCCAGAAGACTAGCAGAACAGAGTCTCCGGAGCCAAGCGCAGACGAGAGGCCCACGGAAGAGGGTAGGAAGGGCAGCGAGGCGGTGCACGCTACACGGACTGGCGGGAGGGAGCCGGGGTGGAGGGGCGGCCCGCCGGCCAAGCAGAGCCCCCGAGTCTGGCTTGCAAAAGCGCAGGGGCCTGACGGAGTGTGTTCTGACAGCAAGTGGGACTCAACATCTGGAAGGTTATAAGTTAACAGCTCTGCTCAGAGAGCGGGAGGGCTGGAGGACAACGGGAGGGAGAGTTGTTGAGCCCTGGATGACAGAGCTCAGCTTGTCAGGGAACAAAGGCACTCGCCAGCACCATCTCCCTTGCCCATCCCCCAGCCAAAATCCCAAAGGGAACCGGTTCCTGTCAGGGAACTTGCTTGCACCTCACAAACACCCAACGTTGTGCTTCTGCGGATCCATCCCTCCCACTGCCGCAGGGCCCCTCCCCAAGCAGATCTCTGAAGAAGCGAGCTGAGCCTTCCCCTCCCGCCCCTGTGCACCTTGCTGATCCACCCCAGCTAAAACGCCAGATCCCCAGCACCACAAGCCTGGCAGTGTGCAAGTAGCCCAGAGGGGCCACGCCACCCCACAATGAACCCCGCCCCTAGGAGAAGGGAAGAGAAGGTACACACCAGTCTGACTGTGGCCCCAGCGGTGGGCTGGGGGCAGACATCAGGTCTGACTGTGGCCCCACCCACCAATGCAAGTTATTCAAGACAGCACAGGGGAAGTGCCCTGCAGGTCCGCACCACTCCAGGGACTATCCAAAATGAAGAATTCCCCTCAAAAAAACCTCCAGGAAATAACAACAGCTAACGAACTGATCCAAAACAATTTAAACAATATAAGAGAAAGTGCATTTAGGATAATAGTCATAAAATTAATCGCTGGGCTTGAAAACAGTATAAAGGACAGCAGAGAATCTATTGCTACAGAGAGCAAGGGACTAAGGAACAGTCAGGAGGAGCTAAAAATGCTACTAATGAGCTGCAAAATAAAATGGAGACGACCACAGCTCGGATTGCAGAGGCTGAGGAGAGAATAGGTGAACTAGAAGATAAAATTATGGAAAAAGAGGAAGCTGAGAAAAAGAGAGATAAAAAAATCCAGGAGTATGAGGGGAAAATTAGAGAACTAAGTGATGCACTAAAGAGAAATAATCTACGCATAATTGGTATTCCAGAGGAGGAAGAGAGAAGGAAAGGTGCTGAAGGTGTACTTGAAGAAATAATAGCTGAGGGGCGCCTGGGTGGCGCAGTCGGTTAAGCGTCCGACTTCAGCCAGGTCACGATCTCGCGGCCCGTGAGTTCGAGCCCCGCGTCAGGCTCTGGGCTGATGGCTCGGAGCCTGGAGCTTGTTTCCGATTCTGTGTCTCCCTCTCTCTCTGCCCCTCCCCCGTTCATGCTCTGTCTCTCTCTGTCCCAAAAATAAATAAAAAAAACGTTGAAAAAAAAATTTAAAAAAAAAAAAAAAAAAAAAAGAAATAATAGCTGAGAACTTCCCAGATCTGGGGAAGGAAAAAGGCATTGAAATCCAAGAGGCACAGAGAACTCCATTCAGACATAACTTGAACTGATTTTCTGCATGACATATCATAGTGAAACTGGCAAAATACAAGGATAAAGAGAAAATCCTGAAAGCAGCTAGGGATAAACGTGCTCTAACATATAAAGGGAGACTGATAAGACTAGTGACAGATCTCTCTACTGAAACTTGGCAGGCCAGAAAGGAATGGCAGGAGATCTTCAATGTGATGAACAGAAAAAAATATGCAGCTGAGAATCCTCTATCCAGCAAATCTGTCATTTAGAATAGAAGGAGAGATAAAGGTCTTCCCAAACAAACAAAAACTGAAGGAATTCATCACCACTAAACCAGCCCTATAAGAGATCCTAAGGGGGATCCTGTGAGACAAAGTACCAGAGACATTGCTACAAGCATGAAACCTACAGACATCACAATGACTCTAAACCCATATCTTTCTATAATAACACTGAATGTAAATGGACTAAATGCACCAACCAAAAGACATAGTGTATCAGAATGGATAAAAAAACAAGACCCATCTATTAGCTGTCTACAAGAGACTCATTTTAGACCTGAGGACACTTTCAGATTGAAAGTGAGGGGATGGAGAACTATTTATCATGCTACTGGAAGTCAAAAGAGACCTGGAGTAGCCATACTTATATCAGACAAACTAGACTTTAAATTAAAGGCTGTAACAAGAGATTAAGAAGGGCATTATATAATAATTACAGGGTCTATCTATCAAGAAGAACTAACAATTATAAACGTCTATGCACCGAATACGGAAGCCCCCAAATATATAAAACAATTACTCACAAACATAAGCAATCTTATTGACAAGAATGTGGTAATTGCAGGGGACTTTAACACTCCACTTACAGAAATGGATAGATCATCTAGACACATGGTCCATAAAGAAACAAGGGCCCTGAATGATACATTGGATCAGATGGACTTGACAGATATATTTAGAACTCTGCATCCCAAAGCAACAGAATATACTTTCTTCTCGAGTGCACATGGAACATTCTCCAAGATAGATCATATACTGGGTCACAAAATAGCCCTTCATAAGTTTACAAGAATTGAAATTATACCATGCATACTTTCGGACCACAATGCTATGAAGGTTGAAATCAACCACAGGAACAAGTCTGGAAAACCTCCAAAAGCATGGAGGTTAAAGAACACCCTACTAAAGAATGAATGGGTCAACCAGGCAATTAGAGAAGAAATTTAAAAATATATGGAAACAAACGAAAATGAAAATACAACAATCCAGATGCTTTGGGATGCAGCGAAGGCAGTCCTGAGAGGAAAATACATCGCAATCCAGGCGTATCTCAAGAAACAAGAAAAATCCCAAATACAAAATCTAACAGCACACCTAAAGGAAATAGAAGCAGAACAGCAAAGGCAGCCTAAACCCAGCAGAAGAAGAGAAATAATAAAGATCAGAGCAGAAATAAACAATATAGAATCTAAAAAAACTGTAGAGCAGATCAACCAAACCAAGAGTTGGTTTTTTGAAAAAATAAACAAAATTGATAAACCTCTAGCCAGGCTTCTCAAAAAGAAAAGGGAGATGACCCAAATAGATAAAATCATGAATGAAAATGGAATGACTACAACCAATCCCTCAGAGATACAAGCAATTATCAGGGAATACTATGAAAAATTATACGCCAACAAACTGGACAAAATGGAAGAAATGGACAAATTCCTAAACACCCACACACTTCCAAAACTCAAACTGGAGGAAATAGAAAGCTTGAACAGACCCATAACGAGCAAAGAAATTGAATCAGTTATCAAAAATCTCCCAACAAATAAGAGTCCAGGACCAGATGGCTTCCCTGGGGAATTCTACCAGACATTTAAAGCAGGGATAATACCTATCCTTCTCAAGCTATTCCAAAAAATAGAAAGGGAAGGAAAACTTCCAGACTCATTCTATGAAGCCAGTATTACTTTGATTCCTAAACCAGACAGAGACCCAGTAAAAAAAAGAGAACTACAGGCCAATATCCCTGATGAATATGGATGCAAAAATTCTCAATAAGATACTAGCAAATCAAATTCAACAGCTTATAAAAAGAATTATTCACCATGATCAAGTGGGATTCATTCCTGGGCTGCAGGGCTGGTTCGCAAATCAATCAACGTGATACATCACATTAATAAAAGAAAAGATAAGAACCATATGATCCTGATAATTGATACAGAAAAAGCATTTGACAAAATTCAGCATCCTTTCTTAATAAAAACCCTCGATAAAGTCGGGATAGAAGGAACATACTTAAACATCGTAAGAGCCATTTATGAAAAGCCCACAGCTAATATCATCCTCAATGGGGAAAAACTGAGAGCTTTCCCCCTGAGATCAGGAACACGACAGGGATGTCCACTCTCACCGCTGTTGTTTAACATACTGTTGGAAGTACCAGCCTCAGCAATGAGACAATAAAAGGAAATCAAAGGCATCAAAATTGGCAAAGATGAAGTCAAGCTTTCACTTTTTGCAGATGACATGATATTATACATGGAAAATCCGATAGACTCCACCAAAAGTCTGCTAGAACTGATACATGAATTCAGCAAAGTTGCAGGATACAAAATCAATGTACAGAAATCAGTTGCATTCTTATACACTAATAATGAAGCAACAGAAAGACAAATAAAGAAACTGATCCCATTCACAAGTGCACCAAGAAGCATAAAATACCTAGGAATAAATCTAACCAAAAATGTACAAGATCTGTATGCTGAAAACTATAGAAAGCTTATGAAGGAAATTGAAGAAGATACAAAGAAATGGAAAAGCATTCCGTGCTCATGGGTTGGAAGAATACATATTGTTAAAATGTCAATACTATCCAAAGCCATCTACACATTCAATGCAATCCCAATCAAAATTGCACCAGCATTCTTCTCGAAACTAGAACAAGCAATCCTAAAATTCATATGGAACCCAAAAGGCCCCGAGTAGCCAAAGTAATTTTGAAGAAGAAGACCAAAGCAGGAGGCATCACAATCCCAGACTTTAGCCTCTACTACAAAGCTGTCATCATCAAGACAGCATGGTATTGGCACAAAAACAGACACATAGACCAATGGAATAGAATAGAAACCCCAGAACTAGACCCACAAAAGTATGGCCAACTAATCTTTGACAAAGCAGGAAAGAATATCCAATGGAAAAAAGACAGTCTCTTTAACAAATGGCGCTGGGAAGACCTGACAGCAACATGCAGAAGAATGAAACTAGACCACTTTCTTACACCATTCACAAAAATAAACTCAAAATGGATAAAGGACCTGAATGTGAGACAGGAAACCATCAAAACCCTAGAGGAGAAAGCAGGAAAAGACCTCTCTGACCTTAGCCGTCGCAATTTCTTACTTGACACATCCCCAAAGGCAAGGGAATTAAAAGCAAAAATGAACTATTGGGACTTCATGAAGATAAAAACTTCTCCACAGCAAAGGAAACAATCAACAAAACTAAAAGGCAACCAATGGAATGGGAAAAGATATTTGCAAATGACATATCGGACAAAGGGCTAGTATCCAAAATCTATAAAGAGCTCACCAAACTCCACACCCGAAAAACAAATAATTCAGTGAAGAAATGGGCAGAAAACATGAATAGACACTTCTCTAAAGAAGACATCCAGATGGCCATCAGGCACATGAAAAGATGCTCAACAACGCTCCTCATCAGGGAAATACAAATCAAAACCACACTCAGATATCACCTCACGCCAGTCAGAGTGGCCAAAATGAACAAATCAGGAGACTATAGATGCTGGCGAGGATGTGGAGAAACGGGAACCCTCTTGCACTGTTGGTGGGAATGCAAACTGGTACAGCCACTCTGGAAAACAGTGTGGAGGTTCCTCAAAAAATTAAAAATAGACCTACCCTATGACCCAGCAGTAGCACGGCTAGGAATTTACCCAAGGGATACAGGAGTACTGATGCATAGGGGCACTTGTACCCCAATGTTTATAGCGGCACTCTCAACAATAGCCAAATTATGGAAAGAGCCTAAATGTCCATCAACTGATGAATGGATAAAGAAATTGTGGTTTATATACACAATGGAGTACTACGTGGCAATGAGAAAGAATGAAATCTGGCCCTTTGTAGCAACGTGGATGGAACTGGAGAGTGTTATGCTAAGTGAAATAAGCCATACAGAGAAAGACAGATACCGTATGTGTTCACTCTTATGTGGATCCTGAGAAACTTAACAGGAACCCATGGGGGAGTGGAAGGAAAAAAAAGAGGTTAGAGTGGGAGAGAGCCAAAGCATAAGAGACTCTTACAAACTGAGAACAAACTGAGGGTTGATGGGGGGTGGAAGGGAGAGGAGGGTAGGTAATGGGTATTGAAGACGGCATGTTTTGGGATGAGCATTGGGTGTTGTATGGAAACTAATTTGACAATAAACTTCATATATTAAAAAAAACCAAAAAACAAAAAACAAAACAAAACAAAACAAAAAAACAAAAAACCCATCAATACCTTGTAATATATCTACCAAAAAATGTCCAAGATTTTTTTACAGAAAAAAGATAAAGCATTATTGAGTAAAGGAACTGTCTAAATAAATGACGAGAGGTACTGTGTTCATAGATTGGAAGACTCAATATTACAAAGATATTCTCCAAAATGATCTACATAGTAAATTTAATTCCAATCAGATTACAACTTGATGAAGTAATTCTAAATTTTATTTGAACATGCAAAGTGCAAAGAACAGTCAAGATTCTTTTGATGAAGAACAAATTGGGAGACTTTACTCTACTGGATAGGAAAACTCGTAGAATTCTACTAGACTAGTGTCCAGAACAGACTGGACTAGTGTAGCATTTGTGCAAGGTAAACAAATGAATGGAGTTGTACAGAGAGCTCAGAAACTAACTTGTGTATATGGACATTTGTTTTATTGTAGTGGTTGTCTTCATTTGCCTCTGCACATTACTCCCTGCTCTATTCCCTAAAAGACTGTCCTCTACAGAAAGAAGTAAAATCTGTTGTATTTATTAAGAGAATGTCTGACAGATTTTGGGATGAATTAGTGAAAGGCACATGGGCATACACACCCTCATACAGCAAATAAAACCCATATAATTCATTTGTTTATTCTTCACTCAATAAGCATTTACAGAACACAATTATTTGCCAGGTACTTTTCTGGGTGCTGGGAATCCATCAGTGAACCAAACAGATAAAAATCATTTGCCTTCATGAGGCTTCTATTTCTTGTGAACCTAGGCAATGAGCAAAATAAATTGCACACACACACACACACACACACACACACACACGTTCGTACATACACATAACACACACATATGGTGAAATGTAGAGAAGAAAAGAGTAAAGAAGGGGTTAAGTAATATTGAGGGGTTAAATAAAATATTAAACAGAAAGGCTTCAAACCGGAATGCCTTTTGAGTAAGGACCTGGGGAAATGAGGTGATAAAGGCAGCAATGTAGCTAACTGGGGAAGACTGAACACAGACCAAGGAGCAAGTGCTTGAGGTAGGAATGTATCTGCTGTTCCTGAGAAAAGAAAAAGAGGGAAAAAGAGAGTAAAAAAGACAAGATGAGAGAGACTGTGAAGGACTAGATCATGCGGGTTATCAAAAGGATTTTGGCTTATCCTCTGAGTGGGAATGGAAGCCATTAAAAGGATTAAAGCAGAAAAGCAGCACAATGTGACTTTATTTTAACAGGATCAGCCAGGCTGCTGCATTGAGAATAGTCTGAGGGGACAAGGGCAGAAGCAGGGCCATCAGTCAGGAGATTACTGCAATGAACCTAGTGAGAGTTAATGTGGCTTGGTCCAGAGAAAGCAGTGGAGGTGGTGAGAAGTTATCCGATTTTGAAGATAAAACAACAGGATTTTCTAGCAGATTAAATGATAGAGAGGAATCAAAGTTGATTCCAGTATTTTTGGCTTGAGTTAATGGAAAGGTGGGATTTCTATTAACCCTCATATCTACATGTAGGAGAAGGCAATGGGCTATGGGACAGATCAAGAACTCAGTTTTTTGTACATTACATGTGAGATCCAAATGGGGATGTCTCATAGCCAATTAGGTATGAGTATGGAAATCAGGGGAAAGAGCCAGGCTAGAGATACAAATGACCAATTCCTGGGGTGGGGGCAGGGGGGAAGAGAATGTAATCACAGCATACCACATAGTTCAGCTGTAAACCAAGTTTACATAATAATGACACAGACATGAATAATTACCTCCACAAATTTATGATAGAGCTAATGTTAGAAGATGGGGAAGAGTCTGTGGCTGTAGTGAACTTAGGAGCTATGTCCTCATCTTCTGCAATAAAATTCAATAAAGCTAAAACTAAAAATAAAATAAAGCATTTAAAAATATATGGAGGTATATTTTAAAAGAAACAGTTAAAGTAGCTGAAAGTATTTGCTTCTGCAGAGTGGGAATTGGGATAAGAGGTATAAACATAAAAATGATGACATAATTGGTATTTAAAGGCCCTGAGGTCACAGTACAGTTGATGGGAGCTGAGTTCAAGTCTCAGCACCTCATTTACTATTATGCAACCTTAACCAAACTACTTAATCTCTCAGTGTCTCAGTTCTCTATTCTCAGTCTCCTCAACTGGAGACTGAGACTACTGAAATTAGTGTCTAAAACACAGGGTTGTTAAAAAGATTAAATGAGAAAACATTTGTGTGTGGTCAGTACTGAATATGGGGCATCTGTTACCGCCTCTGCATTGATTACATGTTTCTCACTCTCACTGGTCAGTGTATTCTTCAGGGGAAGTCCCCTCACCCACCTGTCCCAGTGGCTGATTTTAGGAGTAGCTTGGTCAGTGTTTCCTGAATTAATGAACTGATGCACAAATGAAGAGGAGTGCAAGGGTCCTGGGACAGTTGCTACAGCCTCAGTAGCCTAGCCTCCTAGGACCTTTGGATCAAATTTCCAGTGAGGCACCACACTATGGTACATGCGATTGCTACAACCCCTTATATTCTCCAGCACTACTGACTCCCTGAGAAATCCTATTACAGAGTCTTTTTCTCTTTTTTTTAAACGTTTATTTATTTATTTTGAGAGAGCAAGTGTGCACACACATGTGAGTGCATGAGGAGGACAGGCAGAGAGAGAGGGAAACAGAGAATCCCAAGCAGGCTCTATGCTGTCAACACAGAGTCCGACAAAGGGGCTTGATCTCATGAATGGTGAGATCATGACCTGAGCCAAAATCAAGAGTGGGATGTTTAACCAACTGAGCCACCTAGGTACTTCCAGAGTCTCTTTCAAAAACAAACCCCCCTGTGAGATACAGCAGCAAGAAATCGTTATTTAGCAAGTGGAGAGGAAATCCTAGTTGCAATATTTTTCTTACGTGTCATTAATCCACAAGTGTAATAAATACATTGATGGCCCAAACCTGCCTCACCTGTAACAGGGAAGCTGTCAATGATTTGATCATCCTGTTTTCTCAGAAACTCCAACTGTATTCCTGATACTTGCCACAGACATGATAAAATTGGCAAAAACACCCTTTTCCAGTGACAGATCCTACCAATAATTAGCGATGCACTGTTAAAGTAACTGTTGATTGCACTTTATTTATAGATATTAACATGATTAATTGCACTGGCAGTGTGCCTGGAGGATGACACTTTCTGAGTGGTACTGGGGCACAAGTGAACCCAGCAGCCCTCCCAGGGTGCTGGAAGGGATTGTGGTCAGCCCACTCCTTTTCCTTTTCTGACTCACTCCCTCAGATGACTCTGGGTCACATTCCATAGGACTGAGCTGACATTAGACAGCATTTACTTGGACTAGTGATATGCTTGCACGTGTGTAAAGCACTTCATGGTTGACTAAAACATTCAGTATCCCAATCTTACCTGATCTTATCCAGCTCCCTGGTTTACAGTGCTGACTCCAACATTTATGTCTCCATCCCAGGCTCTTCCCTGCATTATGGACTCATCCAGATGCTTTCTTTAGAGGTCAGTTGTCTAATAAGCATCCCCACCTTGACAGTTCACAAACAGGGTTGACTTCCCTCCCCAGCCTTCCCACCCAAGTCGTCTTCAGCTCAGTTTGGTAAAAACATCCTCCAGAAGCTGAAGCTCACAATCTGGTAGTCAGCGTATCTAAATTCCTCCTCTTCTCTCACCCTCCCACATCTGCAAGTCATGTTATCTCTCCCTCCCAGAATATCTAGAGTCTGTCCAATTTTCTCCTTCTCTGTACATGTCCCTTTTCCAGAATATTGTCGCCTTGCTCATGTGAACTACTGAAGAACAGTGAGGGCACAAGGAGAGGCGAGTCCATGAGGCTCTGTGCCCAGAGCACATGTTTCTGCATGGCTCACAGATGCCCTGCTGCTTGCTTACATATCCTCATGTCCCCATTGCAACAAGACTCTGAGTCTGGGACTCCCAGCGTGGTCTGGTGCACTGGTGAGTACTTGGACAGAGCTTCAGGAAAGGACTGGCCCCACGAGGGGAGAGGACACTGCAGTTCCCCACCTCCCCCCATGATTGGCATTGGTGCTTTCCCTCAAAGGCTTCTAGAGTATGACCTAGTGGTTGGGGAGCTCCCATCATGCCTCCACCACATAGGAAGAGGCTGTACCCTACTGATGCAATGGCAGATAGGATCGATAATAACACACAAGGGAAAACTTAATGATGAGAACAATGATAATAGCTCACTCTCAGCAACCTCTCTTCCTTCCTGTAAAAAAGAGGTAGATTTGGCTTGTCTCAAGTGACATGATGGCTGAGATTTGAGTCTTTCATATTTCAAAACACTACCTACACAGCCAGGAAGATGTGGTGATGTGGCAGACACTCTCTTCTGTGAAATACTTACTAGGTGCTCAGCTTTTCTCAGCACTAGAGGATGAAAGAAAAGCTTGGTGACTGGTCTGTGCTCTGTAGGAACTGCCCGCCTAGGATGACAGGCAGAGTGTCACCATGGGCAGAGGCTGGGTCCTCACTGGCAGAGAGGGAAACCATAGTCCAGAAGAGAGTTGAGCCCTTTTCTGGGAAAAGTAAACTTGGTGTTTATCTCAGGCATGTTATTGGGGTTATTTTAAAAGTATGGTTTTGGAGGCCCTAAAATTTCAATGAGTCTTCATGGGTACATTAAACATGGGGGGTAGTAGATTAACATCACTTCCTTCTTTGATTTGGGCTACTTGACCCCTATTATCAGGGCCCCTTTGTAGGCACAGTAAATGTGGACCTGAACACAGCATCTGGTGAGGTCTGTCCTGACCCCCTGGTATATGATCTGCATAACTTTAGGCTGGATGATAGTAAAACAAGGTGAATTCACTTGTAGTTGGACAATCAACCATAACAAAGGGTGCTGCCTAATGATTCAACACTGGGGTATTATCCAGTTCTATTATTATGTCAATAATTTAGAAGACCTAGAATTTGGGTGTGACATGATTGGCATAATAAGTGCACTGGAGCCCAGAATCAAGATTCCTAAAAATCCTGATAGGTGAGACGGATAGAGCCTAACAATATAAATTGATTAAGATAAGTTATTTGAGGGCCTACCCAGTCAATGATGCCACCTCTTAAGTAGATGCAACCTAATTAGGTGAAAATAAAAGTCTTTATGGTTTAATCGTATTTCGAATCAAAATGTGATACAGCTACCAGAAACTAATTTTGTTTTGGGCTGCATCAATAGAGGTATAGTCTAGAAAGGGAGGGTGTATACCAGCCACCACACACCCAAAACATTAGTTCTGTTCTGGGCATCTCAATTTTAGAGATATGTAATCATCTAGAAGATGGTGAGAAGTGCAACCAGAGGGGAGAGGGTCAGGATTATAGACGGAACAATAAAGAGCTATGAAGCTCTAAGGAAGAGATTCAAGAAAGGTTCTTGTCAGCACATATTTGAAGTGGTGTCACATAGAAGAAGGACAGTACTTGTTCTTAATGGTTCCAAGGATTAGAACTAGGACCAAGAAGGGGAAGCCATGGGAAGATGTAGAACATTCTTTTCTATCACAATACAAAACCACAGTCTGCTCATCTCTGAAAGTGGGAAATTCCCTTCCTGTTGGGCTGCTTTCTCTGCTCTAGAGAAGAATGGAATATCAAGAGGAGGGTTAAACAAAAGCAAAGCCTTTCCCAGCCCTGATATCCTGCAATTCCCTGATCTCAGAGATTAACTGATAGGCAAGAGAGACAATAAAGTTTTGGAGCAAGACAATTGTGTTATCAGAAGCGTGATTAAGGATATTGGATTTGGTGGAGTGTGCAATTGCATTTGAGGGAAAGATCTGGAGACTGGGAGGTCAGAGCAGTGATGGAGGTTGACTGATAAAGTTTACTTGTGCATTTTAGGAACACGCATGCTTTAAAGGGGGACATGGGAAAGAGGAGGTGAATTCCAAGCCATGGTGCATCTAACACAGGAATATTGAGTGCTGGGGTCTCCCTGAACCTTCTTCTTCTTTTTAATGTTTATTTATTTTTGAGAGAGAGAGAGAGAGAGAGAGAGAGAGAGAGAGAGAGAAAGCACAAACAGGGGAGGAGCTGAGAGAGAGGGAGACACAGAATCCGAAACAGGCTCCAGGCTCTAAGCTGTCAGCACAGAGCCCAACATGGGGCTCGAACTCACAAACCGTGAGATCATGACCTGAGCCGAAGCTGGACACTCAACCGACTGAGCTACCCAGGTGCCCCTCCCTGAACCTTATTATTATTTCTCAACACGCTTTTCTAATAGATTCTTCGAGATTTGCACATGATTTTTTTTAATGTTCCTATTTTCCCAGGGAGCATGTCTAATCAAAGACTGTTGTCTGTAAAAACAAAGCAGATTTCAGAAGTTAAAGGGCTACAGAAAAGGCTTTAGTATTGAATTTGAATGCAAAATAATTTATTCTGAAGTCTTTTTATAGATCTATCAATTTTCAATGGGAATCAAAACCCAGAAGTAATTGGAGATGAAAATTTGTTGTTATTTAAAGCACAAATATCATTTGGGACTGTCGGAGCATCCTTAGAAGCTTGGGCATTGTATGATGGCTCTGGCTGCTATGACGTGTACCACTGGCTTTTGGAGAAAAGAAAACACTGAGATGAGTTAGAGATAATTATGAATTTATCTTGCACTCTAAACATCCTTGTCATCCAGAAAAGGTCTATCAAAACTAAGAATTCACATTTATTGGAGATGGGAGAATGAGATTCTTTCATAGAAATGCCCTCTAAAGAGAAGCATAGCAGTAAGTGAATGAAACAACCAACATGCTCAGTGATAGGAGCAGTCATCAAGAGAAACACATTATTTTTATTCTACCATGGATGGAGACCTGCTCCAAAGAAAATCACAGGACATAGGCTGTTTTTAACCTTTACACTGGAGACAAGCACTAGGCATCCCACTTCTCTTCCATTCCCATCAATTGTGCCTCCACCCCTACTACCATGTAACTCTTAGAGTTTAGTACGTGGGTCACCAAGTCGCTTCATCCAACCTCCAAAGTGTGTCTTGATTGCTTAAATTCCTTGCTTAAATCCTTGGGTTAAGAGTGAACCTCTTAGCATATTCTATAAATGATCTTCTGTTATTTCCCCTAACATGTTCAATTCCCCAATCAGTCTGAACTATTCTTAACTCCCTACACATACCTTACCCTTGCATTCCTTTTGTGTGCTGTTTCTTCTTCCTGAATGACTGCTCACTTCTCTGCTGGTGAAATGTTCTTTTGTATCTTTGAAGACCCAGCTTGCAAGTAATCCCTACTGTGCAAACTTCAGGTCTCTCCAGCCCTGTGCTCTCCACTCAGGAAGCCCTTTGTCCATATTTCTATTACCACAAGAAATTAGAGATATTTGTGTTAGATTGTGAGATGCTGAAAGCAAGAGCTATATCTTCTTCCTCTTAGCATTTTATCCAGGGCCCCAGACATTTGACAGAACAGAACTCTAGGTCAGAAAGGTTAAGTAACCTGCTCAAGGTCACACAGCTAGGTAGTGCTGGAGCCCCAGCCAGGCAGACTGACCGCAGACTATAGTGCTCCCAAGTGGAGAGCTCTTGCCTAGCCCAGGAGAATCTTAGAGGATGGTAAAGGGGAAGTTGGCCAGATTATTTTTTCTTGTGTGGTGGAGAGAGATGAGGAAGCATGTGGGGAGCTGAACTGGGAAACATTAGTCTCCAGATCCTTCCCTTTACCACACAAGGTCTTCATCCTCAGGGCTCACTTTCACCTTTTATCAGCAAGGACTCACTTCTGCCTTTGCAGCTAGTGGAGAAAAGAAAGAAAAGCAAGAGAAGCAACCTTGACGGAATCCTATTTGAGAACTAGGGCAAATGGGGCTTTAGCAAAAGAGGATCTGCCTCTCCTTCACATACAAGCATCAGACCATTTCCCTCCATATCCACTAAAGTCTCCTAATACTCTTTCGGGAAATAGAGATGTCGTTACAATAAAGGGAAGTGTAGGTATAATTAGGAAGCATTTCAGATATACTTCCAATAAAGACAATAATAATCATCTCTCTCATTAAAAATTAAATGAACTAATATATGTAAAACATTTAGCACGATGTCTGAAATATGTGGTAATGCATTATCCATGTCACTCCCACACTGCTCAAAGCAGTGCAAGGCACAGAGGAGGTCTCTAACTCTCAGGTGCAATGTATCAGTGAATGAGTGTCAATCTCTACAGGAAGGGAATGAGAGACTGATCAGGGAAAGCACAGAGCAGAAACTCCTCTCCAACAGCTCGTCCCACATTTGAAAACACTCTTACATCCTGATCTACTAGCTGGATAAAGGAGACACACAGATGCTGCAAGAATTTCCTAGGCTATGAAAAGAATCATACAGGAAAGAAAACAAACTATCCCTGCAAAATGGTACAGTCCTAGGAGCTACATAAGGTTATCAGATACCATCAGAGAGGTTGAACAACCTGCCTGAGGTCACAAAGTGCACCAGTGTCATGAATAGGTCTGAAGATCCATTCTACTTCCCTGTGCTCTCTGTGACCCCAAGTCTTCATTCCAGGGTGGTGACTTTCAGGAGGTGTCAAACTATCCTATTAAGAGTTTGAGAACAAACATCCCACTCCAACTCTCACGACTTTTGCGGAGAGTCTAAAGCTTTCTCCACCTAACACCCCAGTTGAGACTCACAGGCATTTTCTAGGAAGAATAACTCAACTGCTACAGAAAGTCTACTTCTTGGTAATGGCCTTAAGCCATTCCATGTGTCGGGGTGTTTTGGGTGACAAACATGGGCACCGAGGTTGCCCTGACCACCTGAGGAATTCCCTGACTCCCTAGAATCATGACAGTCTACGTTATGTAGGAATTCTAGCTTCTCTCTACAAAGGTGTAGTTCTCATTCATCTGGGACAAGAACAAAGGCAGTTATGTAGAAGGCAAGAGAGTCTTGGGAATGTTTAAAAAAAACAGAGAGAGTCTTCACTTTAAATTTATTAATTCATCTATTCAACAAGTATTTGTTGAATATCTACCATGTACCAGGCACTATACTAGGTACTGGGAATACAAAGGGGGAAAAAGGGTAAGAATTCTTGCTGTAATAGAACTGCCATTGCAGTTGATACTCTAGAACTCAGACAACAAACAAATATAAAAAGTAAACTATATATTGTACATTAAATGGTAAAAAAAAAATGTCAAAATTATAGTCAGACAGAGGAGATGGTGGAAGGAAATGCAATTTTTTTAATTTATTTTTTTTAATTTTTGAGAAAGAGAGAGTGTGAGCAGGGAAGGGGCAGAGAGAGAGAAAGAATCTCAAGCAGGTTCTGCACTGTCAGTGCAGAGCCTGAGGTGGGGCTTGAACTCATCAAACTGTGAGATCATGACCTGAGACAAAATCAAGGGTCAGTTGCTTAACCAACTGAGCCACCCAGGTGCCCCAGGAAATGCAATTTTAAATAAGATGGTCGGGGAAGACCTCAGAGATGATGACATTAAAAAGAAGACATGGGTGCCTGGCTGTCTCAGTTGGCTGAGCATCCAACTCTTGATTTCAGTTCAGGTCATGATCCCAGGGTGATGGGATCAACCTGTGCATTGGGCTCTGCACTGAGCGTAGAGCTGATTAAGATTTTCTCTCTTTCCCTCTGCTCCTCTCTCCCATGCTCTCTCTCTCTCTCCAAAAACAAAACAAAACAAAACAAAACAAAACAAAATTAAATTAAATTAAAATAAATAAAAGAAGACCTGAAGGAAGGGAGGAAGCAAAAGTGCAGAAGTGGCTCAGGCAGATAAAATGACCCTGAGGCAGCAGTATGTCAACATTGGGAGGAGCCTCCAGTGTAGCTGTAGTGGAGAAAATATTTGGAAAAGGACTGGATATGCAGTCTGAGATAATGGGGCACAGGGTACAAATTCTGGAGGATTTTGGCTCTTATTCTGATAAAACTAGGAGTCATCAGAAGATCTGGGGCAAAGAAGTGACAGGAATCAGCCAAAAATTTAAGAGGGATCATTCTAGCTTTTGTGTAGAGAACTGCATGAGGCAGGGAGGCAAAATAGGATCACGATAACTAACTACGAGGCCATTGCAATAAATCAGCAACTTATGCTATTCAAGCTTCCATTGTTTTTTTAGCTAATTTCCCAAGATTATCTGGATTTTATAAGGTGTTCTTAGTCATTAACAAGTGGCTTAATTGGTTATTGAATTCGTCATTGCTTTTGTTGTAAACAGGTTTCTGCTACTCATCTCATCAGATTCTGCGGGGTATGATAGGACATTCCTTTTGGTTAGGAAGATTCATGATAGAGGCCCCAGGCATTCTGCAATATCAAAACGTAACCCTCTAGGATAATCTAAAAAAATGTAAAAAGAGCCTTGAAAAATGTTCATCAGGAAAACTTCCCCAACACCAGGTGCCCCAGTCACATCACACCTAATGCAGGCATCTCCCTCTAGGGTCTCCAAAAGAAAAGATGTGAAGGCCTCCCCAGCCTCTAGTGCTTCCAGACATCTGCGAGGAGAGAGTTCAAGTATTAGGTTAAATTATGTGAAACTTCCACTTTTATAGGTAAAAAGTGATGGACAATATATTAGCAATTTTACATAGTTCAATCTCTTTCATGGTTCAGAGTCAGTGGGAGCTGACTCTAAATGTTCTGAGCTAGCTGCAGCCCTAAATGTTCTCACAAATGCCCTCAGACTGAGAAACTGTTCCAAAATAAAATGCAAGCCTCAACAGCTCAGGTCAGCCTACACAAAAGATGCTGACAACGTCTGTACCTGAAGCAATCAGACCAAAGCAGGTAAATGGGGGCTTGGAAACATCTGGAACTCAGCACTGGACAGTAACAATCTGGGAAGAGGAGGTGTGAGCTTAAGGAGATCACCCAAGGGTAAAACAGGTAAGGGAATAGGAATGAAAAGGTGACATATTCAATTGATTTATTTAAAAATGTATTCCAGGGGCACCTGGGTGGCTCAGTTGGTTGAGCCTCCAACTTCAGATCAGGTCATAATCTCATAGTTCATGGGTTTGAGCACTGCATCGGGCTCTGTGCTAACAGCTCAGAGCCTAGAGTCTGCTCCAGATTCTATGTCTCTTTCTCTCTCTCTCTGCTCCTCTGCTGTTCATGTTCTGTTCTCTCTCTCTCTCTTTCTCTCTCAAAAATAAATAAACAACAACAAAAATACATATTCCAGAGGAGAATAGTAACAAGTCTTATATTGTGTCTAGTATAACCCTGAAATAATATCTGACAAAGATGCACAAAAGAAACAAACACCTTTACCAAAATAATAACAAACAAGCAAACAAACCTACAGGTCAATTTTTATATGAATATAGTTGAAAAATCCTATATACTAACAAATAAAACCTATTGGTATTAATAATAACCTTGACCAAGTAGGGTTTATTCTAAGATACATGGATGTTTCAAAATTAATAAATACATTAATGGATTAAGTAGGAAACATCTCAACAGAAAAGGTTTTAGATAAAATTCAACATCCATTCCTAATAAAACAATCATGTAACACGGAGAGCAGTATCATTGAATTCAAGATCAGAACAAGAATTCCTGCTATCACTCCCATTATTTGACAGTTTGGGAAGTTCCAACCAATACCATAAAGTAAGAAAAATACATAAAAGGTAAAACTATTACAAAAAAGGAGTAAAAATGATTCTTCACAGAAGCTATGATTGCTTGGTTAGAAACCAAAGATAACCACATGAGTAACTATTGAAACTAATGAAACAGGTGGCTAATTACATGTATGTAAAAACAAAGAACTCCTAGAAATCATAAGTCAGAAGCCAACCCAATAAAAATGGTCAAAAAGCTAAAACATACATTTTATAGATGATACCTGGAAAGCGAGAAAAGCTTGATGTCATTAGTCATAAAGGAGAACCACAATGAAATACTGTCACTGGAATGGCTAAAATAAAGACACCAATATTGTCAGGGACATGAAGGAACTAGAGTTCATACACACTGCTGGTGTGAGTATAAAATAGGACAACGCACTAGAAAACCATTTGCATTTCTTATAAACATATATCTATCTACCTTACGACCAAAGAATTTTACTCCTAGGTATTTACCCAAGAGAAACGAAATGTATCTCTCACAGATTTATACAAGAATGTTCATAACAGCTGTATTCATATTAGCCAAAACAAAAGCAAAGAAAAAAAAAACCCCAAACAACCCAAATGTCCAAAAATAGAAGAATGGATAAACAAATTCTGGTGTGTTCATACACTGTAATATTACTCAGTTTAAAAAAAAAAAAAGGAACAAACTACAGATATACCCCACAACATGGCTAAATATCAAAAACATTACCTTGAGCAAAAGAATTCCCTCCTACACAAGTTATTAAGTACAAGAACAGGAAACTGTGGTGATGGAAGTCAGAAATTGGCTGCTGTTAGGGTAGGGTGGAGGGTCTGACTGGAACAGGGCATGATGGAACTTTCTGGGATGATGGCAATGTTCTTTACCTTGCTGTGGATGGTGGTTATATGGATGAACACAAATACTAAAACTCATCAAACTGAGCACTTACAATCTATGCATTTTACCAAATGTAAATTATATCTCAATTTAAAAAGTCTTTTCTATATATACCAGTGAAACAGATTTTGGAAGTGAAAAATTTTCCATTCTCAATGGCAGCAAAAATATGAAGTACACAGGAAAAATCTTAAAAAGATATGTAATGAATCCAGATAAAGAAATTTTACAAAATGGTATTAAATGACTTTTTTTTTAAAAAAAGTTATGAAGTAAATGGAGATATTCTATGTTCCCAGATGGGAATATTTAAATTTATAACTATGTTCATTCATACCAGAATTGTATGTAGACATAAGTAAATCCCACAACAATGTCACAGTTCATTTTTAAGCATCTTTCCAAAATCATATAAAGGATTACTTGCAAGATTACATCGATGAAATACCCAGTCTTCTCACCATTTATTAGAATAAGATGAGACATCTGTCTTACTAGAAGTAAAATGTATTATTAAAAGGCTGTCATTCTAATATCAGTATACTGCTACCAAAAAAAAGTGAAGATGAGTGGGGAAAACCCATAAAGTACAAAAATAGACCAACTATATATGCAGACCAGTACTTGGGTACATAATTATCTCATTAAAATACAAGGGATACTCATGCACAAAACTCGAGAAACATACTTGGATATTTCTATAAAGGAGTTTCTATTCTCTAAGAACTACAGATTTTATTAAAACCCTTACCACATATTACTTTGATAGCACAATTTTTAACAGTATGTTCCCAACATTCTCTTTCATTCACAATAGATCGCAGAATCAATAGGCTAAGTGGAAGAGAGCATCTGTTTGAAGATAATAGTCAATTGCTTTCAAATTCTCACTACTTCCATATTTATCCCATTTTATTACATTTCTGAGGGTCATACTTTATGATTAATATCAGCATTTTTCAATTTCCCATCTTTGTGTGTGCGTGTGTGTGCACGTGCATGTGTGTTTGAATAGGGTGTAGGTTGTTGTCTTATTGTTTTAATTGCTTTGTTAAGAAATAATTTACATCCCATAAAGTTCACCTGTTTTAAGTGTAAAGCCCAACGAATTTTAGTACATTTACAGAATCTATAAACATCACCACGATCTTGGGTAGCCTGGGTGGCTCAATCGATTAAGTGTCTGACTCCAGCTCAGGTCATGAACTCACGGTTCATGAGTTTGAGCCCTGTGTCAGGTTCTGTGCTGATAGCTGGCAACCTGGAGCCTGTTTTGGATTCTGTGTCTCCCTCTCTCTCCACCCGCCCCCGCTCGCACTCTGTCTCTTTCTCTTTCAAAAATAAATAAAAATTTAAAATATTAAAACAATAACAACAAAAACATCATCACAATCTAATTTTAGGACATTTCTATTATTCTAAAAAAGAAACCTCATGCCTATCTAGTCTCTCCTCATAACCTCCCTAGCCCTAGACAACCACTAATCTACTTTGAACCTCTACAGATTTGCCTTTTCTGGACATTACATACTAATGGAATTCCATATTAATGGAATCATACAATCTATGTTCTACTGTGTCTGGCTTCAGAATAAGGGCAAGATGAGACTCAATTTTTAGACAATTATGTAAATACCACTAATCAAATGAAGATGAAAATCCTGCTGACACCGATCTGTTTCAGCAATGCCACTTAAAATAGTTTTCAAGAGCTTTATCAGCTGATGTATTAAATGTTAAATTTGGGTTACAAAAGGTGGTTTAGTGATGTGAATGTATAAGGCTCAAATGTGCAGACTGCACAAAAATTAAAAATATGAGTATTTGTTATGTGACAAATTGGCAGGTTAGGAAATGTTGGCTCAATCAGGGGGCTTGGTTGAAAAACCAATTATTTGGAAAAATTAGTTAAGATCACTAGCCTACACGTATGCCAGATTCATTCCAAATGGATTTGAGTTTCAAAGTAGAGAGTGCAGTTTAGACTGCAGCCTCTGGAGTCAGACGAGCTGGGCTTGATTCCAGGCTCTGCCACTCACTAGGTAACCTTGAACAAGTCACTTCACCTCTCTGTATCTCAGCTTCTTCATTTGTAAAATAAGTTATAATAATAGCATATGCCTCATAGGGTTTCTGTGATGAATAGAGAAGATGGCATGTGTGAAGCTCTTTGGACACAGGCTGGCAAATGGTTAAGTGCTCCGTAAATGTTATTCCCGAATGTTGCTGTGGTTGTTGACATAGGTGATTTTTGTAATTTCAGGAATGAGGGTGGAGATGGGAGGGACTTTCTAAGCATAACTCCAAAGGCAGAATTCCCTTTCTTTCTTTTGTTATTTTGGGAGAGAGAGAGAATGCCTGCAGGTGAGCAGGAGAGGCGCAGAGGGAAAGAGAGAATCTTAAGCAGGCTCCAGGCCCAGCGCTGAGCCCAACACAGGGTTCAATCCCATAACCCTGGGATCATGACCCGAGCCAAAAGCAAAAGTTGAACACTCAACCAACTGAGCCACCCAGGCACTGCTGAATTTTCAACAGAAGAACATTATGTATGTGAATACATAAACATTTAATAGGGTCAAAGAGCAAACAAAGACTGACATCTTTTTTTTCAAAGAGATCTTAAAAGTTACTAAGAAAAAACAAAAGTAAACCCCAATACAAAAACTAATAAAAGAAACAGACAAGTCACAAAAGAAGAAAAAGAAAAAACAAATGGTCAATAAATGTATACACTGATGTTTATCTTCATCAATATTATAAGAAACACAATTATATCAAAATTATATCAAAAAATCATGCTGTATTTTGCTTGCTACATTAGAAAATAATACAATTATGATAAGAGAAAACCTGGGAGCCCTACACAAACTGAAATAATAACTACAACAACCAGAAAAGGCAAACATCAAAACAGGTGAGAGAAATCCTCTGAAAATGTCAATAAGGAGAAAGCAATGAAAACCAAAAGCCCATTAAGGCTGGATACTCAGCAAGAAAAGTAAAATTAGCTCATTCATTCATTTATTTAAAAAACAACAACAACAAAAGTTGTCACCCACGAGATGTCAAGCACGGCACGAGGTGCTAGAATTTGGGGTTGGCAAATTCTAGCTAGAGTCCCCAGACCCTAAGGAGTTCCCCATCCCATTTGCTCGGAAGTGCAAATAAATTACAACCAACAATTAAACATAATGTTGTCACATAACCAGAACATGGTATACTATAAAATCTTAAAAATATTTTTAGGCTTGCAAAGACAGAAAATGAGAAATGTGATTTTTTTTTCTTTTTTGGCTGAGAAAAAAAAAAACTTGAAAACGTGCTTTTCCCTATGAAATGGGAGGAGAATAAAGGATGTACTTTTTAGACTGGGGTGTCTGTTTTCCTGACACGTCATCTGTTCCCATTCTCCCAACCCCATCTGGAGGGTTTCTAAGTTCTTTCTTCAGTTTTTCTTCTCTCCACAATCCTGAAGACAAAAAAATGCATACACTCCATCATCACAGCTTTCCATGTCATTGGAAATGGAAAGGTTACTGCAGGGTCTCACTACCCAAGGGACAGAGGGGGGCTGAGAGTGGGGTGGGCCTGGGAGGAGGGAGCCTGGGTGCCTCTAAGGCATACTCACTCAGATACCCCCAGACACAAAGCAAGGGCTACTAGCAATCCAGAAAACCTGTTCCGGGAGGCAAATCTTCACTGTCCGGATAGAAGGTTCAGTTTAGGACAGATCTTTTTTCTTCCCTTTCTCCTGCTAGCATTTGCTCCCTCATCCATCTGTCACAGCTGCAGAGTTCCCCAGCCATGAAGGAATCTGACCCCAAATTCTATTTTAGTCCAAGTGATGCCTTACATTTAACAGAAATAAATGTAACCACTGAGACGACAAACCCTGCTCATACAGGTTAGAGTTTTCAACTGGGTCACGAACGATCTTAAATATCCATACGAAGGGTAAGCAGGCCAGTGAAGGGATAGCAGAGAACTTCCAACAAGCCAGGGAGAACTGGAGTGGGTCATTTTGTCTTTGCCATGCTGTCTGATGTTTCAAATTAAAGTGTCAGTTGAAAGGCAAACAGATCAGGGGTTCAATCCCAGCTCAGCTATCCACTAGCTGGATGAGTTTGGGCAAATTATCGAACATTTGTTTCCACATCTCTAGAGTGAAGGTAATAGCACTTGACTGGGTTTTGGGGATTATTAGAAATAACGCATGTCCCTGACACTAGAAATTTCAAAGAACATAAGCTATCATTTGCTGGTCAATCAGGCTTCCTACTGTTCCTCAAAACTCTGAACATTATCTGTATCTCAATATCAGCAAATGACTTTGTTTCTTACTTCATGGAGAAATCGGAAGTCATTGGACCAGAAGTCCCCGAGCTTGTTCACTCAACATCCTTACAAAGACCTCTGTGTCTTTATCCTCCTTTCTGCATCAGAAGACGCGTTCCTCATCTGATCAGGTGGGGGTAATATTCCACCCCACTAAGCCCGCTTAGAAACTTAATGATTATCTCTGCTCTTCTCATTTTTCACCCTTTTCTTCTCCAATGCAGCCTATGCGTCAGCGTTTAAACATACTCTCTAAATTTTTAAATAAATCTCTCCCTTGAAAACATGGCCCTCTTCCCAGCTACTGCCTGCCACTTTCTTGTCTGGCCCAACTTCTCCAAAGGGTGGTTTAGACAAAATAGCTCTAATTCCTTACCTGCCACTCAGTCTTCAACCCACCTTTACTTGGCTTATGCTGCCAGCGGTCTATCCAAACTGCTCTCACAGGGTACCCCCCACATGTTGCCAAATATAGTGGATATCTCTCCGTCTTCATTTTGACCTCTCAGAGGGCACTTGCCCTAAATGTTCACACATCCTTTGTGAACGTATTCACTTCCCCTGGATCTGACAACATTAGATTCTCCTGCTTTTCTTCCTTTTTTCTGACTCTACTGTTTTAGTTTCCCTTGAGAACGTTTCTACTCCATTAGACCTTTAAATGTAGAAAGCCTCCATGGTGTGGTACCAGGAATTGCTTTCTTTTCCCTCTAGTTCATCTGAGATGATCCCTTTCCATGTCTTCAATATGCTCAGGCCAGCCATGCCTTTCAGTTTTAAACCCATACATCTAATAGCCTATCCAACATATCCACTTGGATGGCCCACAGACACCTCCCATTCACTATGTAAAAAACTAAATTCAGACCTTCTCCTCTAAACCTATTTCTAGTATTCTCCATTCCAATAAATGGTATCACCATTCACCTAGATGCTAATATGATGCTAATGTGAAAAAACTTAGGATCATCATTTTCCTTGTAAGATTTCCTGGTGTTAAAAGTACTCAATTTGTACCAGGTGGATGAGTCAGGAGAATTTAGGTTAGTTGTTTTCTTACTAATTTCTCTATCTAGTTCTGTGAACTCACTCAGAAATAGTAGCAAGAGTGGATTCCAGGAGGCCCATTAGGAGACTATGCAGAGAAATGATAATAGCTTGGGCCAAGGTAGTAGCAATGAAGATTCAAGCTAAATGTAGAAACTGAGATTTACAGAAACTGGTGATTGATGGAACGTGTGAGAAGAACAAAAGGTACAAGGGAGACATTCTGAGTGCCGAATATACGTAACAGGTGCAAAAAAGGTATAGTGGACAACAAAAATAGAGGTCAATTCAATAAACAACAACAAGAAAAAAGAGGAGCCAAAAAATATCAACCATATTAACCAGAAAGTGAAAAATAGTAAGACAGTAAAAGAAATCTAAATATGTATAATTAATGGCAACATATATAGATGGATTAAATTTTCAAGTAAAATTGAGTTCTATGCTATTTATAAGAAACATCCCTAAAATGTAACAACATATTAATGTTGAAAGTGAAGAAATGAAAACTATATGTGAGGTAAATAAATAGTAACCAAAAGTTCACATAATATTGGGCAAAGGATCTTTAGGGTGAAAAACACTATAGGGATAAAATAGTATGGTATATTTGGCTGATTTTTCTGCCAAATGTTCAATATCTCCATTTCCTGACTGATGGAACCCCAATTTTGTTTGAGGCAGCAATGGGCCCAGTTAAAAATACCCAATTTTCTGGACTCTTTTGCAGTGAGGGATGATCATGACCATTTCTGGCTGAAAATATATAGGTGGAAATCTGCTGGATGGTACTTTTGAGAAGTATCCGATATAAAGGAATAGTCTTAACTGATACTGTCATTCAACTTTCTACCATCTTCTTATATATAATGCTGAGCTGATAACTGTAGGTAGAGCAGGCATTCAGTGACTATGAATCTGCAAGTACAATGTTAAGAATAGTAGAGTAAGAAGTTAGAAGGATCTGGGTCCTTGAAAACTTCCTTAAAGAGGGTGACCAGCCCTGAGTTATTATCAGATTTCTTATTTATTGAGAAAAATGATATTCTGTCACTAAGCCACTCTCATTGGTTTTCCATAACATGCAGCTGATCTCATTTCCAGCGGACATAATGATATAAGGAACGATTCATCATTAAGATATAATGATCCTGAACCAGTGTATATGTGCTAGAGATACCAAATTCACAATCATAGTGGGACATTATAACATAGCTTTTTAAGTAAATGATAACCCAAGCAAATAAATTATGTGAGAATACAGATTATTTGAAAAACACAGTTAATTGGGGCGCCTGGGTGGCTCAGTTGGTTAAGCGTCCGACTTCAGCTCAGGTCATGATCTCACAGTCCTTGAGTTCGAGCCCCGCGTGGGGCTCTGGGCTGATGATGGCTCAGAGCCTGGAGCCTGCTTCGGATTCTGTGTCTCCCCATCTCTCGGCCCCTCCCCTGTTCATGCTCTGCCTCTCTCTGTCTCAAAAATAAATAAAAACATTAAAAAAACCCACACAGTTAACAAGCTTGATCTAAGGGTTATACATGGAAGCTTGAATTCAATAATAGGAGAAAACACATTCTTTTTTATACATAAGCATACATAATCGATTACATTGTTCTTATTATTTTGAGTCGTTATTTGTTAATTAATCTGTGAGATCAATTAAAAATAAGAAAAATGAAGGGCACCTGGGTGGCTCAGTTGGTTAAGTGTCTGACTTTGGCTCAGGTCATGATCTCACAGTTTGTGAGTTCGAGCCCCGCACCGACCTCTGTGCTGACAGCTCAGAGCCTAGATCCTGCTTCAGATTCTGTGTCTCCCTCTCTCTCTGCCCACCCCCTGCTCAAACTCTGTTTCTCTGCCTCTCTGTGTCTCTTCTCAAAAATAAATATTAAAAATTTTTTTTTAAATTAAGAAAAATGGAAGTTTTTATTTTACCTTCACTTAGCTCTTCTCTGATGTTCTTCCTTTCTTTATACAGCTCCAGGTTTTTGACCTCTATTATTTTCCTTCTCTCTAAAGAATTTGTTTTAACCTTTTTTTACAAGACAGGTCTACTGGCAACAAATCCCCTTCAGTTTTTGATTGTTTGAGAGAGTCTTTATTTCTCCTTCACTTTTGAATAATAATTTTGCAGGGTACCAAATTCTTGGTTGCTGGTTTTTGCCTCTCAATACCTTAA
The DNA here is from genome assembly GCF_018350215.1 of Panthera leo. Lineage (NCBI taxonomy): Eukaryota > Metazoa > Chordata > Mammalia > Carnivora > Felidae > Panthera > Panthera leo. Next base: position 64,372,518 of record NC_056688.1, on the reverse strand, counting down.
ATATTTCACTCGACCCTCTTCTTGTTTACACAGTTTCTGAGAAGAAGTCAGATGTAATTCTTATCTTTGTTCCTCTACAGGTTAGGTGTTTTTTCTTTCTGGCTTTCAGGATTTTTTTCTTCATTGTTGATTTTTCTGCAATTTGAAAGTGATATGCCTTGGTGTACTTTTTCAGTATTTATCCCACTTTGTGTTCTCTGAGCTTCCTGGACCTGTGGTTTAGTGTTTAACATTAATTTGGGGAAACTTTCAGTTATTATTGTTTCAAATATTTATTCTGTTTTTTCTTTCTTCTGATATTCCTGTTTCATGTATGTTATACCTTTTGTACTTGTCCCAAAGCCTTTGAATATTCTGTTCTTTTATTTTTTTTTTTTCTCAGTATTTGTTCTCTTTGCTTTTCAGTTTTGGAGGTTTCTACTGAGATATCTTCAAGCACAGAAATTCTTTCCTCAGCCTTGCCCGGTCTACTCATAAATCCATCAAAGGAATTCTTTATTCCTGTTACAGTATTTATGTCTATCATTTCTTTTTGGTTATTTCTTAGCATTTCCATATTTCTGCTTACTGACCATCTGTTCTCTCATGCTCTGTATTTTATCCATTGGAGCCCTTAGCGTATTAATCATAGTTGTTTTAAATTGTTAGTCTGACAATTCCAACATCCCTTCCATGTCTGGTTCTGATGCTTGCTCTGTCTCCTTAAATTGTGTTTTTTGTCTTTTGGCATATGCCTTGTAATTTTTTATGGATAGATGGACACGATGTACTGGGTAAAAGGAACTGCTGTAAATAGGCCTTTAGTCATGTGGTGCTAGGTGGTGGGGGGAAAGGAAGCAATCTCTAGTCCTATGATTAGGGCTCAGCCTTTTGATGAGGCTGTGCCTCTGGACTGTGAACTTCACAAGTGTTTTTAATTTCTTTTTTCTCCCATCTTTAGGTGGGAGAGAATGGCTAGAGCTGACTGGAGTTGGGTATTTTCTTTCCCCCAGGTCAGTGAGGCTCAGGCTAAACAGTTTCTCCCAAGGGCAGGCCTTGTGAAGTAGAACAGAGTACACTAGCACATTCAGAATGGTTCTTTTTTCCTTCTGCTTGCTGGAAACAGGAAGAGATTTTTCTCTGATATTTACTGTGGAAACCTGGTTGAGCTAGAGGTAAATTTCACAAAATTGTGAAGTTCCATCATGATTAGGTCCCCCTGGAGTTTTTAATTCTCAAAGTTGTCTACACTGAGCCTTTAGCAATTCATCAGGTTTTCCTACCCTGGCACTGGTTCCAAGAGTGGCTCCCACTAGTGAGTCCTTACTCCAGGAAGTTGTTACTCTCTGTCCTTGCCTGTCAGTCTCTCCAGCCTTAGGGATTTGCCATGTGTCCTCACCTCTTTTACAGAGTCTATAAGAGTTGGTTTTTTTTTTTCAGTCTGTTCAGCTTTTTACTTGTTAGGAGGGAGAGGCAATTTCCATGCTCCTCACATGAAGAACCAGAAACCAAAAGTTGAAAATACATTCTTTTTAGGGAACCATTGAACAGTTTATAAGAGCTGACCATGTATAAGGCTGCAAAGCAAGCCTCAGTAAATCCAAAACACCGATATTCTTCAAATCTCTGAGCAAAATGCAATAAGATTATAAATCAATAACAAAAAGCTAAACAGACCCACAAATTTGGGAATTTAAAAATCATACTTCTAAATAATTCACCACTTAAAACAGGGATTATAATGGGAATTAGAAGCTGCTTGGAACTGAATGACTCATAGGATGTAACAAAAAACCACATCAAAAAGTTAGACAAAGTATAACAGACTAACCAAACCAAAAACAAACACAAGACCAAAAAATTAGAGAAAATATCAAAAACAAAGACAAAAGGATCAACAGTACAAAACTCGTTCTTTGAAAAGCTCTAACAAATCAGTTAAATCCTTGACAAAGTAGGTAAACACACACACACACACACACACACACACACACACACACACACAGAAATAAGGAACAAATAAACTGTGTCAGAAATGCAAAAGAGGCCATAACTATGCCTATGTTAGGAACTTTTAGAAATGTCAGAGAACATTATGATCAACTTAATACCAACTCAATTTGAAAACTTAATGAAACATAAAATTATCTAAAAAATATAATTACTAATATTGGAATCAAGAATGGATAACTTGAAAAAATTATAACCATTAAATCAATCAAATCAGTTACTTAAAACCTACCTCAAAAAGCCCTCTATGACAGATAATTTGACAGGCAAGTTCTACCAAATCTTTAAGAAATCAACATTCTTTATCTTACACAAATTTTTTGAGAGAATATATTTAAAGAAGAAAGTTTCTCCAATTTATTTTGTGAAGCTAGTATAACATTGATCTCTTAAGCAGGCATGGACGGTGTAAGAGAGAAAAATAATAGGCCAATTGCCTTTATGAACATAGCTGCAAAAGCAGTAAAGAAATTATAAGAGAGGAAAATAAAGTAATATATGAAGGAAAAAACCATCACAACAAAGTTGGGTTTATCACCAGCATTCAAGGATGATTTAACATTAGATACTATAATACTATAAACCCACCACATAAAATGATGGAAATGGCATATGGAAAACAATAGTATCATTTAGACTCAAAAAAAGCACTAGAATTTAACACTCATTCATGGAAAAGATACTATTGAGCAAACTATGAATCTTTAATCTCATAAAAGTTACCTATCAAACACTCACTGAGACTATCATATTTAATGGTGAAATGCTAGAAACTTCCCTTTAAGAAGAAGACAAGATTCCCTGCTTTCACTGTTTCTGTACAATATTATACAGGAGTACTTAACAGGGCTCCAAATAAGAAAAATAACTGGCAGGAGTAATGAAGAGAAACGAAGTTGTATTTTGTTAAAAATTACAACCTAAAGAGAATCTGAAAACTAATTTAACTAATAACCAAATACAAAAGTTTGCTGGACATAAAATCAATGCTCAAAAAATCCAGAGCATTTTTATTCACTAGCCAAAACAACTGTAATTTAAAAGACAACTTTCACAGTGGCATCAAAAACTATATTGTACTGAGAAACAGATCGGTAAAAATTATTTTAAAACTTTAAGAAGGACATTATTACTGAATGACCAAAAAAGGACTCCTTATATAAAACAGTACTAACCTTATTGTTATTCTTTATCCCTTTGCACACAATTTTTTCTTCTTCATAGTATTGATCACCTCCTAACATATGCATTTTTTGTTTATTGTCTGTTTCCCCTACTAGAATATCAAGTCCTCAAAGCTAGTATTCTTTTTGCTTTTATTCTGCTGCATAAGTCTCTGGAATAATGCCTGGTATACTGTATGTCTCATAAATACTTTTTCAGGGGCACCTGGATGGCTCAGTCAGTTAAAGGTCCAACTCTTGATTTCAGCTCAGGTATGATCTCCCAGTTCGTGAGTATAAGGCCCACATTGGGCTCTGCATTGACAGTGTGGAGCCAGCTTGGGATTCTTTCTTTCCTTCTCTCTCTGCCCCCCCCCCCCCCCAACCCCTGGCTCTCTCTTTCTCTCTCAAAATAAATAAATAAATAAATGCACTTAAAAAAACAAAAAACAAAAACAAAAAAACAAAAACAAAACTTCTTCAAGGGTGTCTGGGTGGCTCAGGTTATGATCTCCAGGTTCAGGAATTCGAGCCCCACCTCAGTCTTTGTGCTGACAGCTCAGAGCCTGGAGCCTGTTTCAGATTCTGTGTCTCCCTGTCTCTCTGCACCTCCCCCGCTCATGCTCTATCTGTCTCTCTCTCAAAAATAAACATTAAAAAAAATTAAAAAAAAAATACTTCTTCAGTGAATTAATGAACATCTAACCCAATGGAGAAATAAAGTATATAAGGTAGAAAAAAAATCAGTATTATAAATATGTCAATTCTAGTCAAATTAATATATCAATTGAATGCAATTTAAGTAAAAATGTCTACAGTGTTTTTTATGAAGCTGAATAAGCTGATCCTAAAATTCTTCAGGAATAATGAAGGGCTAAAAATAGCCTATCCACATAAGAGGGAGGAGAGGAAAGTTGAGAACAGAATTGGGTAGGAGGAGACTCAACAGTTACGAAAACGCTATAGAAATCAATGAAATATAAACTAATAGAGAAGGGAAGACTGCCCAGCGGAAAAACAACGTATGTATGAGAATCTGTTACATGTCAAAAGTAGACTTCCACACTCACGGGAGCTGACACAAGTGGCTATTAAGATAGATTGATTGTAAAAATAGCTCCAACGCTCCACCCCTCTGTACATTCCTTTGGCAAAGTCATGTGTCAGCTCCTCCCATAAGGAGGAGGTGGTCTGTCTCCGCCCGCCCCCCCACCCCCCCTCCAGTGAATCTGGCCAACCCTGCAACTTGCTTTGGCTAATCAAATGACATCCAAGTGCCCATGTGTCACTTCCAAACCTATGCCTCTGAAAGGCCTTATGCGCCTCCACTTTTTCTCCTATTCTGGAACCTCTGCCGGGAGAACAAGCTTGGGGAGCCACGTGGAGCAGAGCTAAGGACAGTCGTCCCAACAAAAGCCCCAGATATGTGAAAGAGCCCAGCCAAGATCAGCAGGCCTGCCCGGCCAACCTCCAGCAGACAACACAGCCATGAGCGAGGCCCATTGGGCCCAGCTCTGCTCAGCACAACCAAGCTCGGGAGCAAAATCATTACATCACTGAGGTTTTGCGGCTGTTATGCAACATTACTGTGGCATTAGGAAATGGATAGTAGATACTTTTATGGAGAAGGATAGACTTTTTTTAGTGAACACTCACACTGCACACATAAAAGAAAAAAATCCACATAGATCAAAGAATAAACTGTAAAATACAAAACCTAAAAAGTTTTTAGAAGACAGTCTAAAAGTTTCCTTTTATAAAGTTGTTTAAAACTTAAAGCAGTCTAAAATTGCAGACCATAAGGAATAGAGACAATTCTGATTATATTAAAATTAAAGGCTTCTGTATGACAAAAGATACAACACACAAAGTTAGAAGTTAAGCTTTAGAATGAGAGAAGGTATTTACAAAATGCATAATAGAAAAATGATTTATAACTAGAAAGTAAAAAACAAACAAACAAACAAAACCCCCCAAACCATAACAATTAACAAATAAAAGTAATCCTAAAAGAAAAATGGCCAAATTATATGATCGGGCAATCCACAAAAATTCCTAATGGCAATACGTATAAACATAATAAACATATAGGGAAATGTAACTTAAAATAATGAGCTACAACTGTCAAAATTAACCCATCAACCAAGTTTTAGGGAACACATACAGACACTGAAAACTATATATTTCTGTTGGGAGTATAAATTGGCATAAATACCTGGAGAAGCAGTTTTTAAATACCTAATAAAAACTGAATTGTGTGTCTACTCCAGCCCTTACCAGTTTCATTTCTAGCAGTGCCCCAAAGGGACATGTAGAAGGATGTTCATTATAGATTTTTTTTTTTTTTAGCAGAAAGGGGAATTGATGCAACTATCCATCAGTCATGAGACAGATAAGCAAACTAACTTAATCACAAAATGGAATTCTAAATAACAAAGTAAATCATCTATATGTACAAGTATTAGTGCGAAATAAACCTTGAAAAAATCATATTAGAAGAAAAACAAGCTACAAAGGGACATATAAATTGTAATGCTACTTATTGAAAAAATGTAACATGTGGCAATATTATATTATATATGTTTAGAGCCATAACCATGTAGTAAAATAATAACAATATGCATGGAAAGGATACACACCAACTTCAGTGGTTAGGTCAGGTGGTTGGGAGGGGTTTGACTATGTCTGTACTATTTTATAACAATAAATATATTAGGATCAATATGGCAAGATATTAACATATGAACTTCTAATATGTCTTTTTTTTTTTTGCATTTTTCTGTATGTTAAAATATTGAGAATAAAAGACAAATAAAAAAGGACAATGGAAGGAATTAACATAGTGGCCACCCATTCTCTCCCCACCCTAGTTTTTGTGGATATTTTTGCAAAATGGATGTGGCTGATGAAAGACAAGCAATGGGTCTTCTTGGGTTATATCTTGATTTGTTAGCCTGCTGCCAAGGTGCCTATTTAAAAAAAATTTTTTTTGTTAATGTTTATTCATTTTTGGGAGAGAGAGAGACAGAGAGAGAGAGAGAGAGCAAGCGGGGAAGGAGCAGAGACAAAAGGAGATACAGAATCTGAAGCAGGCTCTAGGCTCTGAGCTGTCAGCACAGAGCCTGACATGGGGCTCGAACTCATGAACCGTGAGATCATGATCTGAGCTGAAATCGGACACTTAACCAACTGAGAAAATGAGGCACCCAGCCAAGGTGCCTATTAGAAAAAGTAGGAGGAGAGAGTTTGGGGTCTCTGGTTATCTATTTGTCTGAAAACTATTATACCAGGGGTTTACTTCTCATTGCCTCTCTATCTTTAGGACACTCTTACCCAATTATGGCTGGTTCTTTTGCATTACCTCGCTTGGGGGACCAAGCTTAGTCATATCAATAATGTAAAAAAATGTTTATTATCAGGTCTTAAAGACCCGAGTAAACATAGTATTATTTTTTTCTTACGCTGGTATTCATATCCTGTATTTCCAAACAACCAGACTTTGGCTCCCTTTTGTAATTCTGCAACATTAAGATGATACCAATACAGTCCTTGACAATTTCCCTAGACACCTTACAATCTCTTCTTCACACAACAGCCTGAGGGGGTATTTTTAAAATGCAAATAATTGCATGTCTCTCTCCTCCTAAAAATCCGTCACTGGTTTCTACTTGTTGTTTAAGGGGGGAAAAATCCCAAATACTGAACATGGCTTGTTTTTCATCATGAAAGGCTCTTTCCAGAACTTCTCCTTTGTCTTCTTCTTCAGGTTAGCTTCAATTCACACTTCACCCTCAGCATAAACATTACTTCTTTGGGGAAACTTTCCCTGACGCCGCAGACCGAGTTTTGCCCTCTTGTTACTGGTTCTTGGAGTATCTGGTATTTTTTCTTGTGCCATTTCTCACACTTCCAATTAAATAGCAATCTGTGTAATTACTTGTTGGATATCTGCCTTTCCTCCTTGTCCAAACACCATGAAGGCAAAGACCCTCATTCACAGCAACCTAGCGCCTCCCACATACAAACCATTCAACATGTTACCGTGGGATGCATGAATTAGCATGTTTTAATATTACAACTTGAGAAAAGTGACTTAAAGATAACGATTCTCTACATAACAGAAACTGCAAAGTGGAGTTTCAAGTACTGATGGTCATAATTACTTTCCATTACATCGACTGGAAAATGGTGATAGTTGTCTGTAAAGGACTCATTTTAGAAGGTTCAAAAAGGGGTTCTGGTTACTATCTCAAATGCTCTCAAGTCATAGGTTTAAGTACTTAGATCACAAGGGGGAAGCAGCATTAGTGGAGTACAGAAGGGTAATGTGCAAGAAGGCGTCCTTTTCTTCTTCCCTTGCTGGGGGGCTGCATCATATGATGGAGTCCAAGCCCTGCTGGGAAGGAGAGAGAGCAAGAGCAGAAAAGAGCAAGCCCCAAACCAGGTGAGGTAGGCTAAAGCCTAGACACTCACTGCTCCTATTTCAGATCACTGAAAAACAGAAGTAATCATTTCTCCCAAGGGAGAATCTAGATGCTGCATGTCAGGGTTGCAAAGAAGGTACGAAAATTAAATTTCAAGAGCTAGAAAGGTGACTCAAGTTTGAAGATGCAAACAGCAGACTCACCAACAGTTCGGTCTTTCTGTGTTAGAACTACATTGGGATCCAGACAGTTGGCCTTGCAGAGCTGCTTCCTCCATCCTCGACAAGCTCATTACCATTTGTGACTTTAATTTCAGTAACCAATCTCAACTCCTGGATAAGCTCAAACACATCATCAGTTATCTCGGCCTAGACCTGAGATGGTTGATGAGCACAAGAGAAACCACTATTCCACTGGAATGATTTTAGGTTGATTCCCAAATGAAATCCAGGGGAAAGGCTTAGGTGTGACCAGTCAAATTAAATAAGAAACATTTCATGAGCTCTACTCTGTCCAGGGCTCTGGGCCAGGCAGACCCAAGTCCATAAGGAAACGAATGGGCCCCCAAGAAGCTCCTGGGATAGCTGGGGAGAGAAGACACAGCACGAGAAATGCGAACAGCATGACTGTGGACTAGTTATGAGAATCTTGGCACTCCGATTCTAGCTCCAGGTGACTCTGAGCAAGTTATGCTGAGTCTTGATAAGGCTTCTCTCCTCTGTCTGTGTATCATTTGACCAGATGATCTCTCAAGTCAGTCCCATCCATCTCACTGTGCCCACCTCTTTCTCTAACCCAGTGATTGAATATAAGAGAAGTCCCAAAGCAGTAGCTGAATGTTTCTTCGATTGTGCAATCGAAGGATCAGGCAGTAACTGTCATAGAAGTATATGAGAGAAGGTGGGGTAATCTGCATCAGACAGACGCTTCTCTTCCTTCTGGCTGAGGAAGGCAAGAGACAGCTTAAGGGAAAGGTGGGATTTGAGTTGGGGCCAAAAGGAATAATGGGACAGCTAGGAGAAGAGTAGAAGGTAACTCTAACACAGTGCTTGCCTAATATTTTGCGTTGTGGCAAAGAAGCTATGTCTGTAGTGCACCCGAGAGAAAACCAGCTGGTGGGGAGGTAAGGGTGGAGGCGGGTATCACACTAGCAGAACTTACTGGAAATCCACCTCTGGAACTTGCTGGGAATCTGCCATCTAGGGACCAGGAAGAGCTGTTCATGGGAAGATGTCTCACGAGAGGCACTCTGCTACAAAACCAACTGAGGAGGGGCCAGGGGGAGCTGCTAACCACTGAGTGCCGGAGGGGCCACCTGTGCTGTGGAGCCCAGCACTGAAGTAGGTGCGCACACCTGCAGGAACAGGGCACTAGGGAAGCTGCATGTGCTGCAGGAGCTGGGTGCTGGAGAAGCCTGGCCTCCTGGCAGAAGCTGGAGAAGAAAACATCAGAACTAAGAAGAAAAATCCCTTCCTCCTACATTGTCTGTCCAGTGCCCTCTCCTGACAGAGTTTAGCAATGTGTTAGGTGGTAAAGGTAAAACAGTTCAAGGTCCCAATTTATTTTTCCAGAGCAGGCAATGAAGGATGAATTTGGAGTTGAGAGGAAATAAATTTATAACTGGCACAAGCAGTATGAAAGAGTTTGGGGCATAATCCTCAATATATGTGTATTTACTTACATACAGCTTACATATAGACAGTTCTAACAAATGTATATAATAAACATACACAAAAAAGAGAAACAACCAAGATAATATAAGCAGAAATTCTAATATTTTATTCTTGCACCTCAATGTACTCCACCCAGTCAAACCCTTAAGGGACCAGAGCCAAACTACTTACTCGGCAATACCTTTCTCATATTTGCAGCTCATGGTAACCTCTCCATAGGTCCCATCCTTGAGTGAATTCTGCTCTGTATTGCTACATCAGTGTTTCACAGGTACATCTCATCTCCTCCAACAACCGCAGGGGCACTTGTTATACACTATTCCGTACTATCCCCCACAGGACTGGATAAAAATTATAGTTATCACAGCCTTGCTAATGGCTGACTCACTGACTATCCTTTTTTATTTGTACAACTACTTTATTGAGGCACACTTGACATATAAAAAACTAAACAACTTAGTGTATACAACCTGATAAGTTTGAAGATAAGTATATACCCACAAAACTATCACCACAATCGATGCCACAAACATACCCACCGTCACCAACTATACCTAAATAACGTCAATATCTACCGAACACCATTTTTCTTTATTATTCAGATAATAACCAGCCAGAGGCAGTGCATGTATCCAAAGTTTAAACTATGATGTCTGGGTCTTGCTTTTTTAACTCACTTCCTCCAAGAATACAAGGTATTTAATAAAACATGTTTGTTGTTGTCAGCTTGAAAGTTTGCTGTACAACTTTCTGATGAATTTAGGTAAATACTCTCTCAATCCCAGTGCAGATGTTCAGGGCAGCTATGCAGACCCAGTTGCCTTGCTGGAAAGACCCTTATCTCTTCTTCATCTCTGAGTGCTTAGACAACACTTGCATAGAAACTCCTATCACTCTAAAACTGTATGTCTTTCTGCTTCTTTAGGAAGGAAAAAGCCCACTTCATTTAGGTCAGAAGTCGAGAGACTGCTTCACTGGGTAAAACCACACACACACACACACACACACACACACACACACACACACTTCCCAAGTCCTCAGAGATGGCCTGTCGAGCCAATTGGGATTTGGCCAAAGAGACACACAACTGCTCACCATCTGGGCCCTCCTCAGGCTGATGGTGGACAGACACCTGCAAAGAAAAGCAAGGTCTGGTAGTCCCTCTGCTTCCCTCACTCCATCCTGCCCCTACTACTCCTGCAGGCTTTACTTCCTGGAAAAGACATTCACAAGCCAGTCACCCCAGCTCATCCATACAGCAGGCTTTAGCATAGAGTGCTGGTTGCTCATTATTTTTTTCTTCCTTTCTCCTCACTCTCAAGCCTGGCAATGTTTGTAACTTAGGTAGAATCCTCCCAGCCCTGGGTATTCAAATACCAGCACATCTTTCAACTAAGCCCACTGTCTGTGTGAGGATACTTTGCTTAACGGAGCGGCCAAATGTTGACAAAACAGAGCCTAGCCTCATCTCAAATTTCCACTTCCATCTTCAGAATCGATGAGCATTCTGGAAAGTGCATCATTAATCCCATTACATCATCTTATTGAAGACACTGTTGTGGTGTTTACAAAAAGAAAATGCTTTCTTTGCCCATAAAATCAATGATGACAGGCTAAGGGTCTGGGCAGGGAATGAGCAGTCTGGAGCTCCCGTCCAACACACAGCTCCCACACGGGGAGCCTGTAACTCAGGAGCTGCTCTCAAAAGTAGGCCAGCATCACCACTGCATCGTGCATTAGGTGACTGCCACCAGCCAGGCTGCCCAAAGCCACAGGGTCCTCTTGCACTGACTGCGGGAGCTTAACCCCGGCTAGCCACATCCTTGGCCAATTAGCACAGATGGCAGAGTCTTGAAAATGTAGCCACTGCCCCAAATGACACACAGATAATACTTTACTTGTACTAAAGATCTTAGAAAATATTGAACTATTAGTTTCTTCCTTCACCAGAGTTCCTGATATTCAACCATTTAAAAATAAGAACTGCATATTTGTTTCAAGGTGCCAAAAAATGCTAAAATTATTTTTTAAACCCTGGCTATTCATATGGGAGCAGAACTTTTTTAAAAAAAGTTTATTTATTTATTGTGAGAAAGAGACAGCATGAGATGGGGAGTGGCAGAGATGAGAGAGAGAGAGAGAGAGAGAGAGAGAGAGAGAATCCCAAGCAGGTTCCATGCTGTTAGCACAAAGCCTGATATGGGGCTCCATTCCACAAACTGTGAGATCATGACCTGAGCCAAAATCAAGAGTCAGATGCTCAACCAACTGAGCCACACAGGTGCCTCAGGGAGTAGAACTTTTTTAAGGTGACCATTTTGACATGGATGTTTTTAAAACCATAGCATCCTATCCTAAGAATCACTGGTTTTATTACAAAGTGGATGCTTACCTCATTCCTGACCCCATTCCATGTGACTGTCACTTACAAATAGGATGAGGGTTAGAGACAGGGTCAGAGTTGAGAATCCTCTAAAAACGGTTGCTTCATACATTTTTTAGACAAGTTTGTAAAATCTGGAAGTTCATCTGTTCATGTTGAGGCAGTGTCAAAATGCACATACTATTTATTGTCTCCCTCTTGCCCCTCCCTCATTTCTTCTGGAAAAATCCTGCTCTCAGGCTGAAAGTTGGTGGTGGCAGCAATAGCAGCACCAGTCATGAAAGGAGCTGGGGAGTGAGCACTGAGGGAGGAGGGGTGGAAAGAGAGAAGGCCTGGGGAGGCCTTAGCAATGAGTCCTGAGATAAGGAAGATGAAGGAAAGTCAGCACAGGCCACAGGACTGCATTTTGGACATCCGTGTCTATGAGGCAGACGTGGGTGAACAGGACTGTGGGCTTTAGCCTGCAGGACAGACCAGTGCCTGTGGGCAGCTCAGGCAGGATTGACGGGCTGTCCTTTAAAATGGTATTATTTATATACCTGATCAGTGTTTATCGGAAGAGAAGTTGCCTGTACTGGTGGGTAGAGAAAGAAGGTTGTTGGAGGCAGCGCTGGCCTCCCCTCTATCACCTGACAGTGAAGCCTGAAGCTGGCAGTTAACTGGACCTACATCATCAGAAGACGTGCATTCACTGCAAACTGGGCCACTTGGAAATGCCAGTGCTCTCCCTCTGTGGCTTACGGTAATAGTAGTTCCAACTACAGAGAATATTCTCCTGGAGAGAAACTTTGATTAATAGTTTCCTCCACCACGGTGTTTTAGCATCCTTTATTGATTACTTCTCTGGATATCTGTCTGGCCAGCCTGCCCTTATTCAAGATCTGATGTATCATCTATTCATCAAAAACTACACTGGGCGGGGACAAGGTGCTATGGGGGGTTCCCGCTGACATGAGTGACTCATGGGGTAGAGGGGATCTATGGGGAAAACACCAGAAATATTAGTGGCTCTCATAAGTGTGCTACATGCAAACCAGGATGCAGACTCATTTTTATTCCAGAGTTTAGAAGGCATTGTTCAAAACATGTGTTTATGCTGGGATAGATATTTGGAAGTGTGGTGTGGAAAAAAAACAGAGGTTTTGGAACAGAGGCTCTAAATAGGCTTACATTCAAACTTTGTTTTGCCCCTTATTACCTGTGTGACCTTAGGCAAGTGATGAACTCCTTTATGCCCAGTTTCCTTTTCTGTAAAATGGGTATAACACTTCTTTCACTGTTTTAAAGATTCATTGGGAAACATAAAAGCCCTGAAGCTGGGGTCTGGCGCCTAGGACGCGTTCCTTAGTCCAGCGCAGAATCCAGTCCTAAGCGGGCACTGAGTGTGAAAGGTTCAACTGCTGTGCGGCTGTTCTGTGACTAGGCCAACGACTTCTAGGAAAGAAAAACCTCTTCTAATGAAAAATTTGTTTTTCCAGTGGGTGTGCTCAGCATCCAGGAGAGAGACTGGCATGGATGGGGTGGTGGGAGAAGTGAGAATTCAGAGAGAGTGAAATACAAGAGTGGATTTTGTGAGGACACATGTCCATGGGTGATGACCCAGGTCCCCAGGCTGAGAAAAGGCCAGCTTGCACCTCCTCAGGCCTCTTCCAGACTGGAGGGGCCATCCCTGCAATACTGTCTCCTCTGCTGGCTACAAGCCTCTTTGACATCCTGATAGAGGGTTGTTGTTTTTCTGCATTTTTTTTTAATAGTGGAAAAGATATACATAACATAAAATCAATGGTTTTAGCCAGGGGTAAGTGTACAATTCAGTAGAGTTAAGAACATGCACAACATGCAACCATCACCACAATCCATTTCCAGAACTTCTGTGTCATCCCAGATACTCTGTATCCATTAACCAATAGCTCCCCACTTCCCCCTCTCCCATCCCGACGATTCCCACCGAGGAGAGTACGTGGTGGCGACAATGGGCAGGGACCCACTTGAAATTTCCTATTCCAGACCCTCTTCTGAATTTTCTGACCCCTTCAGAAGCCACTCCCCCAAAGCCATGGCTACCTCAAAACCCCATCAGGGCGTGTGGCTCCTCTGCCTGAAGGGCCTTTAGTACCCCTCCCCACACCTCACCCTCCACCAGCTGTGGCTTGTACCCTCCTCAGTTTGTGGAGCTCAGCTCCCTTCCTTTCTTCAGGATCAAACTGACTTCGGCTACTTTTTGATAACTGCTGGAATTGAGAAATACACAGACCACAGCCAGGACTAGACCTGATCTGATGCCCATGGCTGGGTATGAAATCTAAAGAGACAGTAAAAGAAAAACCCATTTTAAAACAGGACTAGCTCAATTCCTAAAAACCACTCATCCACAATCTGAAAATACAGAAGGATTCTATTCTGTTTAAAAAAAAAGGGGGGGGGGTCTGGTGGCTCTGATACCTGGAAGGGATTAAATGCTAAAAATAGCTCAAGGTATTAAGAATGCTGAGGGAGTACACAGTTCATGAAACAGAGAGCAGTAAAACCTGGCATTAAATGCTAACAAGAGAGGAGTTCTTCCCAAATGATTGGGATCTGTGAGTCACTAGGACCCTCCTCCATTAAACGAAAAAGCAATTTTCTTTAACAGCAGCACAATTATGGACCTTACTGTCCAACCCAGTGTTAAGAAAATACTAAATACTTAGGAAAGGATCCAAAACTGACCTGAAATGAAGGAAGTGAACTATGGATTCAATTCTCTAATGCCTCCCTGTCTTGGGTGAAACCGTGCTGATGGCCAGGTAACATTTGCAGGGCCATCTGGTGACATTTCTTTTTGGGAACAGATTAGTAGAGACTGGGGAGGGTGGTACAGAGACCAACACAAGATTCTCAGGTGGCTTCCTGGAGCCTGTGTATGTCTCTGAAGGCGGGGTGGGAGGGTATCCCCTATTTTTTTTCTGGAAGGGTGTGGTCAAGCTCTAGTTAAGCATTTGGGAGGCATCAGAGGAAACCCTCCGCAGAAAGTATTCGTTTTAATTCTGAGAGCATTTCTTAATACGAAACCCAGGTATTAAGAAAAGTTCCTCATTAGGAAATGTTCTCTCTCCACCTCCAACTCTTCCAGGATGAGAAGGGAGTAAATGCAGCTAGCGATGAATTGCTTCCTCTTGGAACGGCTTCCTGCTCTGATGCCACAGGCTTGGCCTCTGCCAGACAGTGGTGTTCTTCAGTTTCTATGGGTGTCCCAGAGCTTACCATCAAGCCTAATGTCTGTAGAAAGAACAAATGCTTCACTGGATCTTGGACCCTACTTTCCCTCATGCTCTGCTCTCACTGAGTTGGATCTCTGGCTCAATATGGCAAGACTCCAAAATTTCCTCTGTTAGGCCTCCATCCCCTTGACAAGCTGCTGTCCACATCTGCTGTGGAAGGACAGTGAGACCTTTCCCTCCAGGCCTATATGGAAGCACCATAGAACTACACACTTCCCCACTCCCTGGGCCTGGCAGCATCCTTTAGTATAGGGAGGCTGGCCCCAAGACCCCAGAAGCTGTATATGAGATTTGCCCAGTGTCTGGCCCTGCAAGCATTACCCTGCTTTGATTGGAATATTTGCTAAGAACTGTTTGAAAGCACTATTGCCTAATTGGTCAGTGCCAGCTTCTCTTTTGGATATACTAAGATCCCTCAGCCTCCAGAGAGAAGGAACAAGCCAGACCAGCTTCCTCCGGAGGTGGCACACTGGATTTGGGTTTGCCCTGGGCTGCCTGACTGCCAGCGAAGCCCTCACCTCAAGACAAGTGGACAAAGGGAACAAAGTCCTGTCCAGCTGTTCAGGGACAGAGGCTCCACCCACTTGCAGAGGGAGTCCTCTGAGATACACAACTGTGCATTCTGCTCCTTTCCTGAAACACACTAAAGCAAAGAGGCAGGCCAAATCATGTTACAACCATATCAAAACGGCCACCGGAGAGCCATGCTCAGAGTTTACATGGGAGAGACATATCCAAACTTTAACAGTGGTTATCTCTGGACAGAGGGATTATGAGTGACTTTGTACTCAGTATTATCTGCCCTTCTGCTTTTACTCAAGTTTTCTGGATTGAGCATATTACCTAAGAAAGGGAAAAGCCAACAAATTAATTTTTGAGAAGTAAAATATGTTCTAAAATTTAAAACAGACCAAACTGAGATTAATAAATCATGTTTTGCAGTTACCATAAAAGAACTCATCAGACCAGCACCAAGACCACAGGCTCCCTGAGGGCAGGGGCCATTCCATATACACTCTCAGCACGCAGCTCCGTCTCATCCTTCTCGCCAGATGGGGCTGCGCTCGACTTCCTGCTTGTGTGGGGCCTCCCCGTCCCACTGTGACATGGGGGGAAGTGCCCTGTCCAAGCCAACCGTCAACGCTGTTCCTCCATTTGGGGTCCCATCCACTCTCACCTTTCACCAGGCTTCTGGCCACGGGGCGCCCGCTGCTCATCTTCTCTCTCCTGCACCTGACGCTCTTCCCCTTTACCTGCTCTTACCTGTCAGCATTTAAAATATCCCTTCCATCTTGACAAAACCCTTCTTTATTTCAATCTCTCTCGTCTTGGCAGACCCCCACCCCGCCTTCGCTCTCATGTGTTTCTTAGTCTGCTCCACTCTGGCTTCGTTTCTCACCACTAGCATCCCTTACTAGAGCCACCAAATATTTCTTGTCGAAGAATCCGACAGGTTCTTTTCAGTTCTTTCTTAATTGACATCTGTGCGGCTTTTGACCCACGTGACCACTCACAATTCCTCGAAATATCCTTGTGACTTTGTGACACAATCAACTAGTTCTCCTTTACTGCTTCAACTGTTCCACTTCAGGCCCTATGAGGTCTCAGGAATTGGTCCTATACTCTTCCTTCTTCACCCCAGATTCTCCTAGTAAGTGACTTCCTCAACCTATATGATCCAAATAGCATAAACAGTATATGTTGACGATTCATGAATTCTTACTTCCAAAACAGACCCTGCTTCTGAACCACAGCCTAGGGTATACGACTGCTTTTATGCCTTTCACTTGAATGTTTCATTGAAAGTACAAACCATATATGCTAGAAATGTAATGCATGAGCTTATCCCACAACAAAAATATAAATACCTGTTCTTCATCTAATGATTCCTATCTCAATAAATACCAACACCTTCCTTTGGGGGTTGCTTTCTCTAGAAACCCAGAAATTATTTTGACTACGTCCATTCTTTAAGTCTCAGAGAAAATGACAGGGAGACAGGAAATGAATTTACCCTCACATCTGAAACAATTCAAAATCTGGACAAAGTACATGAAATGATGATTTCTAAAACACTGAACACCAGGCCATGAGGATAAGTGATACTTGAATGACAGGAAACAAAGGAGACAAGTCCTACAATTAGCCCAGCTCACTACCTGGAACAACTTTTTTAAGACACAGCATAGCACCAGGTGGAGCCCAGTGGGCTCCCAGCATTGTGGAAATGCACTCCAGAAAGGCCAACCCAACTAGAGTGCAGGGCATAGTACAGAGGGGAGAAAGATGAACACAGAGAGCTCCAGAGACATATACTAAAAACATTGCTGAAGTAAATTACAGAAAACGTATTACATGGAGAGATATATATTCTTCATGATTGGGAAAACTCAGTATTTTTAAGATGTCTCTTCTTTCCAAATTGATTTTATAATCAATGAAACTCCAATCAAAATTCCAACAGCGTTTTATGCATGTGTATGTGTGTGTGTGCTAGGAGTTAACTATAAAATTCATGTGGAAATGCAAAGAACCTAGAATAACCAAAACCACTTTGAAAAAGTAGGACGAAGTTGAGCACTTATATTACCTGATTTCAGGACTTATAAATCTACAATAATCAAGACACTGTGGCACTGGAGTAAAGATAGACAAATAAACAAAGGAAAAGAATAGAGTCCAGAAATAGACCCATATATTTGATCAATTGAGTTTCTTCAAAAGTGAAAAAGGCAATTATGTAGATGAATTATAGTCTTTTCAACAATGGTGTTCGAACAATGTAATACTATATCAAGAAAAAAAATGAACTCCAATCCATAATTCATACTATATATAAAAATTAACTCAAAGCATATCATAGTCACAAATGTAAAAGCTAAAGGTATAAAACTTCTCAAAGAAAATGTGAGAAAATCAGACTATATAAATTTGAATTGGGCAAAGATTTCTTTGACATGTCTCTAAGTGCATACTCCATAAAGGATTAAATGGATAAAATGGACTTGAGCAAAATTAATGACTTTTCCCTTTCAAAAGACAATGTTAAGAGAATGAAAATACAAGCTATAGCTTGGAAGAAAATGTTTGCACATCATACATTTGATAAAAGATTGGCATCCATCATACACAAAGAACTCTCACAATACAGTAACAAGAAAGCAAATAGCCCAATTAAAAAATGGATAAAAGGTTTAAACAGAAATTTCATCAAATGAGATAAGCTGATGGTAGATAAGTATATGAAAAGATGCTCAACAGCATGAGTCCTTAGGGAAATACAAATTAAACCCCAATGAAGACTCCATTTTACACCTGTTAGAATGTATAAAATTAAAGACCAACCCTACCAAGTGCTGGTGGTAATGCAGAGCGACAAGAACTTTCATACAATGCTGGTGTGGATGTAAAATGGTATAGCCATTTTGGTAAACAGTTTGGCAGTTTCTTAGGAGGTAAATATATAACTACCATATATATGCGATCCAGCCATTCCACTCTTAGGTAATTATGCAAGAAAAATGAAAGCATATGCCCATACAAAACACATGAATGTTGATAGCAGCTTTATTTGTAATTGTCTCAAAATGAAAATAATCCATTAATAATCCAAATAAGCAACAGATAATAGTATATCCATGTGATGCAATAATACTCAGCAATAAAAGGACTGAACTACTAATACATACACTAAAATGGATGAATCTCAGAATAATTATTTTGATTGAAAGAAGCCAAATAAAACAGAGAACACACTGTGTACTTATTATGTGTATAAAATTCTAGAAAAATCTCCACTAACCTACAGTGACACAATCCAGAGCAACAGTTGCCTGGGGACTGGAGGATGGGTGGCAGGGAGGAGACACAGGAAGGGATTACCAAAGACAAGTTTTTGGAGTGACAAGTATGTTCATTATTTTGATTTTGGCAGTGGTTTCACAAAGCATATACATGTCAAACACTGTCAAATTGTACTCCTTAAACATACGTACCTCATTGTATACCAATTCCTCAACAAAACTATTTTTTAAAAAATTCTTGTCTATTACCACCAGCCTGTGGGAGAAATCATCATTTCCCTCCTGGCCTTCTACAACAGCCTGACCTTTCCTTCACTGTTTCCTCTTGTCTGTTCTCTGCACTGCAGCCAGAGTGACTTTTTAAGAATGTGAATCTATTTGTGTCACTTCACTGCTCAAAGTCCTTCAAAAATTACTGAAAAAATAAAGACTGAAAGACTTACTCTTGTTCCTGCCTGAGTTCTAGTCTCTTTCCCATTGTGTTTCCCTCTTTTAAACCACTCTGTGCTTTCAGTTGCTGGAACTTGCCCAAAGTGTTTCTGTCTCGGGGCCTTTGTACATGCCAGTGCCCTTTGCCTGGGACTCGGCCCTTTTCCAGGTGAACCCCTAACCTGCCTTTAGTCCTTTAGTCTCAGTTTTGATGGTATCTCTTCTAAGCATCCTTTCCCAATGCACTGACCAGATCAGGTCTTGAAAGTAGCACCGACCTATGTTTCCTTTGTGGCACCAACTGCACATATAAGTAATCAATTATCTCTGTAATTTTTTGTCTACTGCCCTTTCTTCCCACATTCCCATCTCCTAAGACCATAAGCTTCCAGAGAGTAAGGATCATTATGTACTTGATGCTTAGTGCATTGTCTTGCACACAGTAGGTACTCAAAAACACCTGTTGAATAAATGATAGAGACAGACCCAGAACTCACTCCCTGAGTTCTAAATTAGATTTTTCTCAACCCACACACGCAAAACCCATCCTTCTGTATCTGACAGCCAAGTATACTTTTTCTATAATTAAAACTTAAGTCTCAAATTGGTAAGAATTAGGAAATGTAATGAAGCAGTTAGCTTAAGTATTAAATAAAACAAAAGTATTAGACTTAGAAAGGTTAGTAATGTTTGACACAGCTGAACTGATAGATCAGTTGAGGTTTTTAAAAAGTCACTCATGCTCATTTTAAGAATACATTTATTCTGAAACTTACACCCCAAGACAGTTACAAAGTTAGTTATCAAGACAGTTAACAAAGCATGAAGGAAATAGATGGAGGTGCGGTGAGAGAGGCAGGGCCTCACCGGAAATGCAGTCACAGCCTCCTGAAAGCTGACCACTGACCCAGCACTACCATGTTTTTTTAGCAAAGCAGTGCCCTAGATTCTCAGTGTAGCTGAGTGTGTGGGGCTGAAAAGATAAAGATTGCAAACATGGCCATTTTCCAAAACAGCTTCCTAAGAAACAGCCTACCTTCCCCTCCCTTTCACTCCCCCACCATGTTTATAGACTCCCCTTAATTAGAGCATTTCAGCATGGAAGCATAATCCAATTTGAAAGAAAATTTCCCTTGAGGGCCATCTGTCAGAATTAGACTACACTTAAGCTACTGGACAGTAAGGCTGTATTGTAAATACCACAGACTGCTTTGATTCTCCAAAGGCTCAAAACTCATTTCTGAGCAAGCAAACACCAATCCATGGGATAAGGCTCTCTGTCAGGAACTGGCTTGCTATTTTGGACACTAATCCTTCCACAGGTAGAAGATCATTAAAAGCAGTCTCAAGGGAACATTCTACCTGACTAGTCTCA
The DNA here is from genome assembly GCF_018350215.1 of Panthera leo. Classification (NCBI taxonomy): domain Eukaryota; kingdom Metazoa; phylum Chordata; class Mammalia; order Carnivora; family Felidae; genus Panthera; species Panthera leo. Next base: position 64,352,019 of record NC_056688.1, on the reverse strand, counting down.
CCCTTCTTCAGGGATGAAACTGCTGCCCTTGACAACTCCATTAACTTTTCCTTCAGTTGTTTCAGGTTTGCAGAAGATTTTTTTCATCAAGCTAGGTTGTCCCCATGTGCTCAGCCATGGAGATATCTGATTGTGTACAGGGGGGGACCAAGTAGAGCCCACTTCAGCTCCTTGCAAAGCCAGCCTCTCTCTCAGGAGTGGACAGCTCACCATACAGACACCTGCCTTTGATGCCCTTGCCCAGGCAGCAAGTAGACTCTTGGCTGCAAAAAGAGCATGTAGGATGGGGATGGTGGGGAGAAGAGGGTCCCTTCTCTCCATCATTTGACTCCACCTCAAAGATCACGTGAGTCAGCGTCTTTCCTGTGTCCCCATAACCCCTCTCCCACTGTGCTGTTCTATCACATTGCAGCAGACCCCACTGTGTCTCGACTAGATCCCCTTTACCAGGCTGGTGTGCCCATTCCTTAGCTGCTGTGACTGTTGGCCGCTAACATCCAGGGCTGCATCCTACTTGGGAGAATTCCCATCAGCTGAAGGCAGCCACCTTAAAAATGATTGGCAAGCCCGGAAATGGCCTGTAGCCAATATCGAAGTAGTTCAGGGTTTACAGGCAGCACCCCCCTCTTGACACAGGGTGGGATTCACGCTCCCACAGCTGCCTGTGTGATCAGGCTCAAGATAAGCTTTAGCCTCCACCTTTGCCTATCCCATTCCCCTTACTTCCTCACGGATTTCACATGAGAGCCATCCCTCAGTAAATCACCTGCACAAGAATCCCTCTCAGCCCCTGCTCCTAAGGGAATCCCACTTAAGATACACATACTACATTGGAGCTATCCTCATTTTGTTCATTTATTCATTCAAAAGCATTTATCATCTATTTCTCGGGTTGAGTAACAAAGATATAGTCATAGGCTTTGTCCTCAAGGTGCAACTAACTAGTTTAATGGGGTGGGCCAGGGTAAACAGATACTTACAATCGAGTGGGAAAAATGCTGTGAAGAGGTGCATGTAGGATACTTGAAGAGCACACAAGGGACACCTAATCTGTTCTGGGTGGATACAGCGAGGGCTTACTTAATGAGGTGGTGGCTGAGTGTAGGACTTCTAAGACGAATAACATTTACTTGAACAGGGAAGAGGAGCGGAAAAAAAGGTCACTGCGGACAGAGAATAGTGTGTATACAGAACACATGCATGAGTGAGCAATTAGAGAGAATGAGCTAGAACAGCACAAGGGAATTGGTTGTCCAAAACTTATGGCAGTCATTGCTATCGGATCCTGATCTTCTCATTTGCTGGGCCATGATATTGCTTCTTAAACCTTCTTCGTGCAGCCCACTAGTCAGCTACCGCCAGTTGATTAATGTTGGTCCTCCATATGAAAACTCCTTTCCATTCCTTTTGCACATAGGTTATGTTTTATCTTCTATTACACAGCTCCAAATCTACAAACTTCTTTGTGTCTGCCCCCACACTTCTCACTAACTCCTATAACAAAGAAAATGATGTCCCTGTATTTATCTAAAGTCAACCCCTATACCTGTATTTTGGATTCTGTCTCCTACCTTCTCAGGGAACTTTTACTGATTATCCTATACTCTCTATCGCTTCACACTGTACCTTTTCTTATTTTTTCATTCGATTTTTTTTTCTCATTTAATTATTTATTTTCCCCCTCAAAGGTGATTTTTAATTTTTATTAATTTGTTTTTAATTTAAAGACAGTAAAATTCACTGGTATGTTAGACAGTGGAATGAATTTTGACAAACTCGTAGAGGCTTGTACCCACCACCACAATTATAATGATTCCATCATTTCTCCAAAATTCCCTCTTGTTGCCCCTTTGTAGTCCCCCCATCTCCTTGCCCCCACTCCTGACAACCACTGATTTGTTCTCTGTCCCTGTAATTTTGCCTTATTCCTCATATCCTATGGAATCAATGGAATCACACAGTATGGGGCTTTGTGAGCCTGTCTTCTCTCACTTAGCACAATGCACCTGCAATTCATCCATATTACAGTATGTGTGCATCATGCACACCCTGTTCCCTTCACTACTGAATAGTATCTTATTATCGTATGGATGTAACATTTATCTGATTACCCACTGAAGGCCATTTAGGTTGTTTCCAGCTTTTGGCAATTATGAATAAAGCTGCTATAAACATTCACATACCAATCCATACAGATATTTTTATAAATGTTTTTATTTCTCTTATAAATGTTCTCTTTTCCAAATTCCACCTAAAATAATCAAAACATGGGTAGATTTTATAGAGAAAAATATCAGTACCCCCTGCTACCATTTTTTTAAAGAATTTTTTAAGTGTTTATTTATTTTTGAGATAGAGAGCACAAGCAGAGGAGGGGCAGAGAGAGAGGGGGAGACACAGAATCTAAAGCAGGCTCCTCGCCATCAGTGCAGAGCCAGAAGTGGGGCTCAAACCCATGAACCATGAGATCATGACCTTAGCTGAAGTCAGTTGCTTAACTGACTAAGCTACCCAGGCACGCTCTCCCACCCCACCTGCTATCAATTTTGAGCTGTGGTACTGTCTCCCTGTATGTACACAGGAATCCCAACAGAGCCAGCCTGCTTTCTCAGGTCTCTGCCCTGTCCTCCTCTTTGTGCAACCCAGAGCATCTAGATGGGATACTTAAGTTCAGACTTGGAGTCAATGAAATGTTGCTGAGCATCTCCCTCTGGGCCACTGGGGCAGACACTATGCCAGCACTATAACCCCCTCATCTGGCCACATTCCAGCATAGGGGATGAAAAATGGAAAAATTATGTTTTCAATACCATTCTTCTTTTTTTTAATTTTTATTTAAGAGAGAGAGAGAGAGTATGTGAGCAGGGGACAGGGACAGAGAGAGAGCTTTTTTCTTAAGAGAGAGAGGAGAGAACAGGGGAGAGGGGCAGAGGCGGGGGAGAGAGAGAGAGAGAGAGAGAGAGAGAGAGAGAATATTAAGCAGGCTCCACACTCAGCATGGAGTTTGATGTGGGGCTCGATCCCACAACCCTGGGATCATGACTTGAGCCTAAATCAAGAGTTGGATGCTCAACTGACTGAGCCACCCAGGCACCCCTCAAAACCATTCTTAAATGTGAATATGGTTATATGACACAGTTTTGGCCAATAAGAAATAAGCAGAAGATATCAGTGTGACTTTGAAGTCTTTCTTTCCTGATGGAAATTCCAAGAGGTAGTAAGCATTGCTTTTTTTTCTTGGCACTTTCCTTTTGTTTCAAATGCAGAAGTGATGTCTAGAATCATATTATTTTATTTTATAATTGTCTGATTGAAAATATTATGTAAGTAGATTGATAATCTTAAAGAAATTTTTAAAAGATATCAAATATGTGAAAGAGGATCATGTAATTATACAAATGACCAAAGCTTTGGAAATCAAAGCTGCTAGGAATGAAAATTACATTAATAAATGGGAAATTCAATGGATTTGTTACATAGCTAATTAGAAATTGCTAAAGAAAGATTTACTGAACCAAAAGACAGATCTAAAAATGTTGCCTAGGATGCATCAGCAATAAAAAAAAAAGAGTAAACAAACATAAAAGACAGAGTGAGTAGGTCTAAAAATATCCAGAAGGAAAAGATAGAAGGTTATCAGGAAGAGACAATATTTGAAAAGATTATGGCTGGGAATTTTCAGAATTGATGAGACACTTATCCCCAGACTCAAGATACCCTGTGAATCCTAAGCAAAATATACAGCATCCACACCATCATAGAATTGCAGACAAAGATAAGTCTTAAAACAGAGAAGAGAAAGGTATATTACAATTAGATTGTAGCTGATTTCTCAAAACCAAGAGTTTGAAGGCAAGGAGACAACAGATTTATTGCTGAGAAAAAAATATTATCCTCCAGGGGGTTTTGGGTGGCAGTTGGTTAAGCATCCGATTCTCCTGGTTTCGGCTCAGGTCATGATCTCGCTGAATTCAAGCCCTGTGTCTGGCTCTGTGCTGACAGCACGGAGCCTGTTTGGGATTCTCTCCCTCTCTCTCTGCTCCTTTCCCCATTTAATCTCTCTCTCTCTCTCAAAGAAAATAATAAATGTTAAAAAATTTTAAAAAGTTATTATCCACCAAAGACATGTATAGTCATGTTTTTTTTTTCACTTATAAATGTGAAATAGCAACATTTCCAGACAAAAAAATCCTGAGAGCTAACAACGACAGGCCCTCTCTTGAAGCAGTATCTTGAGGATGTGCTAAACATGAAAAGTCATCTTTAAGGAAAGCCTGAAGAAATGGCAAACACCAGTGATGAATATGTGATAAATGAAAACCATCATTGACTATGGAAAACATTAATTATAATGTCTAACTGAGGGAGTAAAAAAGCAAGGCAAGACAGAAGTAAAACATTGGAAAACAGTACCATGGTACCTGGAATGAGGGAGACTGCAGCTGAGGGCTCCAAGATATAAGTATAGTTTTGATTAACTCCTTAAGTTTATTAAATTAACCATGCATGTCACAATTTTTAGGAAATGACGAACAAACAGATTATAAGTTAGTGGAAGAGAGAAAGTGAAATGGAGAGAAAACTTAATTCAAAAAAAATAGGAAAAAATATCAGGACTAAAATAAGCATAATATAAAAGGGTAGAATAACCCCAAAATACTAATGTTTGCAATGACATAAACAGACTAATCTCACTTGTTAAAAGTAAATGATTTTCAGAATGGATTTTTTCAAAAATCCACCTATACATTGTTTTCAGTATTTACAATTACTTATAAGAATATAGGAAATCTGCAGGTAAAAGAACAGAAAAAAATATATAAGACAAAACTAACTGAAAGGAAGGGTTTATAGTTCTATAAATACCAGAAAAGATGCACTTGGAAAGGTGCACTTAGAAAGCAAAAAATATTTCTCTAGGTAAAAGCAGGCACTAAATAATGATAAAAAGTTCAAATGGCCAGAAAGATATAAAAAGTGCCAATGTTATAAACATAAATACATATATATACATGTATATATGAAGCAAAACTGATAGAACTATAAGAAGAAACTGAAAATCTACTATCATAGTAGGAGACTTCTAAGCATGTTTTTTGACAACCAATATGTTGGGCAGAAAAAAATATCTACTAAAATATGGATGTGGGTAATGCATAATCTTTTCTAGCACATATAGCATATATATAAAAACAGGCAAAAGAGAACATCAAGCAAGTATCAACACATATCACATAATATGCAAAATATAGTCTACATACCTGATCACATTCTAATTAGGGCAGTAACACTTAAAAAACTATTAAATATGAAATTTTTAAGACACGCTTTCAAGTAAAATATGTAGATCAAAGAAAAAAACATACTTGAAATTAGAAAACAGATCAGAATAATGACAATATTAAATATCAAAATTTGTAGACAGTTAAGGTAGCATTTCAAGGGAAATTTATAGTCTTAAACGCATATCTAAAGTTTCTGTTATGTAAGATACATAAATTCTAGAGATCTATATATAGCATTGTGCTTATAGCTAACAGTACTATACTGCATATTTAAAATTTGCCAAGAAAGTAGATCCTTTGCTAGTGTTCTTACCACACAAAAATAATACTATTACCACTACTCATAACAACAATAATAATAATAATAATAATAATAATGATAATAGAGAAGATGGGGGGGAAACTGTGGGAGGTGATAGATATGTCAATGGCCTTGGTGGTAACAATGGTTTCATGAATGCATACTTGTCCAGAATATTCAGTTTTTCACATCAATCATGCCTCAATAAAATAGGTTTAGAAAGGACCTAGAGATGTAAGAAATAAGAAATAACTGAATAAACCTAAGGAATAAAAAAAATCATACCATCAAAAGAAGAAAGAGTAAACAAAAATTAAATATAATCAATAAAATTCAACGGTTCTTTGGAAAGACTAATAAAAACTGACAAACCTCCAATGATATTGATCAAAGAAAAAGAGAATAGGAACAAATAATTAATGTTAGAAATGAGAAAAAGGACCTAGCCAGGGATAAGGTAGAAAATAAAAAGATAAGACTATGAAGAGCTATAAGTCAATACATTTAAAACAGAAAAATCTAAATCACCAAATATGATTTATAAAGAAATAGAAAACTTGTATAGTGCAATAACAAAGGAACGGAATCAATTTCCCCCAAAGTAAACACGAGACACAGAAGGCTGATTGGGTCAATTCTACTAAACACTGAAAGAAAAGATGATTTCAATTGTACACAAAACCCTCAAGAGAATAAAAAGAAAGAATGCTCCATCAACTCATTTTGATCACAAAACCAGATGAACAGAAAACAAGAAAATAAAATCAGGGGCTGATCTCACTCATGAATTCAGTTACAAAAATCTTTAACAAAACATTAACAAACCAAACAACTGAATAACGCACATACATTTATGTATATCTATGTATATGAAAAACAATACATCATGTACAAGTTGGATTTATCACAGTAATGTTTTTACCAAAATTAGAAAATAAAGCAATATACTTTATCACATTAAAAGATAAAAGGAGCAAAACATATGATTATCTAGATAAATTCATAAAGTCATCTGATAAAATTCAATATCCACTCAGGTTTTCAAAGTCTACAGCCAATGGCCTATTAGTATAAAAATTCAAAGTATTCCTTTTAGGATGGGAACAAGGCAGATTACTCTGTGGACCTTTGTTTCAGCAGTCCTGGCAAATACAATAAAGCAAGCAATAAAGATGGTGGGGAGAGAGAAGCCAAAAGGAGAGAAAAAACAAAACTGTCCTTATTCATGCATGGAATAATTGTCAGTGTACAATACTCAGAAGAGTCTATGGTCAATTTTTTAGAGAGTGACACAACACCAAGTGTTGGAGGGAGCACAGACTAACATGGGCTCACACACTGCTGCCGGGATTGTTGTTAAACCTCCTTGAGATATAATTATCTTTGATCTAGAAACTACATTCCTAGGTATATACCCTAACAGAAATTCTTGCACATATTTCCCAGGAGACATGTACAAAAAACATACACACAGGGGTGTCTGGGTGGTTCAGTTAGTTAAGCATCTCACTTCGGCCCAGGTCATGATCTCACGGCTGGTAAGCTGGAGCAATGCGTCAGGCTCTGTGCTGACAGCTCAGAGTCTAGAGTCTGCTTCGGATTCTGTGTCTCCCTCTCTCTCTGCCCCTCCCCCAGTCATATTCATTCTCATTCTCTCTCTCTCTCTCTCAAAAATAAACATTAAAAAGAAATTTAAAAAACATACATTTAGCAGCATTTCCTGAAATAGAAAAAACTTAATTCAAATATCCATTGACAAGAGACTAGATAAATTTTTTTGAGAGAGAGAGAGAGAGAGAGAGGGCACAAGTGAGCAAGGGGCAGAGAGAGAGGGGGAGAGAGACAGAGACAGAGAGAATCCCACAAGGGGTAGAGAGAGAGGGGGAGAGAGAGAGAGAGAGAGAAGCAGGGCTCATGCTCACCCGAAGCGGGGCACTTGGGCTCATGAACCGTGAGATCATGACCTGAGCTAAAGTCAGATGCTTAATAACTGAGCCACCCAGATGCCCAAGAGATGAGATAAATTATGGTACACTATACGATGAAATGCTAAAACACCCCTGCCAAAAAAGAAAAAAAAAAGGACTATAGTATATACATGAACATAAGCAATTCAAAACAAAATACTGAAAATAGCAGTTTGCAGAAGAATACATACAATATAATTTCTCCACAAAATTTCAAAAATAGGCAAAACTGAACAACCTGAATTTTTACGTGGTAAAGTGATTTTAAAAACAAGGGAATTGTAGCTCTAAAATTCAGTTTATTGATTATCTCTGGGGAAACTTGAGGGATGGAGGAAAGTCACACTGAGAGCTTCAAAGAGATAAACAATTTTCTCTTTCTTGAGCTAAATTCTGGATTGACTGATGTTATTTTGTTATTATTATTAAATCATACATATGCATTCTATATACTCTTGTACATGTCATCTATTTCATTGAAAAAGCAAAAGCTTTGTCCTAGGCAAGGATAAAAGCTATCAAAGTCTCTGTCAGAGACCTGCAGCTTTAGTAATCCCTTCCTTCAGATGTTCTGTTCTACAGTTTTGCCACTTTTCACTGCCTCTGAATAATCTTGACGTCGAGGGGTTGACATGTCTGAGGGATCATGACTGGAAAAAATGACAGGGTGGGATTCAGTGGATTTTCGTGAAGATTTAGCTCATGAGCCTCGGCGATGGCCGACTCCACTCACACCCACATTATGGAAGGAACTTGGCTTCCCTGTCATCAGCTGGAAGCCAGGGCTTTCTATGGGGTTTTTCAAATTGTTGTTCTCTTAGGATCAGTTATCCAACCAGTGTTAGTATTTTCAGCACTAGATGCAGTTGTGTGCTGAAGCCAGCTCTTATCAACAGGCACCAGCTTGCAAGAGCCAATGTGAGCATCTTTTGCCAGCTCCACCTTCAGTGATGTCACATTGGTAGCTTGAAAAATCAGCGCCGCTAGGAGTTATTTGCTCCACGGAAATAAAGAAATGCTACAAATCAGGTCCCCTTCTTGTCCCTCCACCTCTACCAGCCAGATGTTACACATCTACCAGGATGCCACTGAATCTGACATAGCTATACAATCATATGATAATACCTCGGACTCATGGTGCAATGGAATGAAACACGATTAAATTAATAAACTTCTTCAGTGACAGAGACTGCCTGCCCCATCTGCATTCAACTGGCTTCCCTGAATACTTATATTTCCTCCTGATTGGTTCCAGGTATACACCTCGGTCAGGTCTAAAAATGGCCTCAGGGACTTAGAAGACAGAACAGGAAAATTCCTAAATCAGCCACTGAAAGATATGGGACTTTGCAATGACTCACAAAGTCAGATTTTGATGGAAATGTACAGTTTTAAAATTCCTAACATTAAAAGAGAGTCTATGCTATTGTCAACTGTACCCTTCCCTCTTCTGAACTGGGGTCCATATGGGCACAGAGGAAACCTCATGGCTTCCACTGTTACTACGTGAAAACTCTGCCATCTCTCCCAAATTAGAGTGTAGCTGAGATGATCAGAGATTCCCAGAGAAAGTCTCTGAATCAGTTTCTAAGAGGGCCATTGAAAGAGAGATTCCTGAATGCTCAATGCCTATTCACCAGGGAGTCAGTGATGAGTGGGGTATATGAAAATGTCAAGACTCAGGCATGACAACCAACATTCACCCAGACCACTAAACTCATGCTCTCTCAACTTCAACCTTCCCCCTGATAATGTCTTCTCTCTTGTTGACTGAAACATATCCCACAGAGATGCATCACACTCTTATTGATTGATATAGCTTCAGTTGAGAGGTCCAATTAAACTACTGTTTTTACACTCAATAACTGCCATTTTGTTTCTTCACAGGAAGGTGTGAGGATTAGTTTTTATTTGACTGCTAACATTTGTAAAACCCATAATCTACTTGGAGAAATAAAGAACAAGATTTTTTAAAAATGGAAAGATTAGTTTATGGGTTTCAGCACTGCATAAAGCTCCTCTCCAACCAAATCAGTCCCTGGAGCCTCACCAAATTAGCCCCACATAAGGAGCTTCATTTTATTCAGTAAGTGCATATTAATTATTTTACTTCCAGGCACCATTCCAGAGGCTGGGCATGCAGTGAACATGCCAGACATGGTCTGCGCACTTACAGAACAGTCTAATGGGGAAGGTATGATGAGTAATGACAAAAGTACAGAGTGTCACGGAAACAAATACTAAAAAAACCTACCCTTCTAGTCCAGGTCTCAGATACAAATTCTCTGAGGCAGTGGCATTTATGGTGGGATCTAAGAGCTTAGTAGGAGATAGCCAGGCAAAGAGAAGCCAGCCAGCATGTATGATAATTTTGAAACATCTTTTCATGAACTGACTGAACTGGCTTGAAAACCTTTGTCCTAATTCCTGTTTGGCCATTATTCAGCTACGTGAGATTAGCTGAATCTCCTAATGGCCCTCCACCTCAGTGCCATGGGCCAAGTGAGGATTTCAGATTACAGAACCTCTAAGGTTCTTTCTGGCTATTCAATCACAAGGCAAACATCCAATACACAGATTACTATCCAGTTAGTACAGGTAACAACTGCTTTTTTGAACAATCTTTAAACAATATACTGTAGCACACGATATTTCCAACAACAGGGTAGATGCTCACAGAAACTCCTCCAGGTAAAAATACTGGATTACAAAATCCTTTTCTTTTTTTTTTTTTTTTAACATTTATTTATTTTTTGAGAGACAGAAAGATCATGAGCAGGAGAGAGGCAGAGAGAGAGAGGAAGACACAGAATCCAAAGCACACTCCAGGCTCTGAGCTGTCAGCAGAGAGCCCGATGCAGGGCTTCAACCCATGAACCATTAAATCATGACCTGGGCCGAAGCCAAGACACTTAAAAGACTGAGTCACCCAGATGCCCCTACAAAATCCTTTTCAATGCATGGCAGAGCTGATGGGACAAAAATGCAATTTTTCAGTGGCCAGAAACAGCAAGAAAGTATGAATCCATGGAGGTAAGTAAGCCCTGGAACTGGAGCTTTAAAGAAGGTAAATGTGAATCTCTAGTGGTTTAGTGTGTGGTTTTTAGACAACTGTGGGAGAACCCTGCATAGAGCTGGAATCCTAAAGATTAAGGGTCACACCCTTAAAGGATAAACAAAAAAGAACTTCTACCCTGCATAAGTAGAAGCTAAAGATATATCCTGTCCTCGACTTGCTCTAGGGAAAGCAAGGAAAAAAGTCTCCCCTGCCAATTTCTAACCATTAATACAAGCCTGCACTTACACATTTGGAGCCTATATTCACCCTACTTCTCTGTTGCCCCCAAACCCTCAAGCTCAAAATTCAGTTTCGAATGGTTCCCTGTTGGTTACCTCACAAATCATCCCTGAAGGAATGCACTTTCAGAATGCAGAACATGAAGCACAGAACATGAAATTTTCTACTGACAAAGTTTCAAGCCATATGAACTCACAATCACAAATCATTAAATATAGGAGGCAACAAGGCATGATGAGTTAGTCAATGGAAATACCAAACAAAAAAATCAGAGCTACAAAGATTATAGCTGGTGCAGTTAGGAACAGAATATAAAAGTAACTTGTACATAATGGTAAAAGAAATTAAAAAGGGAACTGAAAGTATGTTGAAACAAAAAAAAGAGACTATTAAGGATACTAGGCAAGTGTGGAAACACCGCAAATGAAACTTCTACAAATGAAAAGAGGTAAATGGGTGAGAATTTTCTAGAACTGATAAAAGGAAACAATCTCATATTCAGGAACCCTGTAAATCAGTCTGAATAAATAAAAATAGCCACTTAGCAACGTGAGCAATTAAACTATGGAACACTAAAGAGGAAAGCAAGATATTGAAAGCAAAGGAAAAAAAACTGCATACAAAGGAATAAACATTATACTAAAGTCAACTTCTCAAAGGCAAATGGAGGTCAGATGACTATGGAATGATAGCTTTGTAATGCCAAAATCATTTTTGGCAATGCCAAAAACCCTATTTTTATACCCAGAAAAACATTCTAAAAACAATAACAAAACAAAGACATATGCGGAACTGTGGCTTTCAGTTGAAGGTTATTGCCAGCCTACAGATACCCTAAGGAGGCTATGTAGGGGAATAAATATGCCAACCTTGCTCCCTTCTCTTCCTCACTACCTAAACCTCACTACTAGCCAGAGACTAAAAGAGTTATTTTCAGTTCAAAGAAAAATAAACAAACCCCAAAGCCTCCAGGAGCACTAAGGAAAAACAAAAGGAAAGTAGCCAAAATAATCCCCCAACTAATTTTATAAAACAAGAATTATCTTGGTTCCAACCCAGATAAGAACCATATGAGAAAGTAAATTACATGTATCACTCATTAGCACAGATTAAAAAAATGCTAAACAAAATATTAGCAAAGTGAACTTAATATGCAAAAGAGGTAATATATCAAATCTAGTGTGGATCATACTAGGAATATAAGATTGGTTCAAAATTAAAAACCTGATCAATGTAATTGAGTAAAATAGCAAATTATAGCAGAGAAAAACCTCACAAGATCACAGCATTTGACAAAACAAATGTTTACAATAAAAAGTCTTAGTCATGAAGGAATGGAAGGATACATTCTTCTTCTTCTTCTTCTTCTTCTTCTTCTTCTTCTTCTTCTTCTTCGGGATACATTCTTTTTTAAAAAAAATTTCTTTAATGTTTATTTATTTTTTAAAGAGAGAGAGAGAGAGACAGAGACAGAGACAGAGTATGAGTGGGGGAGGGGCAGAGAGGGAGACACAGAATCCGAAGCAGGCTCCAGGCTCTGAGCTGTCAGCACAGAGCCCAACGCAGGGCTCAAACCCACAAACTGCGAGATCATGACCTGAGCTGAAGTCAGATGCTTAACCAACTGAGCCACCCAGGTGCCCCAAGGGATACATTCTTAATATGGTAAAGACATCCACAAAACATCTACAGCAAAATTATACTCTATGAAAATGTTAAAAACATTTCACTTAAAAGTAGGAATAAGTCAAGGATGACTACTACCATAATTATTATTTGGCATTATACTGGAAATTCTAGTTTGTAAACTGAATTAAAAAATAAATAAAAGCATCCAGATTAGAAAAAAACCCCACAAAACTATCAAGTCACATGTCTGATTATCTATAAGGAAAATTCAGAAGATTTTACAATCAAATTATAAGCATTAATAAGAATTTTACAAGATTGCCAAATTGAAGATAAATTTAAACTGCATTTATATAACAACAAAAGTTAGAAAATGCAATTTTAGAAAAAATACTATGGTTGACCTTTGAACAATGTGAAGGTTAGAGTGCTGACCCCCCAAAACTTACCTATTAATTGACTACTGTTGACTGGAAACCTTATTGATAACATAGTCAATTAACACATATTCTGTATGTTATATGTTTTATACATTGTATGCTTACAATAAAGTAAGCCAGATAAAAGAAAATGTTATTAAGAAAATCATAAGGAAAGAAAATACATTTATAGCACTGTATTGCACTTACTGAAAAAAAATCCATGTATTAGTAAACCTGAGCAGATCAAACCTATGTTGTTCAAGGGTCAACTGTACCTAAAATAATGAAAAACATGGCACCTACCAATAAATCTAACAAGAGACATGCAAGATCCTCATGAAGCAAATTATAAACCTCGAATGAAAGAATTTAATTTAATTTATTTATTTATTTCAAGTTTATTTATTTATTTAGAAAGAGCGCACCCACAAGCAGGGGAGGGGCAGATAGGGAGAGAGAAAGAATCCCAAACAGGCTGTGCAATGTCAGCACAGAGCCTGATATGGGGCTCAAACTCACAAACCGTGTGATCATGACCTGAGCCGAAAACAAGAGTCAGATGCTTAACTGACTGAGCCACCCAGGCGCCCCTAGAATTTTACAGAAATAAATAAATGAAACAAAATACACTATGGTAATGAATAGACTCAATATCATAAAGATGCACAATTTCCCTAAATTAATCTACAGACTTCATACAAGTCCAAATACCAGAAAGAATTATTAATTTGGCAATTTGATGCCAAAATTTATGTGAAAAGTCAAGTACCAGCCAACTGAATTGAAGAAAAATCAGGCTGGATGATTGTTCTTTCTGATAGTAAATCTTATCATAGAATGATAGTAATTTGCAAATTGTGCTATAGGTAGATTTAGTGAAAAAGAACAAAACAAAGAAAAAAGACTTCAGAAACAGACTCTTCGCTCTGCTTTCTCCAGCTCTTTCTTTCCTTTCTTCATTCTTGTGATAAGGGCCAGCAAAACTGAGTGCCACACTTTGCTTATGTGAGTATCAGGACAAAGCTGGCACCAGTATCTAGTGCCATGAGAAGAGAAGATGTCTCTTGGAACAGCCAAAGTGTGGGTGAGTCCCCAGTTCACAAAGGCAGACAAGAGTGAGAAGACTAGTGTGGGTAATTGGTCACCACACAGAGATTTTTGCGTGTTCTCTTCCAGAGCAGGATGAGAGCCTTTCACTTACGGGACTCCAAATTCAAGCTGGATCATCATCTGAGCTGAGGAAGGATTATGGAGCTTGGTTTCTTTGGATGCCAAGGCAGAGAAAGAAAACTATGCTGGCCTCAGAAGGGCTCGCATTCTAGAAGATGTGCGAGCAAAGTTGCCTGAAGGAATCTGGACTGATGTAAGAAGCAAGTGGCTCTAAAATATCAGCATTACCCAAGAAAGTCCAGTTTTCCTTCTATTTCAGCAGTGTCAATACATGTCTGCAGGAGAGTGATAAGGATGTAAATGGAGTAATAATATCACCACTGCAATCTCATTTAAAATGTAAACATGGGTGTGTGGTGTCACTGCCATAGCCCTTCAGACCTCTCTCCTGAGCTCTAAATTGGATTTGACCTTCTATTGATTAGCTTTGCCAATATCTGCAGATCTTTTCAGACTGAACTCCCTGTCACTTTGATTCTGTATTTACAAATGTGGTACAAACTCTTGTCAACCATTCTCACTTCTGGGATTCAAGTTGAAGATCTGATCATGGGAAATGCAACTGAGCTGACCTGGGCACACAGGCAAGGACATAATGCTCTCAGAGAGCCTGGCAATGGTCTCGTAGCTGCAGATTACAGCGAATAGGATGCCAGGATCCATTTAGCACAAACAACCTAAGAAAGCTCTACAGAAAATGTGGCAAGGAGGGCAGATAATATCTACTGCCAGTTAGGGAATAGCTAAGAATTACAAAGTAGAAAAGAGAGAACGTTGCTCTTTAATACTGTTTTCATGAGCAATTCCGGGAACTTTTAAAATGAATACTGTTAAAGGTCTGCTTCTGGGAAGTTACAAGGAAGGTTCTGAAACAACAGCTATCCAGACATGAAAGTGAGTTTTATACTTTGCCCCCAAAATAAAATAAGGTGTAAGTAATCTGTATGCATGCAGACCAAGAAGCCTCCCCCCAAATGGAGAAATGCTGGACTTACATTGGTGACATACTCGATATCCTTCCAAAGGATGCACTCCCTGGGGAAATCAGCCAAGTCTAAGAAGTGATCCACCACCACTTGGCCGATCAAGTCATGGCGAGAGAACCTGTCAAAGTCATACACAGAGAAGTGAAGCTTCCGTGCTGCAAGGTCATTGTAGGGAACCGGAAACAAAAACACTTCATCAAACACAGGGTTTAGGGTCTTTCTGTGCACTTTAGTCTGGTGTTTTGTTTTCCGATCAGGAAGCAAATAGATCTTGACATAAGGATCTGAAGTCCCAGAGAAGTCCTTGGCGGGCAAATTGACAGCTTTGTGAATCTTCACTATGAGCTGCTCTAAGTCACAGTCATATTTCAAAATGAAATTCAGTTTCCCACAGGCTTTGCTGTTACTCCTTGTCCCATCATCAGTATCCAGTGACCTCTGCTTATATAACTCTGGTTTAATTCGGCCAATTCCAGTCAACTGTTCCTGTTTTTGAAGCTGCTGGATATTGAAGTCCGGGTTTGACAAGTTGAGCTGTCTCCGGATTGAATTATGCCTTGAGTGAGGAGGAAGAGAGAAGAAAAGTTACAACCTCAATAGCTACGGGTCTTCCAGAAACTTGTGCCTGGGCTCGAGGTAGTCAGTTATGCACTGTTAAAAGCTCAGATCCGTGGGTTTTTGGTTTTGGTTTTTTTTTGGCCTAAATTCAAAAGGCTCATCAATGTGAGTAAGCTGTTCCCCAAGGCTTGAGGCTCAAAATCGAGGCTTGGTATCAGGAAACGAACCTACTACCACGTGACCTTGGAGCTGTAAAGGTTTAATGCACTTTCTAAACTACTATGCCAATAAAGAAGCCTATTCGGTTGGAGGAATGTAAAGATTTGTACAAACTGCCTTAAAAATAAAATTATTCACCTTTTATATATAATATCATCCTGAAATTGAAATAGTTAGCTATGTGTTGTTGCCTTAAGAAGAATGCATCTGTCTCTAAATTAGATAGAATTAACTGTCTCTGGCTTATAACTTTATTGGTAAAGAAATTCTTACTGGTTAAAATCAAAGCATTTCACAAGAGCACAGTTCTTGCCCTTGTGAGAATGTAGGTGACAGGATGTGTCCTCTTGTGCTGGACTGTGTTGGCTCTGACAGGTGCCCCTGGCAACTCCATGACAGTGCTTCTGTCATACTATGTGGGTGATTAGTGATCAGGAGCAAGGGTTTTATTTCTGCAATAAACACTAACAGCATAACAATTAAAGGTAAGCTACTACAAACGTATAGAGGAATTCAAAGAAGGTTGGATACTGATATTGGCAAAGTGAGTATCTGCTGACAGAATCTAGTCTTTACTCTAGAAGCTTTTTGGTTTGGGTTAGTAGTGTCCCGGAAATTCTCTATGAAACCTGCCTTATCTGTGCGAGTCCTCATAAATTGAGAGTAGTCATTACACACAAGGTTGTTTTCCATGTTATTTTTGTTTGTTTTCAGCTCAGAGTCACTATACCATATTTTTCTGGTGTCTCCCAATAACCTTAATTAAAGTAGCCTCTGTCCACCAGTAGGTGAAAGAGAACAGCCAGGCTGTCTCTGAGGGACTTACAAATAGTTTGAGAGGCAGAGTAAACATTTGAGTTTGTCTTCTTTTCCTTTCTTGAGACTACTTTATGAAATAAAGATGGAAAATGGGATTAACAGACCCCCAAACATGTCTGAAATTATTCTCCCTGGTAATACAGATGTTGTTATACTAACCATTCCTCTTCATCTTCAACCTATGCTCCTGGTCACTAATTAATCACCTACATGGTACAACAAGAGCACAATCACAGAACGATCACATGTACCTGTCGGAGCCAACCCAGTCCACCGCAGGCAGACACATCCCAGGCACATGCATCCCCATATGTGCAAAAACCATGTGGTCTGAAAGATTCTGTTGTCAGATTTTAACTTCTTACAAAGAAATCCACAATCTTAAGTTTTCTCTGCATCTTACGATTTTTCAAGTGGGGGGGGGGGGCAGTCAGGGGATGCTGCTAAACACCTAAAACCAGCTGTCTGTGCTGGTACAGCTCAGTCACTCCCTTGTCCAGACATTGACCCTCTGCAGTGCCGGAACAGAGCTCCAGTCTCACTCTACTGGGATCTCTGGGCAGAAGGGACTGGCAGGGAACAGCATGTGTCCAGCTCTATGCAAAGGCCATAAAGGGGTGGTACCAGTTGTGGCCCCTGCTACTGATTTTTCCCGCCAGTCTGGATTCAAACAAGGGCCCTACTTGGGGCTGGTGTCAGTTCCCACTTACAACAAGCCATTCCAGAAACCGTCTAGTGATGCTGTTTAAATATTAAAAGTGCTTCCTTAAGGCCCACCTTCTTTGGACCAATGTCTGATGGGACACCAGTCCTGGGTCTACACTGGACCCAACCCTGCCACTCTGCTACCACTTTTCTCCCAACCTGGTTGCTGAGCTGACTTTCTGTGCATAACAACCTACCTTTGGGTTTTTTGAGTACTGCCTTTAGACTCATCACAGCAACATTTTGTCTTATATGTAGGACTAGGCCTGCCATGCAAATTTTAATTTTAATTTAAAATACATGACTCTGTTTAGCAATGGCACATATTCTGTTTTACTTGTACATTTTCTTAGACAGTAAATCTGAAGAGAAGTAAGTCCCATGTGCTCGGCTCTTCCTAACCACAATGGATTGCCAGGGGGTTGAGGGAGTAGACTGGGGAGGGCATCATGAAGAGATCTTACTTCAAAGACCAAACAAGATCCCAACCACACAGGATGCCTCCATTCAAAATTCTGATATAGCTGAAGATTCCTTTTAAAAACCAAGCACAGATATGAACACTATTATCTACCCAAATGTTTTCCATCACTAGTTTCATTCCCGATACTTCTTCCTCCATTCAGGATCACACTGTTAGGGAAACAGTTGAATCCAACCGGAAGGTGGTGGCTTAAAGCAGACAGCACAGACTGTAACAGGCCATGACAGTTCTCACTCCCTGGGGCTCTCTTTCAATCGCTTTCAATTTCCTTTCAGGAGAGAGTCAGGGATTACCAGAGTTGGGGGGCGGAGGGGTGGGCGGGTAGACTAAAGAAGCTCAAAGGAGTAGGAACCAGGGTAATTCACCACCTCCCTGTATAACCTCTGCAGCTCTCTTGGCTGAGACATGAGCAAGTAGGGCACGGAAGCTGCCACGGGGATAAGAAGACGACAAAGGAGAAGAAACGGAAAATCAATATCCCATAATTTCATAGGCTATTCACATGGAGGTGGGATCGAAAGGCAAGTCCAAAGCAAGAGAAAGGAAAGATATGGAACAGAATATTGTGATCTGGCCCCTGTCACCCCAGGTGAGGTGGTTCTAAAAATGGTCAAAGGAGGTGGCCCTTGACTACAGTAAACCACAGGAATCCAGGGCAAGGGTCTGGAATTTTAATGCTACAGAATGAGTGTGACAAGGAGAGATCTGAAGCAGACAGTCCTCTGAGTAGGTCTGGGGACTCCTGTATTTTGGTATTCTCAGGACTTAATGTGCACAATTAAAGGAAGGAAAAGAAATGGTTTCCAAAGACTGGGGGTGCAAAGGAAAGCTGAGAGATGGGGTCCTCTGTAAATAAGTCACACTCTGACGCTGTCTTAGAGAAGCCAGCCACTGGGATTGAGACCCTCAGCTCCCCCTACCTCCCACTTTCCCTCAGTGCAGACAGAGCACATTTTCCTGTTGTGGAGAAGTGAAAGATCGGGATGTGTTTGTCCCAGATCTGAGGTGGAAGATTGGTGGTTGAGCCTGGAGAAATCCTTATTTCAAAGATGATTAACAAAATCTGTAAAGCAGATTTCCTACAACAAACTCAAAAACACTTTAATGCCTGAAGGAATCTGAGCCTTGTGCTGAGATGCAGCCAAGGGTCAGTAGAGGCAGGGACCCAGATATAAAAAAGCTTTTCCAGGGGCGCCTGGGTGGCTCAGTCGGTTAAGCATCCGACTTTGGCTCAGGTCATGATCTCACAGTTTGTGAGTTCGAGCCCTGTGTCTGGCTTTGTGCTCACAGCTTGGAGCCTGGCGCCTGATTCGGATTCTGTGTCTCCTTCTCTCTCTGCCCCTCCCCCACTTGTGCTCTATCAAAAATAAATAAATGTAAAAAAGAAATTTTTTTTTTTAAATAAAAAAAAAAGCTTTTCCTCCTCTCCTTTCCTCAAATTTGAGTTAGCCGGTTCCAGGGTCCCACTTTGAGTCCTCCAACAAACTCTTGGTCCCCGAACCATCACCCAAAAAGCCAACTACCTCCACTGGATTTTAAGTAAGAGGACATTACCACAATTTACCAAATATGAATGTGCAAAGCAAAGGGTCAGGTAGGGTGGAAGGCACAGACAGGCAAAGCCTAGCCACTGCCTGCAAGGAGTTGGCTGGCCAGGAGAGTGATAAAATAGTCAAACACTAACACACAGCAGGTCAGAAGAGGGAAAGAACTGACCAGATGTTAGGGAGCCACAGAGACAGATAGAGAGGCCTCTGGCTTGGGAAACTGTCATGGAGGAAATGGTACTCTCACTGAGCCTGGTTACTTAACTTGGCCTCATATTATCAGCTTCCAAGCTGGTGCTGTAGACCTCAGTAGGGAAATCAAGCAAGTTTCCACCTTGGCAACCAGCTCTTCAGCAGAATTGGATCTTCAACCCTTCTGTCCCCACAGCTTTCTCCTCATATATGCCAACATCTTCTGTCTAGGCTCTGGGTGAGAGCAGACAGTCATCATTCCCACTATCCTTTGCACCTCCAAATATCCTGTGCAACTACAGACAAATTACACTCTTCTACCTGCCATCATCTCAGTGACCCCATCTTAGAGGTGAAACTTGGCCTATCCCTTCCCTGGTTCTGGGGCACCAGTGTTGACAGAGCTTCAAGGTTCAAGGGAAGGAAAGAGAGAAGCAAACTATGATTTCAGAACCACATGGGTTTCTTTATTAGGTTCAAGTCGAGACAGGGAAGTTTGGAAATGCTGGGGATGGGATTGTTTGCCTTCTTGAAAACTCCCCAGGTGACAGAGAGGAAGAGGTTGGGTTGTCCTGAGCTGTAGGCAGACACGGAAGAGGAAGTCTCAGAAGTGAACTCACTACAGGGCAGGAGGAAATGGGGATCTTTCTCAGTGCAGGATTCAGAGGTCTCCAGGCTGAGTGATATAAGAAAGATGTAACCATCACACCTTGGCCAGTGGAGGTGTAGGGTCAAGTGCAGTTGGATATTCTGATGCATGACCTGCTTCCTCCCACACCTCCCAAGTTAAACAAGTTTGAGATCTTGGTGTCATCTTCCAATGTTTTATTCCCTATTTCTAAGATGATCCTATGTCCACCAACACCCTCTCTGAAGTAGCTCACAACGCATGCCTCTTTCTACTTCCATTGCTTCCAGGAGTTCAGACCTCATCATTATTGACCTGAATCAGCCACTATAGCCAGTCTTCACCCTATCTCAAGCCTCTTATACACTCTTGCCAGAATGATCTTCTAGAAAACAATTTGAGTACTTTAATGTGCATAAGTGGAAATAGGCTCTTCTTGCCTATTTCCCCAACTAAGCTGTGGATCTTTTAAGGTCAGGGCAATACATATATGTATATATATGTATGTGTGTGTGTGTATATATATATATATATATATATATATATATATATATATATATATATATATATATGTTTTTTCATCTCTTTACTACCAGTATATGATATGGAACTTTTCACATTGAAGATGCTTAATACAAGTGTCTAGAATAAATAGATGAATGCCAAGGAAATAACAATTTCCAATAATTAAACCCCAGTAGAGAAAATACACATTTACATCTAGTTTGAGAACCTCATGGGAGTTGAGAGAGGTCTAAGCAACTTCCATTTTCCAAGCTGTCAGTTTATTAAAATTTGGAGAAATATCTAAGACTCATCCAAAACACTGTTGTGTTTTAAATGTTCACATCTAAAAAAATGTTTTCAACACACACACACACACACACACACACACACACACACACACACACAAACATAGCTTAATATAACTGTGGTCCTCATAGAGTAATTACAACATTCAGTCTCAGCATACCACTTACTGGAGTTGTGGCCAGTGATGGGACCCGAATCTAAAGTTCAATAATTGTCGAGGTGCCTGGGTGGCTCAGTCAGTTAAGCATCCAACTTTGGCTCAGGTCATGATCTCACAATTCCTGGGTTTGAGCCCCACCTCAGTATCTGCGTGACAGCTCAGAGCCTGGAGCCTACTTCAGATTCTGTGTCTCCCTCTCTCCCTGATCTTTCCCTGCTCTCACTCTGTCTGTCCCTCTCTCAAAAATAAATAAACATTATAAATAAATAAATAAATAAATAAATAAATAAATAAAGTTCAATATTTGTCATCTTCTTTCAACTCTGTCAGTATATTTCTGTGAGTCTGTGGCTTGCTTAGTTTGGAGATAAGGCCAAAAGCCTAAGTGTAAGGCTCTGAAGTCAGGTAAGACTTGGGACAAAAGGCCCTCCACCGGCCTCATCCCATATAGGCCCTTCTTCGGTTTATACTTCTGGCCTTTTGCCATTCTTGTCAGTGGAACATGATAAAAGTGGCTGGATACTGATGAAGGTATTCTGTCAGCTATTCATGGAAAAAGTCTGCTCTGGGGGCGCCTGGGTGGCTCAGTCGGTAAAGTGTCTGACTTTGGCTCAGGTCATGATCCCGCAGTTCATGAGTTTGAGCCCCATGTTGGGCTCTGTGCTGACAGCTCTGAGCCTGGAGCCTTTTTCAGATTCTGTTTCCCTCTCTCTCTGCCCCTCCGCCCCTCATGCTCTGTCTCTCTATCTCTCTCTCAAAAATAAACATTAAAAAAACAAAAAATAAAAAGTCTGCTCTATGCCAGGGCTGCACTAGGTGTTAGATATACAGGGAAAAACAGCGGCTATAGTTTTTGAGTTCACAGAACTCCTAGATTAGAGAAGGGGTACAGGCAACAAGCAAACAAGTAATCATTTAGTTAGAAAGAGAGTTTGATCTTGTGAAGAAATGCAGGCAAGGTGACATGTGAGAGAATGCAGAGTGGGAGGGAGTGGAGGAAAGAGCACATACTTCAGACAGGATGGTGGGGAGGCCTTTCTGAGGAGGTGATGCTTTAGGTGGGACATTAAAGCTGCAAAGGAGATGGAGGGGAAAAACAAAAGCACTCCAGGCTGAGGGAACAGCTTGTTCGTGAAGGCCTCAAGGCAGGAAAAGGCAGGGGATACTGAAGGCATGGAGAGAGGCTAGTGTAGCTGGAACATGATGAGCTTTTCCAGGTAAAGCTTCCTAGTGAGTCCTTGTCCTCTGGGGCAGCGCTGCATGGTGCTGAGGTGGGGAGCTGACAGAAGCAGACTGTGGCAATAACACACAGGTTCTAACAGGCCTGATAAAGAGATGGCAGTGTGGTAATTGAAATTTTTATAAAACCAAAGTGTTATATAAGAAGTTTGAGACGACTTAATAAAACAGGTTGGACTTTCATCTTGGGATGTGAATCAGGAAATGCATTAGATGCCTTGCAAAGGCTCCTTCTATTTTGAGGACCTAGGGATTTTTATATATTTAGAATAGAGATATTTAAAATGTTCTAGTATTGAAGCATTCTGAAAACAAATCCATATTTCCAGTATATTATACAAAAGGGATTTCATCTAAAATTGAAAAGAATTAACAGGGACTTTGGAGGGTTCTAATAGTAACTGAGCTAGCTAGAAACAGAATGTTAATGTGCTCGATCGTGGGAAAACAACAGGAAGTCGTCCTGACTAGAAACCTTCTGAGAAGACAAAACTCATCTTTAGGGCATTCCATAGACATCGGTGGGAGCTGCACATATTCATGATCAAGAGGCCAGGAGAGGGTGAGCTTTCCAATGTCAGTGCTGTGACAGAAGCTATGCTGAGGGACTGCAGGGACAGTGGGGATGCCCTTAACTGGGAGTCTAAGGCTTATGTGCTCTGGGTAAAGGAGCTGTCCTGGGACTCTGGGGACAAGTCCCCAGACAGCTGCAGGAAGGAAGCAGTAAGAAAGAAAGTGATTACAGTGAGGAAGTAGGAGCATTACAAGAAAAAAAGGAAGAAATAAGAACTAGCAGAGCAGACTGTTTAGAGCCATCTCAGCACAGTACCTTCTCCCTCCCCAAATCAGTATCGAGAACATTACTTAAAAAGAATGTTAAAAATTTTGGAACGTGAAGGAAATTTCATTCATTTCTCTCATTTTGTCAGTAAAAATGTTTTGTGTGTGTTTATAAATAACACAATTCCTAAAGAATGAGAAGACCATATACCACTCATTATGATAAGACCATAACTAATACATACATATTTCCCAACATAACCCATAAAACTAGGTCGGTAGTAATTTAGGTAAGAATGTTTTAAATGCACAATGATACAAATTATCAGTATTAGATCAACACAGCTGGAAAGAGTTTAGTTTTCTTACGGTAGATCAGATATTACTAAACTTGATTTTGCCCATCAGAAAGATAATTACATGACTCTCAAACTAAAATAAATCTAAATGTAAATTCATTTTATAGAAATAATTCCTTCGCTTTCTTCTTTTTTTCCCCTTCTACCCAATTTCTATAAATCAGTGGTGAAGATACTACAATTTTCATTCTTTCTTTTTTAAAGTTTTTTTTTTAAAGTTTATTTAATTATTTTGGGGGTGGGGAGCAGAGAGAGAGAGAGAGAGAAAGAGTCCCAAGCAGGCTCCACTGTCACCACAGAGCCCGATGCAAGGCTCGAACTCACAAACCATGAGATCACGACCTGAGCTGAAATCAACGGTCGGATGCTCAACCAACTGAGCCACCCAGGTACCCCTACAGGTTTTATTCTTAAATGAAATACATTTCTTGATAAGTAGAGTACTTATATATTTTTCTAGAATAAATACTGTGATAATTATAGTGATATGATTGCTATCAATTCATTAGAATCATGGCAGAGTCCTCAGATCCATAATCTAATAAAAGCACAGTACTATCACCTTGTATTGATGGGACCTAGGTCAGAAAAATTAACATTCAGAGTAAAACTGAATAGGAAACAATTTCAATGGATACTCCATCTGAAAGACTCCAGTTATTGAAATAGTGAAGGGATTTTATTACGAGTCTACACCACTGCATGAACGCCATGACAGCATCAAACAGAGCTCCAGCTATATTTAAGTCATATCTAAAGAGAAATCCTAGTGATAAAATCTGAGGAGTTCTTCTAAATCAAATGGCAAACAACCATCCATTTCCTCACAGAGGAATATTTTAGGTTTAGCTCTTTGATTCAGAATTGGAAATGATGCTAAAATAGGTTTGTAGAAAAATTAAATTATAAACTGTCATATTCCATCCCACTTAATGTGAATGAGCAGAGTCTCTAGGATAAACTCGATTAACATAAAAAAGGGTAAAATCTTACTTCCGTTTCTAGAGAACAAATAAAAAAGATTTTTAAAAAATGCCCCCAAACTGTGCTCGCACTCTCCAAATAACAGCACATGCTATTCCTCTGGCTATTGCTCAAGCAAATATTTTCATTTTAAAAAAGCTACTTCCTGTATCTCTTATCTTGAAAACTCCTGTCGAAAGTGAATTTTGATATCCGGGGATTGAGAATTGTCTGTTTAACGTGAAAGGCATGTTTATGCAACATCTGAGTCCTGGAAGAGGCCAGCCACAGGGCAATGATCACGACAAAAACAACACGGAAATCAAAATGGCCGTTCACGTTTTGGAGTACTTACCAGGTGCCGCCTATGTAAAGCACAGGATGTGCACGTTATTGCTTCATTCTTAAAAGCACCTATATGTTGGTATTATCACTATTTCTCTCTCACAGAAGAGGAAATGGAAACATATGGAGGTTAAGTAATGTGTCCAGTGTGTCATACATGTAAGTAAAGCCAGTTCACTTGACCCCAGAGCCCTGGGTTTTTATCACTGCACTACATGATTTCTCTACTGCTTAAAGAGGAGCATGCAGCCCACAGAAAGAAAGTGACCCGAGGCCTGGGTACTCTAGGCCTTACAAAGGCTGAAGATGCACAAAGACCTCCAGCCACTTTGTGGACTACAAAGACAGCCTGTGTGACAGCTAGGCTAGGTCAGAGGCACAGAGAATGAGTCCAATAGCACTAGGAGGATAGTGGGAAGAGTGGCTAAGAGGTCTCAGGCTCTGGTGTTGGTTGAATCAGGGTCCAAACCCTGAATGCATACCAATCTATGATGTTTTTACTTAAACTCTTTGACTTAAGTTTCTTCTTCTGTGAAATGAAAATAACTTTTGCATCTCATGCAAAGTTGTGCATTATAATAAAACAATGCATAAAGTTCTTAGCACTTATCATGGTTAATCTTGGCAATGTAACTATTATTATTATGGACTATTATTATTGTGGACCCTACACAGGGAACTCAAGAGAAGTAAGGAGCCTCACTAGAGCATAGGAAGCACCACATTTTCCCATATTCGCATCTCTGAAACTGAATGGACATGTGAAATTTCGGTTACAGGATCCTTGGCTAACCAACACTACTGCTGCCAATAGAGGGAAACGAGGTGGCCCTTGCCTTGCAGTCAGAAAGGAAGGGGGCATTACTGACCGGGCCGACGAGGTTGGCTCTGTGACTTGGCGCTGTACACGGACGCCATGGGCACAGTTCTCCTGGCCCCCCGCTTGGGTCGAGAGGGGAATGTCAGGGGAGGTGTGGCTGATCTTCATGGAAGAGTCAGGGCAGGGGGTGGGAGGGTCTAGGAAGCCCTCACTGTTCTCCTGCTCATTGGTCTCTGTGTCCGTGTAGTTAAGAGGTTCCCGATTGTCGTCTTTGCTACCAGAGAGCAGGCCTCGTTCTCGCCATGGAACCCAGCAGAGTTTCCAAGACACGAAGAGAGACACGCCAAAAAGCGCGAGGCCACAGGCAGTGACCACAAGGGTCAGCAGGCTCACTGAGATATCTGCAAAGAAGCAAAGATCAAAGGTCAGTGTGATTGCTCGTCCTGTGCCCATCCATTGCACAGTGCAGGCAGAATGACCCTTTAATCCATTCATCCCTCAGGAGCTGGCCGCAGGAGATAGGCCAGGGATGCTGCCGGGTCACCTGATTCTGGCGCAGGGATGGTGAGACTCAGACACAGCACAGAGAAAGTGACATGCAGGCCATGATTCAAAACAATGAACAGTCTGCTCTAGCAAGAGACGGGGTATATTCAGGGGGACTAGGAATGCCCTCCAAGTCAACTGAGACCCTACACCACAGCAATACAAATCATTGAGGCTTTGTGAGCAGGGCAGTTTCAACTGTCCTTAAAAATTACTCAATCATTTCAGAGAGCTGTATAATGAAATTTGGGAATTGTTTAAGTAACAACTTTCTAATACAAGAGAAACTAGAGTGCTTTCTTTCTCTTTTTGACATTGACTTTTAAGGGTCTCAGCAAAATGAAGCTCAAGTCCTCTGAAGCCTCAAGAATACCCCCATCCAGTGGCCAGGTACCTAGGACCCAGTGCTGACCACCGTAGTTTGGGTTTCCCCAGTAGCAGATCCTGAGACAAGTATTCAAGGGCAGGTGGTTTATTCAGAAGGGGAAGAAAACACAGGTAGGGGAGTAAGGAAGTGATCCAGGGAAGGCAGCCAGCGAAGGGGGCTTTACCAAGCCAGTTACCCAAGGGGCAAGGGGCTGGGCTATTTATAATGTCAGCTCCCTTCAGTCATGGATTGGAGGGCAGCTCTCAAGGGGCATTTCCCACCTGCAGCACGAGTGGCAAAGTAAGCTTCAGTGGCCAGAAAAATCGAACATTCAAATAAATGCAGGGGCTGGCCTTTGGAGGTGAGCGGGCATGTGCTAAAGTGGTGAGAGTGAGCAAATATGGCAAGGCAACCACGGCATCTGAGGCCCGGACTGTATGGCCTCAGCTAGGGTCCGTGGCAGTGCAGTGGCTGTGCCCTTAATGCCCAGAACAAAGCCCAACTCCCTCCAGGCTTCCACTCCATGCTACAGTAGACCCAGGGAGGCTAAGACATCAACCTGAACTCATTCCTGGGTGGCTGTAAGCCCTACTTTAAACGACACTCCCACCTGCCCTTACTGCACTCCATCACACGTAGGAGCTCCAAGGATTCTCCCAGGCTTTGCCTTTACTGTCCATCATCAATATTTGCATTGCTTCAGCCAAAGTTTTCTGAATGTCCATTACATGCCAGGTACTGGGCTAGGTTTTGGAGAGAGTACAATGGGGAACATGAAAGGCACATTCCATACCTTCCTCATAGACTCATATTCTCGTGAAGAAGAAAATTAGGAATAAGTTAATTTTCCAATATTAATTATCCACAGCATACTGATAATCCATGACATGAGACAACTGACATTTCTGCTGAGGCATGTGAACTCCTACTGCAGGTCACTTACCTACTGAGTCACGCTGACCACCCACCATCCGTGTGCTTTTCAACATGACTCTGAAGGTACTTGATCATTCTTATGAAATGATAAAGCAGTTTCCTCATGAAAAATGGCTCTTGAGAGAATGCCAGCTGCCAGGACTGGTGATGGAGCTAATGTATCTCCTCTACGCCTCCCCATCAATCCCTGCCTTTTCAGTGAAATAATATTCTGTCTCTGCTCGACAACACTGGGGCTCCAGTTTCACATGGGTAAGTGAGCTCAAATCTGCCACCTTTCTCTCCTCAACCCACTGAAAGGGGATTAGCAAACTATACAACAATGTGAAACAAGGATGACTTCCATCAATCCATCAGTGAACCAGTATAACATTGAGAGGTTTCTAGAATTGTTTTAAAGGAAAATCCAATCAGTATTGAACATTTAACACAAGCAAATGAAGGGACACTAAGGAAACAATAAAAATTAAAACTCCCAGGTGCAGAGAAACAAGGGCAAGGATGAGGACAGGGAGTAGAGTCAGTGGGGGCAGAGTAAAGGGCACCAGAAATCACACCTCATGGAGCCCCAACATGAGGTAGGAAGAGAGCGTGGTATGGCCACAGGCTCCATTGGGTTCCATCAGCTCACACGGAGTATGGGAAATTCAACTGTGCAAACTCCTAGGATAGGTAGTAGTGCTCAGGACACAGAAAGGAGACTTTATCCTCATTAATCAGGTGGACACAGCAAACATCAACTCCCACCTAGTTCAATAAAACACAAAAACAAAACAGGCTCCATACCATAGTGAAATCCCTTAATACATTCTGTAATCCAAATGGAGGTAAAACTCCTATGTCCTGTTAATCACTGTGGCACTTTCCTAACACAGACACTGCTAGAAAACACCAGCAAAGGCTGGGGTTGGGACACACTGGGAAGCAGTAGGTTTAGGAGTGTAATGTGATTAATTCTTTTGTTATTCATCAAATATTCACTCTCTCCCACCACAGTGCCCCCATACCAAGGAAAGAGCATAAATCCCAATCCCCTGATGTTGATTTTGTCCATGTGACTTGCTCTAGTCAATAAAATCCAAGGAGATATGGCCCATGCCAGCTCTGACCAGAAGACTCTTGGCTCCCACCTTCTGCCAGGAGAAGAAATCTTAAATAAAGCCCAGTCTTTCAACTTAGTTACTATCACAGGAAGACTTGTGGCACAGGCCCAAAGTCCAGAATGAGAAGCAAGCTTAAACCTTATCCACAGACTGGGGAAGAGCTGCAGCTGATCCACAAATCCATGAGCAAACCCTAGTTCATGTTTTAAGTCCCTAATATTTTGAAGGAGTTTGTTACCATGGCAAAAACAGTTAACTCATACACATGACCATATAATTTATTGTCCTAAGCTGGGACACCTTTAAGAGAGAGAGGTGTGATGTTAATAATCACTTGGGACAAGAGACTTTACCCAGTACCCAGGGCAAACCAGGGAATATGGTCACTCTGGACTTAAGCTCTGAACTCATCACTTGGGTACAGCATAACCTCTCAGGGTTAACGTGGCATAGACAACATGCTAAATAAATGAAATTAAATTAACCCACTTCTGCTAGTAACCACAGGGACCTGACCCAACACAAGAATGACCCAAGCTTGTTAGCTGACTCCCAGTTCATGCACCCAAAAAACAGCTTGCTCACCAGTCCAGTCATGGGGGGATCTATGAGAGCAGGAATCCCATCCATCTCAGCATTGAATGCCAAGCAACTAAAAGAACACTTGGCACATTGTAGGCATTGAGTAAATGCCTGATGGTGCCCACCTGAAGACCGCTATGGCCACCTACTACTTTTACCGTGAATTATGGTTGTGTCCTATAAGCTCTAGAGGTGTTAGTCACATTCATAATCATTATAGATTTTTGTGCAGATAGGTATTAAAGAGAATTTCTAGTAAATGGCAGAAGTGATTTCTTCTTATTCACACAAAGGTACCATGTGGGTTAGCAATGGGCCAGGGAATGCCTTTGAGGAGAAACCAGTAGTGACCTACACAGACATACCAACCACAAAGCAAAATCATCTGGGCTTCTGTTTTTAAACAACTCAGGGCACCCTCTGGACACTTTTCTCTCTTTTTTCAGAAAGAAGTATTAGAAAACTCCTGTTGAATCACTAGGGCCACAGATACTACCCACCTCAGACCCATGACTTTAGGAAAGGGAGGAGAATCAGCTTAGAATCACATAACAGCCTTGCTTAGAAGAGATTTCTTAAGTTAGGTGGTAGGTACATGGCCATTTGTTTTATGATTGATCCTGAAACCATATGTATTCACTATATATACTCTTTGGCATTTATGCTATATTTCATAACAAAAACTGAAAAAAATAGTAACATCAAAAAAATAATTATTCTAAAGATAAATTTTCTAAAAAATGGGAAAGTATAATTAGTCCTTCTGTCCAAGAGCCAAGAGAATAACCAGATGGTGATTCAGGGATGAAAGGAGGCAAATGGCAACCCAGTTCTGATCCAGATCCCTGGAGGTGTTGCTGCTTGGGGGTGACTGTGCACAAAACTGCATCCAGATCCGCCACAGAGTACATTCTTCCAGGGAAGATGTGGCCTAGAAGACCCTGCAGTGAGGTCTGACCATCAGAACTCTCTTCTACCTGCTATTAGATGCAGCCACTGAACATGACGTAGTGTAGCAATATCCTTGATCTTGCAGACATCAGATACAAGATACCATGACATCCCTACCCCCAGAAGACATCCCAGCTGTACACCTAGAATTCTAAGGGATCCATGCAAGCCTAAATACTTGTTTTGGAATGGCAAATATTATTGTCCAATGAATGAAAGGCTTGAGCTTCCATATACTACACACAGGCAGATGAACAGTAGTTGTCCCCCTAAACTATGAAGGGCCAGTAAGAACACATAAACTGACAACCAAAGAAAAATAATGGGACAAATCAGCAGCTCAAAAGAGGTCAACCAAGCTGAGCCATCAGAATAAACTGGTCCTGACATTAAATAAAATAGTGATGAAAACTAAGAGGTATGGGTAAAGTAGTGATCAGAAGCAGATGGGCTTGAGATCCCAGCTGATCTAAGGAAAAAAGATTGGAGGGGTGCCCGGGTGGCTCAGTCGGTTAAGTGTCCAATTTCAGCTCAGGTCATGATCTCATGGTTCGTGAGTTCGAGCCCCACATCGGGCTCTGTGCTGACAGCTCAGAGCCTGGAGCCTGCTTCAGATCCTGTTCTTCCTCTCTCTCTGCCCCTCCCCCACTCACACTCTGTCTCTCTCTCTCAAAAATAAATAAATATTAAAAAAATGTTTTTTTAAAAAAAGAAAAGGATATTGTAGTCCTATAATTCTACAGCTAGCCAGACTATCACTAGGGAAAAAGAGGCATTTTCAAACAGACGATGACTCAGAAAATACACCATTCACATACCTTCTCCTGCATAAAATCTAAGCAAATTCTCCAAACAAACAAATAAAAATGTATGTCAGAATACAGAACTCAAGAAAGGAAGGACATATTATATTAGGTGTATCTATATACTATGTATCACAAGAATTAATGATAAACAAAGAAAATAGCACAAATTGCATTAAGTCTAAATAATTGCTCTTTATGAGGTTATGAAGCTTAATGTAACTGTTACGAAAAAAACACTTAAAAGAACAAAGCAATGATGCTATATACATACTCAAATTTCAACAATTCCAACAAAACATGGGAGGCAGAAGAAGGAAGGAAGTAAAAAGAAATTAAATGTTCTATATTATTAGCATGTGGAGACTATTGATACTTCAACTTGATGTTGATAAAGAAATACAGGTGTAAATATGTATATAAAATATTTAAGGAGGACTTTGATCCATGATGGTACATCTGCATATTTATATTAATATCCTCCCCTTCCTGAGACTCCCATCAGGTGATAGGAAGTAAATAAAAAATAGAAACCTACAGTCATAAAGAATATAGCACAAGATAATCAACAAACTAAAGACTTTTTCTTGAAGACTGTATGTGGATAGCAAAGTGATAGAAGATGCAACCTGACCTACTGAACTCAACCTCAGGACACAGACATTTCCACTATGGTGGCAGCTAAGACTGAGATACAGAACAAAAATATGAGCATGGATTAAAAATCTTCACCAAAATATTTCCCAGTCTGTCTAGGGAGAAACCAAGGCAACTAGCGTGAGAATTAATGCCCAAGACCAAAATCCTCCATGTTTTGACAAAAAAAATGTAACTTCTTATGTTCCCGTAAAGTAAAATCTGCCTATTAAAATATCACTCACAGATACATAGCCTCATAGTTAGCTTTTCTACTGCTTCATTATTAAATATGATTAAGCTGCAAACAATCACCAGCCATGTAAGGACATCCTAGAGCAACCAGATCAATGTATAAAAGCAAAGAAAAGAGAGAGAGAGAAAGAGAAAGAGAGAGAGGTTCCCAGAGAAAACAGATAAATCAGTGAGGAAACAAGAATTTTTCATTCACAGGACATTTCCAGAAGATATTTGATCCATACATAAGATAAGAGTAGACTAGTGGTAAATTGAATGAAGAAGAAGACAATGTTCTTAGAAGTAAAATAATGTGATTGCTGAAACAAATAAAAAATTTAATAGTGGGCAGAGAGTTTCTGATTCAGTAGGTCTGCCTAACAAGTTCCCAAGTGCTGCTGCTGCTGCTGCTGCCGCCGCTGGTCTGTGATACACTTAGACAACTACTTGGCCTGTTGCTGTTGAATTTCAATGACTTAACCAACTAATACGCATAAAGTGCAGAAAGGGATGAAGAGAAGACACACCTCCTCCTGTTCTCAAGAAGCTTAGATTATGGCTAGGGAGACAAACTGCAAATTGCATATTCGGGAACCATAAGCAACAAAGTGGAGAATCTGATACCTATGGAAATTCTAAGAGGAGATGCTAAGTAGACTACTGACCACTCAGTCGGACACTCTGGAGAAAATTTAGAGATATATTAGGGAGCTGTTGCCCATGGGATCACCCTTGCCTAACTAGTGATGGGAATTGATCGAGAAGTAGTTCTGATTTTTGTCTCCTGGATGGACAATTCTTAGAATTCTTAAGGATTCTGAGAAAATTGAAGATGAACAAGAAATAGCTGCTTGTCCATGTGGTCAACTCAAAAGCTCATCCTTGCACTTATTTTCCCTTATTTCCTACTTCATCCCTCTGTTCCTCATACCTTCTCTCTGGGATCACATTCCCAATAAGCTACCTGTACACACTCCTTTTTCTCAGTGCAATATTGTGATTTATAATAAAAATATATTTATTGGAAAAAATTTAATACAGGCAAAGTCAAGGAACATCTACCTGAATGTGCACCAAAGGTACAGGAAATTTAAGTGAAAGATATGAGATACAGGGTATGCATCCAGGAGGTCTAATATCTACGTTTCCTGGAAAGTAAAGACAGAAAAATGAAGGTAAAAAATACCAAAGAAATAAACTTTTAATTCCCTAAAATTGAAGGACAAATTATAGAAGTCCACTGAGCACCTACAATGAAATAACCCTATCTTAGACACATTATTGTGAAATTTCAAAACACAAAAATTAGAGGAAAATCACAAAAGCTTGAGAGACACAAGTAATATGAACATAAAAAAAAATTAGAACCACACTGGTATTGGAGTTCTCATTAAAAGCACTAGATAATAGACTAATGCCTATAAACTTCTGAAGAAATCTTACGCTTAAGTTAGATTTCTACACCCAATAATACTATCAATGCAGTATGAGGGCCAAAAATGTCAGCAAGATTACTTCCATGCACCTTTCATAGGAAGTTACTTGAGGATGAATGTATGAGATTACAACAGGAGAGAAGAAGACATAGTCTATAGGAAAAGTTGCACTCCACTCAGAAGACCAGTAAGGTCCCTGTGTGAGAGGTGAGTGGCGGGCCTAGAGAGGAGCCAGTCCAGCCTGGAGCAGGAAGACTGGGCTCTAGGAAGGAGGTGTCCTCAGACAAAGAGGACTTGAAAACAAATACATGACATTATGGAGTATTCAGCTTCTAATGACATCACCATTTGTCTTCAAATGGTGGAAAAGAGAGAATAATTAGGAATTCCTGCAGTAAAACTGTTTGGGAAAAGGAAAAATAATCACAATATACCTTCTGGTTCTATGCTAAATAATATTTTATATTCATAATAATATAAATACCATTTATTGATTTTCAGTGCTTAGAATCAAGTAATAGACAAAGTATGGAAGACGTAAGTACGGATGTAGAACTGAATGCACATTCAGCTTGGACAATTTAAACTTAATAGAAAAGATGTCAGAAATTAAGACGTAGAAAGAGAAAAGAAGCTAATAGCAAGACTGAAGGTTGCCTTCCAAAATGAGGGAAACAAGACATACCGTATAAAATGGATAGACAATCTGTACATATTGATATTTTCATGCTAATAGCATTGATTTTTACATTAAAAACCATGCAGAGATACAGCAAGCCATTTCTGTTGAGATGAAATTAGAAGGGACTTTCACTTTTTTTTTAATGTTTACTTATTTTTGAGAGAGAGAGAGCGTGTGTGAGCAGCACAGAGCTGGATGCGGGGCTCAAACCCACGAACCGTGAGATCATGACCTGAGCTGAAGTCAGACACTCAACCGACTAAGCCACACAGGCACCCCAGGGACTTTCATTTCTATATTAATTTTTTTACAATAAACAAATATTATTGAGAAGAAAAAAATTTTTAAAGCTACTCTAGTATATAAAGTATATATGCCTTAGTACATTCTGGTGAACTTGGGTCTGTAATCCCAAAGCATTTCTGAAAACAGTCCTTATTTAATCCTCCTCCTTGGTTTATAAGGAACAAATGACTGAAAATCATGACAATCATTATAATAATGATCATCTCAGTTCCTTAGCACAGTTTTCCTTCAAAGTCAAACCTATAAAAGACATCCATCCTTTTCTACTCATCTTTGTTTGGACTTCTAGATTCATGAAAATAATATCAGAGGACTGACAAGAGCTCCTGGGTGGCTCAGTTGGTTAAACGTCCGACTTCAGCTCAGGTCACATCTCACGGTCCATGAGTTTGAGCCCTGCATCAGGTTCTGTGCTGACAGCTCAGAGCCTGGAGCCTGCTTCGGATTTTATCTCTCCCTCTCTCCCTGCCCCTCTCCTGGCTTGTGCGTTCTCTCTCTCTCTCTCTCAAAAATAAATAAACATAAAAAATTTAAAAATATATCAGGGGACTGACATAGGTTATCAACTTTTTACTTTGCTAATACTGATGTTAAAAGGTAACTTATTTATTATCATGGTCACTTCATACAAGGAGAGAAAGAAAGGAAGGAAGGAAGGGAAAGAAGAGAGCAAGAAGAAAGAAAGAAAGAAAGAAAGAAAGAAAGAAAGAAAGAAAGAAAGAATTTTAACACTCCAAATAAATGGCATTGCTTTAAAGCACTATATTGAACTTTATGAATAAAACCATTCCACTGTCCTTATTTCGCCAGTTTGTTTCAGATCTGTGAGAACCCTGTAAAAAGGCTACACAAGGCACCAGAGATTGGGAACCACCTAGTCTCTCACATATCAGTCTGGCCCCATCTCTACTTCTTAACAACAAATACAGCTCAGGGCAAAACTGGGAAAGGGATGACATTTTTGATACCCACCCCCGCCTTCCTATCCTGAGCTCTCCTCTTTCAACTGTCCCCCCAACCTCATGTTGTCCCAGAGGACTGGAATTTTCAAAGAGACTACGTTGGAACCTAAAGATTCAGTGTCCGTGTCTAGTCCTCTCACCGCCAAAGGAAACTGACAAAGACAATGCAGAGGGGCCAGTTGAGGCTCAGGATGAATGAAATGTGGTATTTCCAGGGCAGGCAAAGGAAGCCAGGAATTACGATGGAGGAGGGAAGCAAAAAGGATCAGAACCAGAAAAATGGTTCTGTGCACTGGGACTGAGATGTGGTGGGGCATAAAAAAGAAGAGGAGACTCATGGTCAGAAGCTCAGATGATAGGGACTGGTTTGAAAGACTCATGCAAAATGAAGTAAGGCAAGGGGCTCAGGGTCCCTGATACGGTCATTTACATACGACTTACCTTTTGGCAAAAGGATTAGAGGCAGCTTAAAAAACATACACAACACAGTAAGATAAAATGTACTTTGTGAGGAAATCAGAACTGAAGAAAAAGAAAAGTAAAATGAAAATGAAGTCAGGGGTAAGGTACATAGTCAAAAAACATGCGTGAGGTTCTGTAAAGTTGCCAGAAGTGGCTACAGAATTGGCTCCCAACATCCTACTTGTCAGAGAAAAGAATGAAACATAACTAATTACGTGATTCAGCATCCAAAACACTATACAATTAAGAAACATTTGAGACAAGGAAAATTTGAACTAGAAATGTAATATTAGAGATTAATGTTAATTACTTTTCAAATATGATAATTATATTGTGGTTATGTTATGTAGATACATATGAAAACATTCAAATGACATGATACCTGGAATTTGCTTCAAATTATAGATGAAACAAGACTGAGCATGGGTTCATAGTTATTGAAACTGAGTAATAAGTACGTTGAATTTCTTATGTTATTCTCTCTACTTCTAACAATCTCTTAATGACAGAAAACAAAACTCGCTTTGGTCAGGAAAAATGTTGATCCATGACTCCGATCTTAGATTTTCTTATTTAATAGACCTTGGGTGAAGACCCTTAATCTCCATTTTGCATGATCTCCATGATGCAGATGGTATACAGATGATACTGAGTAAACCTGATCAAGTATATATATAGTCTACATACATATGGAGTACACACACACACACACACACACACACACACACACACAGTGGTTCAGAACACAAGATGCTTTCCTAATCCTAAAACAATTGTGTCTTGGGGGTTTAATAAAGATAACACTGGGAAATTTAGTTAGACAGTCAGACCATAGAGAACTTGAGACTATCACATGGTGCCTTGTACGGAAAGCAATAATGTAATTAGTTGGAGGAAACAGGCAAGACCAAACAGTTCTGGGGATGAGCAGTCAGGTATTTCAGGGAACTGAACCAACGTGGAAACCCTATATTACAAGGAAACTTAGGGATCATCCACAACATTCCACAGCAGAATTCCCTCATCAACAATCCCTTCCGTGTGACCATGAGGCCTTCATCTGAATATTTTCTAGGTTTTTTAAACTTAATACAATGAACATGTATTACTCTACAATTTAAAAAGATAATAACAATAATAATAATAACAACAACAACAACAACAATAATAAAATTGTGTTAAAAAAATCACAGCATTCTGGAGTTGTCTGGTGAAGGGAAACCTAGCCCTATAAATACCTCGACAGCCCAGAGGGCATCTTCTGGATGGTGACTTTGAGGCATATTGGATAAGAAGCATATAATAGACTTTAGGCTAAAATTAGATGTGTTGGTGTTTAAATGATTGCACTTAGGTTGTCTGGAAAATGCAATCTTGCAGACCTTTCCCTTTAATTATACTGCAGGCACCATAGTACAGTAGTTAGGAGCAGGCATTCTAGAATCACACAGTCAAGGACTACCTTAGTTAAATTCCTCTTTATCTTGTTTCTCATTGTAACTTTGGGATAATGACAGTATTTACCTCTTGGGGTTGTAATGAGGGCTCAGAAAGGTTCTGGCACTCAATACATAACTTTTTTTTTTTAATTTTTTCATGGGGTGTCTCAGGAGTTAGCCACTCCATAACCAGACTTATTCTTACGCCAAGAAGTGGTCAACTTGGTTAATAAATCATGAGACCTCCTATAGCTTGATGAGTTGAGCTAGCAACAAGCAAATATCAGGTGCCTAATAGGTGCTTATTGAGCTGAATTACTGAGGACAAGAGAAGGAGCTCCTATTGGGCACCTGGTATTTGCTAAGGAATAAACAAGGGGTACAAAATAAATAAAACTCATTCTTGCCCTCAAGGAACCACTAGTCAAATCAAGAGAATTTCCACAACACTATTTATAATTCATAGAGAGCTAGTGAAGTCCAGAAGTGGGGATACAAAACCTACTCTGGGTTTCAGAAAAGGCTTACCATAAAAGAAGAGTGAGCCATGTCCTACTTATAACCACTTTTCTCTCTCTGTCTTTTTCTTTTTTTAATGCTTATTGAATTTGAGAGAGAGAAGGAGAGAGAGAGAGTACACACTTGTAGGGGAGGGGACGAGAGAGGAGAGAGAATCCCAAGCGAGATCCGTGTTGTCAGTGCCCAATGCAGGGTTTGATCTCACAAACCATGTGATCATGACCTGAGTCGAAATTAAGAGTTGAATGCTTAACCAACCGAGCCACCCAGGCGCTCCATCACCACTTCTCTTTTACAAAGACCAAAATCAGGTCATTGGCCATGTAGTCAAAAGACTTCACCAGAAGAAAGGCCAGGGCTTCTGTGTATGGTCACCCATGTTGCATTGGGCACAACCGCTCAACTATACACGGAGGGCCCAGGAAAGAAATGGAATGCTACAAGGGCTCCAGGACCAGCTTTGCCACCATTTACATTTTGTGACCTTGGGCAAGCCACTACCTCTCTATGGTATTCCTCATCTGTCATAAAGGTCCTGAGCATGGCTCTCACATTCTGTGGTTCTTGTGAAATTACCAAATGACTTTGAGTTCACAGGAATGTCTGTATCTAGAGCTAAAGCCATTATAATAATTCCCATTAGTGACCACAAGCCAATGGGTGCTATCCAACTGGTGGCTACAGTTTAGGGCCATTCCTGCTTTTCATTCTTGCAGCAGACAGGAGGTTCCCTGAGCACTAGCTCACAGTGCAAATTGCAAGGATTAAGGAGCATTAACTTGCGCCTGCAGGGGCCATACCATTATTAAGGTACTGAGCCAGATAAACAGAGCACTTCACTGCCTTAACTCTAAGAAGCCTGTGAACTAATAAAATGAATTAGAACACAGAAATTGGCATCAATTGCATTTTCCAGCGATTGACATAAAAGGTAGACCATATTTTAGTAGGACTGTGTCTCTGTCCCTCAGATCCCTTCCTCAGAAGGTTGCCCAAATTGTTCTGTATGTGTTAACTAAACAGCTGGCCTAAAATTAGGTCGAGAGAACACTTTCTGTTGCACCTTCTATTTGCAAAGTGCAGCCTCATCAGTGTGACCAGCTCCTCTTCACACTGGCATCACCCACCCCTGCGTCAGCCAGATGGGGCAGGGGCTACGGAGACTACACACTGGTTGTAGCCACAAACATCAAGAGCTGGGGTTTTTTGTTTTTTTGTTTTTTTTAAGTTTATTCATTTATTTTGAGAGAGAGAGAAAGTGCTCACACACGCACGCACGCACACGCTGGGGAGGGGCAGAGAGGAAGACAGAAAATCCTAAGTAGGCTCAGCACTGGCAGCACAGAGCCCAACTCAGGGCTCGAACTCACAAACCGTGAGATCACGACCTGAGCCAAGACCAAGAGTCAGACACCCCAAGAGCTGGGTTTCAACTTTTGTATCCCTGACCTTCCAATCCTGTTGTACCTGAGCCCCTGCTGTCTGCACAACAGGAAGCCTCAGGGTTTATCATCAGGTTTGCTACTGAGTTTTCAGTCTCTTTTTGTTCTCTACAGAAATTATTTAATTGGAAACATGGCAGGTGTTTGCAGATCTACAATGTTCTTCATATCATGGAATTCTGGCCTATGCAGAGTAAATGGAAACACTCAAGATATACTAAGATTCTAACAAAATCATAGAAAATTTGATGTGTAAGGTTTTAGACAATGGGGACTTTTTGCCTGAAAAGAACACCATGAATTGAAACGCAAGAACAAGGGGGCACTGGGCACAAGCCAAAGAGGTCAGCAACCCACCTGGTGTGTCTGTGGAAAATGGGAGGCCCAGCCTGCCCAGCAGCAGAGGAGGACAGGGCTCAGCAACTGGAGACCTGAGGTCCACTTCTGTCACCTCTATAAGACTTTGGGCTGCCTGCAACCTCTCCTGGGTGGGATCTTTGCTTCTAAAATGGGGTGAAGGGTTGAAATTCCTCTTTGCCTGCCTCTTTGGAAAGTTAGGTGCATTTGCATATGTATAAAGCCTGCCATATGCTTTCATAGTGTTGTCTGAGATTCTTCTTAAGCCTGGCATTGCTGCATTGACCCAATAATTCACACCTCCCACAGGACCCCATAAGCTCCATCAGTCCCAGTTCTTTCCTAGGCCAGATCTGATCTTGCTTTGTTCCAGTTAGTGTTTAAATCTCTCATCTATCCTGTGGAACAAGATCAAAAAAGGTTGCTGACAACCACCTTTGCGAACCAGCATTTAGAAAAATCTCATAAAGCAATGTGTAATGTGAGAGTGGGAATCCTTCTTCCCATTCCTGGCTCCCACGAGGAGCGACTTTTCCCTAAATGCTCCTGGCCACCATCCCACCTCTTACTTCTCCATTCAGAGGCAAAGTGGGTTGCTCAATTAGAAAGCATCTTTCATTTACCACCCCAAATCCATCTCCTTTCCTCTCTACCTCACTCTGGGACATGGAGGCTGACCCATATGGACTATATCCAAGGGCTCCCTTGCCTTCAGCTTCTGTTGAGTTCAGCCAATAAGAGGCCCTAATGGGAAACCAGAGGGTGGGAAGAGAATGAAGTTACAATATTTATTTCCCCAGATTTCTTCCTGATAGGTTACCATGTTGCATGTGTCCCTCTACTGAGAGCCACAGCCCTTTTCCAGGTTCTTTCGGGCCTATGGGTGGCAATGGCTCCCTACTATTTCCAGCCCTGGAGTACTGTACTATCCCCTGCTTGGTTCCCTGCATCCTGACCATGCCTTTGTAAAAAGTCCTTTATTAAGCCCTCCTCAAATTACCTACTCTGACCACGGTGCCTGTTTCTACTGGGACCCAGACTGATATGCTGCAGAATGAGCTGTTTTCTATTCTGGGCCCTACCTCTTGTCACCTGAATAACCTCAGGGAATCTGAACGCGTATTGGAGCTTGAGTCTCCTAATATATAAAATCAGACGCAATAAGATGGAAGGGTCCTTCCAGATCTCATATTCTTGAAGTGAGAGAAATTTTATATCTAAAGTATCTTCTACAACTTATCATGATGTCTGGCACACAGGAGGCACTCAATGTTTGATGAATGATAAAATTCTAAGCTGTGTATCATTTCCATTTTTATATCCACTAAAAAATGTGCGTCAGGAAAAGAAACTGCCAAAGAAGTCGCGTGTTTAAGTATATATAGAGTGAGCGTTAAGATTACCTTTTCATCATGATTGAAAATGATACAATATTTCATGCTTCCCTGGATATTTAAGACTCCACAGAGGCAGGGCAGTGCAGTGCAAGGAATGTGGGCTCTGAAGACAGGCATTATTCATTATATCAACTTCACAACACACTGTATTGAGCTGCCTTTATGAAAATATTATGTAATTAGTAGAGTGACCTATTCAGAGTGTGTGAGAGAAGCCACATTTTCAGGAGACACTCTTACAGCCAAATAGTCTTGCTTTCAGGGCAACTCTAACCCTAGACTTAGGTCTCCTAAGAAACATTTCCAAGCTGCTTAAAGTCAGAACAGAGAGTGGACTGGCTCCAACTCTTCCCTATTTTCTTTCTTCTGTCTGGCTTGAACCCTGGTCCATGGCTAAAAACAGACTCCCTTCCAACATAAAACCTCTTACTAGGTTGGACATTCTATACCTGAAACCCTAATGTATCCCCCACCCCCACCCCCAGGTCATGGATCTGCCTGTGCAAGCACAATCAGGCTTAAATTATTGGCAACTGATTAAAAGCATGGGCTCTCATGTCTTTGTATTTCACTGTTAATTTGCTACAAATTATATGTTTTTAAGTCAATTTCCTTTCAGTAAAGATCACGCTGCTGAAATGACGATGGTTTATTTTAAATCGCTCACTTTCGTTAGTAGTTACACACAGAAATTGGCATCTATTCGACATCAGAATGATTAATAATACTGGTATATGACCCAAAAATGTAGTAATTGTTCTAAAAAGCATGGACTGTAAAGAAAAAAAATACTTTAGATTTCAACACAAATTACTCCTAACTGGAAGATACAAGGAATACCAATTCTTCTCAAAAGCGATCTCTTAAGGCCTGCCCCTCCTTGAGTCATGGAAATTCTGCCTAAGGCAGGGGACAGAACTATAGCCATAAGCAGGCGCTGATGTTGTCTCCTAAGACATTTCTTTAGTCCTAACTTCTTTTCAAATTGGGTAGGGTTTTTGTTTGTTTGTTTGTTGCCCATTCTCCTCCTCCTCCTCCTCCTCTTCCTCCTCCTCCTCCTTTTTTTTTTTTTTTTTTTTTTTGATTGTGGCAAAATTCTGCATAACAGAAAATTTACCATTTTAACCATTTTTTTAAGTTTATTTATTTTGAGAGAGACAGAGAGAGTACGAGCAGGGGAGAGGCAGAGAGAGGGGAGAGACAGAATCCGAAGCAGGCTCCGCACTGTCAGTGCAGAGCCCCACGCAGGGCTTGAACCCACGAAACCATGAGATCATGATCTGAGCCAAAATCACAAGTCAGATGCTCAATCAACTGAGCCTCCCAGGTGCCCCTTAACCATTTTTAAGTGCACAGTTCAGGGGCATTCCGCACATTCGCATTGTTGTTCAGACAGCTCCACTGTTCATCTCCGAAACCTGTTGTCATCCCATACTGAAATTCTGTACCCATTAAACAACCCCCAACCCATTCACTTCTCCACCCTTCCCCCCAGTCCCTGGCAACCACTGTTCTATCTTCTATCTCTATGATAAACCAAATAGTTTGCTTCATTTTAATGAAAGTTGGTCACTATGCAGGCTCTTCACCTCCCAAAAGTTCAGAGAGGAGCACCAAAGACAACACCAACCAGTGAACACAGGCAGGCTGCTACACAAATGTGGAGTAAACGGGAGAGCCTGGGGTACATCCCCAACGATGCTTCGGAGACTTAAGTGGGACAGGGGGCCGCAAATAGGTGTTTTGCTAACATCCTCCAGGTTCTCCGACCCCAGGTAGAATGTGCTTTCCTGCAGCTGCAGAGAACTTCTCCCACTTTTCTGGCCTTCATTGGCATCCTGTAGCACTAGCGGTCCAAGCAGCACTGCCATGAGATGCTCTATACAAACTAGGCTTGAGAGGGGAAAAGTGTTTTCCTAAAGACCAAGACCGTGAGTGCCGGAGGCAAGAGTAGACTCCAAACAGCAAACAGGGAGGGAAGAGTTCTCACACATAAAAGGCAGAAGAGACTGAGGCTCAATCACTAGTGGTAGATCAGGACAGAACGGAGATTAGCAGGCAACTAAGGCAAGGATCTGAACGGGGGCAGCACTGGAAGGAAGTGACAGTGACAGCAGCAAGTCTGCATCAGAGGGATGACAGAGTGGCTCATTGTAAGTGGGATATTATTATCTACCATATTCCCCAGGGGAGACCTGAGGAAAACACAAGAAGTGTGAGGACAGGGGTCCTTCCTGTCCCGTAGTAGGTAAAGGATGATGGTCCAGCAGGCCTAGGTATAAAATGGTAAAGTCGTCTCATGGAGGCCCACGAGTGGGTGATTTCAGGAGATACTGAAGTTAATAATCAATTAAACAGAAGTAGGAATTATTGAAATGATCAGAAAGGATGAGACTTTATCATAAAAATACAAGAATGACTAAGCAAGGAGCATGCTGATGAAGAG
This sequence comes from Panthera leo, assembly GCF_018350215.1. Classification (NCBI taxonomy): domain Eukaryota; kingdom Metazoa; phylum Chordata; class Mammalia; order Carnivora; family Felidae; genus Panthera; species Panthera leo. Next base: position 64,308,721 of record NC_056688.1, on the reverse strand, counting down.
TTAGATTTCAAATAAATTCATGTAACTCCGTGGCTTTACTAAATACCAGTAACAGCCAGGTACACAGTCTCTCTCAAATCCTTCTTCCAAAATACTAGTAATGGAGTACCGCCCACCTCACAGTCTGGGGTTCCTCCCAGGGTTTCCCAGGGCCCTAGCACTCGTATACTTAGTCCCACTGTTATGATTCCGGAGTCTGTCAGAAGACCCTTCGACAATATTGCAATCTTTGCCATTTGCCATGAAGTCATAATGCTTCTTTCCACTGTGAACATATGGACTGCTATATATCACTTGGAAAATGTGGTGCATCAGAGCTTAAACAATTCCATTTCCATAAATAAGTTATAAAATATATAAGGAAATGGAATGAAAGCATGAAGTGTTTGATTGTCTTTATAACTTGCATACTGTTTTGGAAAGTTCTAGGTGTTTGCTGCTTTATAATTTGTTGGAAACTAGCAGGGAGCCCACATCTCATCCCAAATGAGAAAGAAAAAGTTGCAATTAGATACCACCATTAGTCAAATTAGGTTTAAAATAAGGATGCAGATTATCTCAAGGTGAAGAAGGTTATAGTAAGCGGTGTGATCCTCTTCTAAGATAGGGAACAACTCAATTTCTGCTCAGATCTTTGAACAAGTAAGGATAGAAACCATAACCACCAGCAAACTGAGAAGTCACTGTGGGTAATTATATCCAATCATTATTTAATGTTACCTTGGGAAGAAGTGGACTTTGCTGAAAACCCCTTCTGACTAGTGTTGGCCACAGAGTTCACTCAGAACCATTAATTTAATATGGGATTGAAAGAAGACAGAAGCCTAGCTGATCTTTAGTCTCAAAATTTCCCTAAAATAGGGTCTAGGGGTAGCTTGTGTTATAGACTGTGTACCCCCAAAATTCATACATTAAATCCTAACACCCAATGTGATGGGAGGTGGGACCTCTGGGAGGTCATGAGGGTGGAGCCCTCACAGATGGGTCCCTTTTAAAAGAGATCCCGGAGAGCTCTCTTGCCCTTTCCACCAGGTAAGGACACAGTGAGAAGATGGCCAGCTATGAACTAGCAAGTAGGCCCTCAGCAGACCCTGAATCTGCCTATACCTTAATCTTGAACTTACCAGACATCAGAATTGTGAGGAATAAATTTCTGCTACTTATATGTCAACCAGTCTAGGATAGTTTGTTATAGGAACCCAAATAGACTAAGATAGCTTGGCCCCTTAAGGATGTGGACATATAACCCAATGGCCTGAGTAAACTCATACTGAGTTGTTCTTCTGTTCCTCAATGCTCAAACTCCATGATTAGGTGCAGAAAATTATGGTGAAAGGGTCATGTAAAGGGAAAAAAAAGCACGGAGAAATGAGAGAAGGAAAACAAAAGATTCACCACAACAGACTATTCTAATCTTTGCCTTCCAGTACATTAGGAGTATAGAGCAGAAAGAAAAAACTGCAAAGAAGCTGGGAAACAATGAGGATTAATCCAGGAGGCCCCCCAAAAGAGAAAGTGGAGAGGAAGAAATTCTCATAAAAATAACATTTCCCAGAATGAAAGAAAGATTGTGGACCAAATATCCCAGAAAATGTTGAGTAAGATGAATGAAAGAATGCATATATCCAGACACATTGCTGTGAAATTCCAAAACCCCAGGGCTAGAGAGAACATCATAAGAGATCTAGAAGCAGGCACCTTTAGACTTTTAAGCAATTCTGTAATGCAAAAAGACCATGAAACAGTACCTTTAAATATCCAAGAGAAAATTATTCTCATTATAGAATGTATGCTTAGCCAAATCATCCATAAAAATGAGGGCAAAATAAAAGAATTTTTAGAATGCAAGGATTTAATATCTATATCCTATGTCCATCTTCTGAAAAATGTACTTGACGATGTACTCTGACTACATGGGGAAAAAAAGAGAAAGTAGGAAACTAATAAACAACTACTTAACGTTCAGGTGCCGGGCACATGGGGTCCCAGAGCATCAGCTCTGCGTAGGTAAGACAGAATATTTCTAGATGAGAAGAACAGGAACTCCTGGGAAGAATACCATCCAGAAGGGCTGCCTGGGTGGCTCCGTAGGTTAAGCGTCTGACTCTTGATTTCGACTCAGGTCATGATCTCATGGTTCATGGGATCAAGTTCTGATTCGGGCTTCATGCTTTAACAGCGTGAAGTCTGCTTGGGATTCTCGCTCTCCCTCTCTCTTTGCCCCTATCCCACTCTTGCATGCATGCTCGCTCTCGCTCTCTCTCTCTCTCCATCTCTCTCTCTCAAAATAAATAAAATTAAAAAAAAATTTTTAAAGGAGAAAGTAGGTTCCCAATACCATATGTATGATAAAGAGACTGGGTATTTTTAATAATATAGTGAAGAAGTATATTTCTTTTTATTTACATAATATCCTAAGTATTTGTTTTTAGAAAATACAGTATAACCTTGGATTGTGAGGAACTTGTTCTGTGAGTGTTCCATGACGCTGAATGTCACGTGATCACAACTGAGCCAATTCTCCTCTCCTCTCTCTCTCTCTCTCTCTCTCTCTCTCTCTCTCTCTCGTGCATGCACACTGCAGGATTGTGGGTGATCATCTCCCATACTTGGATGCTCAGTCTCAGGCCATGGTGTCTGACAGAAATCAGTGATTTTTCAGAATGTTGGAAGGTGCCCACAACAGGCACTAATGTATTTTTTGTCACTTCAAAGCATCTATGGACAGTCCTTTGCTTTTCCATACAAGAGTAAGCTTAGGAATGCTTCGTTTCATTCTAGGTCAGTCTGCCTGCAGACATAGACCCTTTCCTCTGCTCCCTTATTGCCAGTTACATTAAATACAGTATATGACAAGAGTTTATTAACACCGTACTATCAATACCCATTAGTGATAGTGAAAGTCATCCTACGCAATAACCCTCCTCTCTTGTCTATCTCACACCAGCCACAGATTTTCAAAGGTAAGTGCAGGTTAATTTGTTTATTTTTCTTTGTATTTTGTATTTTCTTTATTATTTTGTATTATATTACAGTATTGTAATCATTTTTTAATGTTTATTTATTTTTGAGAGAAACAGAGTGTGAGAGGGGGAGGGGCAGAGAGAGAGAGAGACAGAGAGGAGACACAGAATCCCAAGCAGGCTCCAGGCTCTGAGCTGTCAGCACAGAGCCCGACACAGAGCTTAAACTCATGAACCCCAAGATCACGACCTGAGCCGAAGTCAGATGCTTAACCAACTGAGCTACCCAAGTGCCCCAGAATACAATAAAATTTTGAACAATCGATGGCACATAACTGAAGACTTTGGATACAAGGGACTGAATCCTTTAAGTGGCACAAGATTAACAACATAAACCTGTGTTTCCTTTTCCAAGGTCCAATCACACTTCATGGCTCAGTAGCTACTAATTTTTACAAAGTCACAAAATTATAATAGCAATAAAAATGGCTCCACCTTTGAGTGCCTAACAAGGGCCAATGCTGTAATAAGCATCACCTATGTGCTAGTTCACTGATCACTGTAAAAATCCTAGGATTACCACAATTTAACAGATGAGGAAACCTAGGGACAGAAAGGTTACTTGCTGAAGGCTACTCAATTACTGTATATACTCTAATGTTACAAGCTAAGAAGACTTTTAACTAATGTGGCTGGTGCCAGTTAATTGAAAAAAAAAAAAGTTAGTTAAAGGAAAAATCCACCCTCCTTATACCTCAAATATATTATCTTAATGTAAATATTTTGTTTTAACTTAAAATATGAATTCACCAGTTCTTTGATAAAGGGCAAAGTTCTTTTTTTTGAATACGGGTCCTTGGATTATTGTTGTATGTAGTTCTGTGTTGTCTTTCTTACATCAAAGATATCCACAATACAGTTTGTATTCATCTCGAGTTTGTTTAGAATAAGAAGTTATGGGGTGCCTGGGTGGATCAGTCTGTTAAGCATCTGACTTCAACTCAGGTAATGATCCCGCAGTTAGTGGGTTCTAGCCCCGTGTTGGGCTCTGTGCTGACAGCTCAGAGCCTGGAGCCTGCTTTGGATTCTGTGTCTCCCTCCCCTCCCTCTGCTCTTCCCCTGCTCATGCTCTGCCTCTCTCTCTCAAAATTAAATGAACATTAAAAAAATTTTTTTAAATAAGTTAAAGATATTTGTGAGGCAATCTGAGAGGAGAACCCTAGATTTTTCCATTGTTTTCAATCTTTCCCAGTTGCTCCTCTGCTCCTGCTTCAGCGGCATTTAAAGATATGACTTCCCTTTACTGAGTCTTAGAAAGCATTTGATTCAGTTTTCACAGAAACAACAATTCTCTTTTAGTACTCCTATTTCACTAGCATATGTAATATTTAATTAAATTACATAATTGAAACAATAAACACAATCAGGATAAACAAGTTCTGGAACAAAAATAACTGCTTCTTAGTAAGCATTCAGCTTGACTTATGGAAGCAGAAATAAACAGGAATAGTAGTGAAAATGCTGTTGTCTCTGACCACTCAGCCTCTCATGGTATTTACTGAAATGTTTTCTAAAAGAAATGGGAAGCCCTGATAATTCTAGCCTACCAGACAACCATAAGCTGGTTAAGAAAACTCCACATGTTCTATTAACCACAGTTTGTTGGTATGTAATATTTAGGATTAACATATGGACAAAACATGGATGGCTGCATGATTATAATACAGAATGTAAGAATTTTACAATCACAGCATAATAACAGTGTGCTAAACAACCCATATATCTTTATTTTACAGAGCAGAGGACCTGGAAATAATGCCTAAAGCTGATTCAATAGGACATGGAAATGTAAATATTTTTTTAGAGTTTAACGTGTAACTAATAAAAGGATTCAAAATATCATAACAAATATAAATTGGGAATGAGAATATTCCTCACCCTGTTTACATATATTCTAAAGCTGATAAATAAAAAACTGAAGCAAAATTATATTATTTACATTGTGAAGGAAATTACCAGAGACCCAAAACCAGTAAAGAGTCAATGGGAATGGTCGCCTCGGAGAGTGGACCCACGAGAAAGACATAAAGCTTTTCTTCTCTTTTTTTCAGTATTTTGTGATTTCTTGAAGCATTTTTAACCATATGTGTTACTTAGATAATTATATTTAAAAACTGCAAATAAAATGTGAAGAAGCTAAAAGCAATGCAAATAAAGAAAGCATGCTTTAAACTAGGAAGCTGGAACGTTCCCAATTCTGGTGAAAGAGGATCATTAAGGACCCAGAAAGGGCTCTGTCTCAACTGAAACAGATGCCAGAAAACACACAAAAGCACCTGGGAAGATTCCTGCTCTCAGAAACGTCCCATAGAGCTGCCTCCAGGTAACCCTGGGGTGGGGGACCCAGATGGCCTCCCAGGAGTCTCTGGGTCAGCGCCTGGGCGCAGTGCCCCAGGAGGTGCGCACTGGAGGATCTGTAATTAGGCACCGCCTGTCATCGGGCACGTGAAGCCCAGGGTGCCTAGCCTGCCATCTGTCTACCTGCCTGCTTCTGGAAACTCACACCTCAATACATACCCAGCCAAAGGATATTTTATAGAAGCCCTCCGTCATGGTTCCGCTTTTCACCCTGAACCAGAACCACAGAATCGGCTGCGCATACACTAAGAGAGCTTCTCTGAACATGGATTTGGCTTGAAGAGGAAAATGGAAAATGGCGTCAATACCGTAAAATGGGCTCAGGGTCTCCTCCCAGCCAAAAAGATTGCTGGGTTTCATTTTATGTTCTTTATTATATGAGAAAGAGTTTTTTGTTCATTTTATAAATGTAAAATTTTGTTACAATATTAGGAGAGAAGCTTTCTCACCTCAATTAAGAATCAGGGGTGCCCTAAGAATTTTAACTTTAGGAATTCGAGAGCCTGTAGAAGATGTTTTATGACTGAAATAGCAGGCAAGTTGCTGGATTATATAGCCAATATCCATAGCAGGAAAGAACAGTTAGCAACTTAAAGCAATTTTGTGTTTATATTTGTTAGGCAAAAGTCTATTTAAGTAGGCCCCAGTGCCATAATTACAAGGGTCAGTACAGAAAATACTGATAGAGCCTAGGTCCCTACAGTGGGAAATTCAAATGCACTTCAGGAAATGCTCTCGGGGAGAAGAATGAAATTACTCAACAATTTGCTTGTAAGCTTAACAGTGAGAAAACAGGCAGAAAGGATATGATTGTGCATTGGAGGCATATTACCTACTCCCTGACTATCCAAAAATTCTATCAAAGAAATAACACTGCACGGCACTGTCAGTTTTAATAAGAATTTAGGTAAAAGTGCAGCTCAAATCCTAATATCTTTGGATATTGCGGCCGATAGCCTCCAACTTCCAGCTCCAAAAACCTACAAACTGCAAATACATTCTGTATCTGGCTTTGGGCAAATGACTCCAAAAATCTACTCTAATGCCCACCTCCAGGCTGTCATCAGATTTTAATAATGAACTGACTGCCCTTTTACAGAACAGGTGTAGAAGAAAATGGAAAAGAAGCAAACAATAATATCATACTTGTATTCAGAAGGTCTTCTTGATTGGAGAGTGTCAAAATATCAAAAACAGTTTTGCTGAAATCAGTAGGATGCAACACAAGAGAGGTACCCTTACATGTCAGAATATCTACTGATGCAAAACACGAAGCTGGCAAAGAACATGAGTCATAAACAGTTTCCCAGACATGACAGGGGAAACCTGTTCTATTGGATCCGAACTCATCTGTTTAGGAATTCCTCTTCACTCTGATGCCCAGGGGCGGGACACATTTGTCGGGCATGTTACTGCCATGCTCTGGCTTAGAAGAGCTGCATTTTATGCAAATATGAAAAAGCGCCTAAATATCATAGCTGTACTCCTGCATAAAAGCAGGGACAGAACCAAATAACTGATCTACAAGTTCAGAAAATTTGCCCCTATTCAGCAGTGGGCTAGAGCCAGCTCATAGCAGGTTATAAGAGCCAAGTGTTAAATTTTCAGGCATTTTGAAAGCTCGTTATTAAACACAGCCATTATTTAAAAATTATATAAACTTACAATTATATACATTACATTGAAAACAAAAGTGGAGGTGCCTGGGTGGCTCATTTGGTTAAGTGTCTGATTCTTGGTTTCAGCTCAGGTCATGATCTCATGGTTCAGGAGTTCAAGCCCCGCGTGGGGCTCTGAGCTGCATTGACAGTGTGGAGCCTGCTCAGGATTCTCTCTCTCCCCCTCTCTCTGCCCCTCCCCTGCTCATGCTTGCTCTCACTCTCTCAAAATAAATAAATTAATTTTTAAAAAAAGAACAAAAGTAATAAATATTCAAAAGTTGCCATTTCCTATTCATTTTACTACATTTTATTATTATCCATGTTCCCAAGGTTATTTAGATATATTACATCTGTATGGTGGGAATACTATACAATGATATGCCACTGCTCATGTCTTCCCAACCCTGAGTTCAGTGATGTCATGCTGGTAGGTTGAAATGGGCCTTGTTGGTAGAAGCATGTATATCATGGAAATTTCACACACCACAAATCAGGGCTTCATTTATTAGTTTGTTGATGAACTAGTCTTAAGAGAGTGATAGAGAAAATGTCAATAATAAAGATTAAAAGTGTGTCGTGTCTGTAGCCATTACATTGTGAACAGCACAAAAGACTGAAGACACATTCTTCCAGTATTCAAAAACTGTTACCTGGTTCAACAGAGAGGCTGCTCCCATTATTGAGGAATGAATGACGTTAGTATATGTGCCACTGTTGTGTCACTTTCATCTTGCTTGCTAATGTAAATGAAACTCAACCACCATGCAGGTCGGACCCACACTCGTTTGTCAATTGCAACCAAAGGTTGCTAGGGATACAAATGTTTGACAAAAATCATGGAAAGCCCTCTGTGAGAATCAATTATAATGCAATCAATAAATTATAATGTGCATTTTACTATGAACTGTGTGCTGCACAACCTTTATATCAGTAAAATTTATAATAAACTTGTGTACATATACTTATGCACATATTTAAAAATATGTGCATAAATGGTTGTTACCCATAGAGCAGTACTGCAATTCAGACAGCATGGAGACTGACTTTCTTAAGGAAGTGTACAGAGCTAAGTTCCTTCAAGTATGCTCCACTGCTCTTTACATGAGGTCTTTACCTGATGCAGAATTACTATTTTAGTGCTCAAAAGATTTGCTTCATCAGTCCTACTTTTGTACCATAAATGGACTATCACCAGATGGCAACAAGAGTTTTGGGCCTGACCCTGGGCAATTAGATATAGAGGAAGATCAGAAATTTCTGGGTCATAATCCTATACAAAAAATGAATCTGCTTCTAAAACAACTAAAAAACCCTATACTTCACTAGCTGGGTAACATTCTTGACAGCAAATGATCTTATCTTTAAAGCAATAGTCCTAAAATTCATCTGTGCTTGATAATTGCCTGGGAAGTTTGTTAAAGATATAGATTCCTGGGCTGTGCCTCCAGAGATCCTGATTCTGGGTAAGGCCCAGGAAACTACATTTATTTATTTTTTTAAATATAATTTATTGTCAAATTGGTTTCCATACAACACCTAGTGCTCATCCCAACAAGTGCCCTCCTCAATGACCATCACCCACTTTCCCCTCTCCCCCACCCCCCATCAACCCTCAGTTTGTTCTCTGTATTTGAGTCTCTTATGGTTTGCCTGCCTCCCTCTCTGTTTGTAATTTTCCCTCTTCCCCTCCCCCATGGTCTTCTGTCAAGTTTCTCAAGATCTGCATATTAGTGAAAACATATGGTATCTATCTTTCTCTGACTGACTTATTTCACTTAGCATAATACCCCAGTTCCATCCACGTTGCTGCAAATGGCCAGATTTCATTCTTTCTCATTGTCAAGTAGTATTCCATTGTATATATAAACCACATCTCCTTTACCCATTCACCAGTTGATGGACGTTTAGGCTCTTTCCATAATTTGACGATTGTTGAAAGTGCTGCTATAAACATTGGGGTACACGTGCCCCTATGCATCAGCACTCCTGTATCCCTTGGGTAAATTCCCAGCAGTGCTATTGCTGGGTCGTTACAATCTACATTTAAATAAACATTCCCAAGTATCTCTGAAGGCAGTGGCTCACGGTTCACCGTTTGAGAAATGCAGTACTGTGGGACACTCTGAACATAGACAGTAGCTTATCTGAGTTCCCCACTCCTTGCTCAAGCAGATTCTAACTGGCTCCATCAAACTGGCCACAGTTTGATGATCTTCCTGCCTCTCTGGCTTTTCTCTTCAGCTGACATGAGCCTCACCTTACATACCATTTCCCCAACTCAATTTATTTGTTCTCAGTGAAAAAAGAACTTGTGTTGGGTATCCCAAGCAGCCTCATGAAAAATCTTGCTGAAATCCAGAGTGATTCTATCAAGAAAGGACACACAGGAAGATTACTACGACTTGGTTTTAACAAGCCATTCTGGGACACCTTTTCTTTTCTTTTTTTTTTTTTTTTTTTTTTTTTTTTAATTTTTTTTTTTCAACATTTTTTTTTATTTATTTTTGGGACAGAGAGAGACAGAGCATGAATGGGGGAGGGGCAGAGAGAGAGGGAGACACAGAATCGGAAACAGGCTCCAGGCTCCGAGCCATCAGCCCAGAGCCTGACGCGGGGCTCGAACTCACGGACCGCGAGATCGTGACCTGGCTGAAGTCGGACGCTTAACCGACTGCGCCACCCAGGCGCCCCACACCTTTTCTTTTCTAGGTGCTCACAAACCATCTGCTAAATTGGCTTTGGACTTTGCCAGAGATGGACACCAAGCTCACAAACCTTGAATTTCTCGATTCCACACATCCTCCACCATGAGGACCGGGCCATCTGCCCAGCTCTATCTGCTGGCATTGCTCCTGCCTCTATTGGGTGTCTCCTGGCATCTGTTATTACTCCCTCTCCCCAGGCAGGAAGAGGTCTTCTTTCTTGGTTTGAACATAAATTAAAATAATACATTTCACATTATTCTTTGGATGTTTCCAAAATACCAATTCATTCTTGCCACCAGCATTCCTGGAAATACTTGATGGCATATGCCTCCTTAAAATCCCTGGATTATATTTGCCTGGCCTCTTCATTTGGGTGTCAAAACTCTTAAAATTTGTGCTCATTGGCCCTAGTTTCTGAAATGATAGGGTCTTCTACCTCTTCTCTACTTTTAAAGTTAGAATGTGAGGGGCACCTGGGTGGCTCCGTCAGTTAAGTGTCCGATTCTTGATCTCAGCTGAGGTCATGATCTCACAGTTTGTTGAGTTCAAGCCTGGCGTTGGGCTCTGTGCTGACAGTGTGGAGCCTGCTTGGGATTCTGTGTCTCCCACTTTCTGCCCCTCTCTTGCTTGTGCATGAGCTTCCTCTCTCTCTCTCTCTCTCTCTCTCTCAAAATAAATAAATAAACTTAAAAAAAAAGTTAGAATGTGAGAATCTAGAAGATCCTCTATGTTTTCCAGTCCTCTTGAGCTATTTAGAATCCAACTACATGAAATTATACCTAGTTCTATTCACTGAAAATTTTTTTCTAAGTTATAAAGTACAAATCCAGCTTTCTTCAGCCAAATCGACCCAAGTAGAGTATCAAAGGAAATATGTTAAAGAACCACCCTCTATACACAAGATACCAGTGTTGCTGCTTTGGTGCAGTGGGAATGAAGGGCAGCTTCAGTTTCACCCCTTAGGTCCAAGCGTGGCCAAGACAATGTTGCAGGATCTCACCGCTTACTAGCACACCACTGGCACTCAGTCAGTGAAGCGTCCAACTTCAGCTCAGGTCATGATCTCACAGCTTGTGAGTTCGAGCCCCGCATCGGGCTCTGTGCTGACAGCTCAGAGCTTGAAGCCTGCTTCAGAGCCTGTGTCTCCCTCTCTCTCTGCCCCTCCCCCACTCATGCTCTGTCTCTCTCTCTCTCTCTCTCAAAAATAGATAAACGTTAAAAAAAAAAAAAACCCTCAAGGCTCACTAAAACAGAATTTTAAAACCACTGTGCAGATCTAAGTGCTTACCTCAGTTTAGGACTGACTTTCCTCTGCCATTTAAATAATGTGCAGCTTTCATAGCTTTTAACAAGTTTACAGTATCATTGGCACAGTTCCTTTCTTGGTGAATCTCTACATGCCACTGAGACAGAACTGTTCAACTCAAAAAATTCTGGGCATGAATTCCAACCAAGTTGATGATAAAATTCTGCAACAGAAACATTTGTTTTTGTGTTGAAAACTCAAATCCAGTATGTACTCTGGGGGAAGGAATAGTAACTTTCAGCTAAGCATACCTTAAATCCTTAAGAAAATTGTCCACTAAGCCATAATGTCCATGTGGCTGACATAATACATGTTATAATAACAACATAATTACTTAACTATTGCAAAAAAATGTCCTTTTATTCTTGTTTGAGAAAAACCTTCAGATTCATAAGACACAGAAACCAATTGATATAATCTTCCAGTGGCCCTTTTTTCTGTTTGGTTATTATTGATTTGGGGTCTTAATAAGACAACAGGCAAGGTTAAGACATGGTATTTTCTGACAAATATAAAGAGAATGTTCTGTAGCATAAAGCACACAAGGAATTCCCATTTGCAGGTTTTAAAAATGCAGTTCTGTGCCATAACTTGATGACAATGACCAGACTTCAGCCAGAAACACCCATCTTGACAGGTTATTCATTTGCTCTTTCATCTATTCAAGTATTCATCAAGTACTTATTATGCTTCAGTAACTGGATTAGATGAGGGGAATAGAAAGATGAATAACACACAGTCTTTCCATCAAAGCATTCTCAATCAAATGAAGAGGGCAGATACATGGACAGATAGTGTTTTAAGTGTAGGTACAGTGAGAGGGAGAAGAGCACAGAGAATTCACGTGAAAGAGACCCAAAGCTGAGTGTTAACAGAAGGATAAGGAAGATCCACTAAAAGGGAGGGGGCAGGAGGGTGAGGAGAGTCATTTCAGGCTAAGAGGACAGTTTAAGTAGGGGGGCAAGAAACTGCATGGCACACTCTGCTGTTAATGTAAAGCAAGTGATGGCATGTTGTGTGACTGGATTCATCTCTGACATGCCATGCTAAGGAGCTTGAACTTGATCCTGTAGCTGATTGGAAACAATGAAGAGTTTTACAAAAGAAAGCAGCAGGGTCAGATCTGCTTTTCAGAAAGATCACTCCAGCTCCTGTGGAGGTTCAATTTAGGTGGTTTATAACAGAGGCAGGAAGCACATTAGGTGCTCTAGTAATACAAGAGGGGAGTGAGGCCTGAAACAAGGTGATAGTCGAAGAAAGGGCGCTGGAAGACAGATTTGAGAAATAATTATGAGATCAATTTAGATGGAATTTGTGACTGTTGGATAAAGGATGGCAGGGACGACAGAAGTAACGGTGACAGAACTTTCTGGAATGACATCCTGGTTTCTGATTTGAGTGACTAGGGATGGGCATGGTGTCAGCCATCAAGATAAAAAAGTATGGAAGTAAGTCTGGGAGCAAGGGGATGATTTATTCATTCACTCGGTATTTGGGTACCTACCATGTTCTAGAAATTGGCCCAGGTCCTATAAATATAATAGTGAACTAGACAGATAAAGAGAGCTTACATTCTTTTTTTTTTATTTCATTCAAAACTTTTTAATTGCTCTTAATGTTAACTATAAATTTTTTTCCAATATCTCTATTTTTTTTTTAATTTACATCCAAATTAGTTAGCATATAGTGCAACAATGATTTCAGGAGTAGATTCCTTAGTGCCCCTTACCCATTTAGCCCATCGCCCCTCCCACAACCCCTCCCGTTGTCCCCCTCCCTGTTTTTATATTATTTTTGTTTCCCTTCCCTTATTTTCATCTGTTTTGAAGAGAGCTTACATTCTAATTGGGGGAGGAAAACACTAAACAAGTAAAAGTAATTCTATCATATTAATTCAGATATATGTGCACTCAAGGAAAAAAAAAAGCCAGAGAAGAAATAGGTAGATATGGGACCTTTCTGAGAAGATGCTGACTGAGCAGAGAGACTCAAATAAGAGAGCAGTGAGCCCTGAGGGACCAGTGGGAAGCATATTCCAGGCAAAAGAGCATCAGGGTAAAGGCCAAAATGATGACTCCAGTTTTGGACATGTTGAATTTGAGGGGACTTTCATCTATCCAGATGGAGACATCCAAGACAATAAAATACACAGGGCTGATGCTCAGCAGAGTCTGTATTATAAGTGGATTTGGAACTAGGGGTGCATTGGAGGCTGCGGAATCTCGAGAGAGGAGGGGACGACTTTGGGAAAAATGCAAAGTGAGAAAAGCAGTGGCCAAGCTAGTTCATTAAGAAATACCAACAGCTAAGGGGAAAATAGAAAGAGAAAGAACCTATGAAGGAGAAAAAGAAGAGTGGGACTCAGTGTGGCAAAATGCAAGAGGGTAGGAAGCAGTGTTCACCATGTCCAAAGAAACAGCATTCCGATAACTGCAGTGTGGCCACTGGGATTAGCAATTAGCAGGTCCTTGATGACTGTGGTGAGAGCAGCCCCAGAGGAGTGGGGCGGGTGGAAATTGGATGACAGGGGTTTGAAGAAGATAAGAAGGAAACCCAGAAAATATAAGGCATCTTATGAGAGTGTGGCTGTGAAGAGAGAGAGGTCATATGGAGAGGGGACAGCCAACAGAGAGAACATCTACACTGGTAGAGTCCAGAGTCTATCAAGTCTGGAGAAATGAGCCAGGCCAGTACTGGCAGGCAAGGGGCATGCCCTAAACTGGAGCAGAGGCCATGACTACTTTTCCAGATGGTTTTGTGCAGCCCTGCCTCCAAAGAACTAATTCCAGTCCTTGACTTGGACTTTACAGAGCCAGGATAGAGTGGTTAAATCACCTAGTTTTCCTCACTCCAGTGCATTGCAAGAACCTTTACGAAGTCCCCCCAAATCTGTATTAAGGATTGGGTGTAATGGGAGACACTGTAAGCAAAACATAACAAATGATGTTGCTCAACCAAGGGGCCTGGCCATGAAGAGGTGGTTGGGAAGCCCATGCTGGGTTTCCTGAGAAGGTGGCCTTATGTGCGATGCTGCAACCCCTAAGGGAAAACTCCTCACTCTTCCATTTATACCATAAGGCATCAGCCCCAGAGTTCAAGGTCAGGTCCAGTTCCATGGACCAGGTGGGATGTGAGAGGTGCAGAAGGGAAAACTTGAGTAGTGATGGGAACGAAAACCTATCTGTTTGGGAAAAAACCAACCACACAAACCGACAAGAAAATATGAACTTACAGAAGTATGACCAAAGATAATACAATCATGACTGGTGTAAATTAAAGAAACATAGATATGGTCAACAAATTATGAAATATCAGAAGCAAAAGAGAAGCACTGGAAGCAAAGGAGGTATCAGGCTCCGACTAATCAAAGGCAGCTATACACAGCTCAGCAGGCAATAAATTTACCATAGGACTTCATCTTGAAGGGCATAGAAGCCGGAAATAAAAATAGACCCAAATGTTTAGATAAATTCAGCAATAACATAACCATGGTTGTTTCTTAAATGAAATTAGCTGATTAGAAATACCTCTCATCTTGAAGGTTGAGTTTAGACAGGAAAAGACCTTATCACCTACCCCCAAACTCTCATTCATACACTTCCCTTGGGACCAACATCAGTCCATGTTTCTGGCCATGGGACTCACTTAGAATGGCTCTTCTGCTTCTTGGAAAGAAGCCAATCTCCAAGTTCCTGTAGGCAACTCCTATAATACCAGAGGCTGAACACTATTTTGTTTGAATTGCCTTCACAAGAAAATGCATACTGGATTCTCTCTTCCACCACAACTATGTTCTCACATTTTGATCTCACTTGGATACATATAATTGACACATCATTGCCCAACTATGCTCACCAAAATATAAAGACAAGCAGAAAGACCAGAATCATGCAAAAAAAAAAAAAATGCAAGGAAACTTTTGGCAATAACAAACGCAATCACTACCAAGATTTCAAAATAAGATTTGCAATTGCTTTTTCATTTCAGACCCATGTTTACAACTTGTATTAACTATATACCACAAACATACATTTCTAAAACTCAACTCAGTCTCTCTCATTCCCTCAACCTGCTCCTTCTTGTGCATTCTGTATGACCTAGCTGCCTAATTCAGAAACCTCAGACTTCCTTTATACCTCTCCCCCTACTGTACTCCATGCCCTATGGATTCTATCATAAAATAGATCACCATTACCATTAGGATAAAATTCAAATTCCTTTTTTATAATTAAAAAAAAATTTTTTTTGAGAGACAGAGATAGTGTGAGCAGAAGGACAGAAAGAAAGAGAGGGAGAGAGAGGGAGAGAGAGAATGAATCCCAAGCAGGCTCTACACTGTCAGCACAGAGCCCAATGTGGGGCTCAAACTCACAAAACTGTGAGATCATGAACTGAGCCAAAATCAAGGGTCAGACGCTTAACCAACTCAGCCACTCAGGCACCCCAGGATAAAATTCAAATTCTTAACATAGCCCACAAGACCCCTACTTTACTTTCTTTCTCTCTCATCACATAAACATCCCCACTCCAACTCCCAAATTCAACTCCATCAACCCTAAACTCTTTCAGGCTCCCTAAGGTCACTCCCTACTTCAAGTATTCTAGCCTTTGTTTTCTTTACTAAAAACTCTTCTTCTGAATGTTTTGCTTGAGCTCACACTTCCATAACATATCAGAGTTTATTTACTTCTTGTCTGGAGATGCTGTTTTTGACACCACTCTTGGCAAGTTTGAGTTAGGTGCCCTTCCCATGTGCTTCCATAACATACCACATTTTCCCTTATGGCACTAATTGTAATGGTCTGTTTACTTCTCTATTTCCTCCGCTAGAAGATAATTCATTTCTTTGAGGACAAGGATCATGCCTTTTTCAGTCACAATAACTCCAGCACCAAGGACAGCATCCAACACACGAATAGCCAGATTACATTACATCCTCATTTATGAAGAGTAGCAGAAAAGAGCCAATAACAAATTTGGAGGATAAAATTAAGTAAGGGGGAATAAGATGAAGAAAAAGGAGAGAAAAAATAATGGAGTAAGACACCAGAGATGAGTGGAGAACAAGAAGAATGATTTATGGAAGAAGTAAAAAAGAAAGCAAAAATAAAGGATGTACATGGACTGCCTAGAATATGTGTTATTCCCTGAAAGTGTTTCATTTAGAAAGTATTTAACTATAGAACAAAGGCAGATTTTATGGTAAAAAAAAAAGAATCCTAAGCAGCAAATCTTATAAATGAAACTGTGATTTACCTTGTTATAGCTCAGCTCCTGCTTTTCTTCCTTCCTTTCTTACAGCTCCTTTGAGAGCAAGCAGACTGTCCTGAAGTCAGCATTTGTCAAAACCTTATATGGAACTGATACCAGGACCATGCATTCCTCCCCAGCTCCCTCTAGGGAAATGCATGGCCTAAAGGGACCTGGGTCATATCTGCTACAGGCTCCAAATGTGGGGTGTGAGAGTGCTGCTATCACACCAACCAGCAATCCTGGCCCATGCTACACAGTCCACCACTGTGTCTTCATGTCCTAGCAATACCCTCCAAAATGCACATTTCTAGAAATGCATGGTTTGCAACAGATATGGGCCTCAGCTAAGGCACCCACCAGGACCAAAGGAAAATGCTTCCTAAATTGACATTTAAAATGGGCTTGGAGCTAAAATATATATTGCATTATTTTATATTGGAAAAAGAACTGTTCTCTTTTTCCAAACTTCTATAACAATAAAATAGCTTTGTCATGACAGCAGTCACAGATGCAAAGGAAAGAAGGCTACTCACTCCTGTAGCTGAACAAAAGCTCATACAGTGGCTATTATGCCTCTGGTTCCTTCATTTTAAGTCGTCCCTCTCCAGGTAGAAGCAAATCCTTAAAAGCAGAGCCCTTGCAGCCTTCCCTCATCTTCCCTGCTTTTTGAATTTACTAGGCTTTGCACACTTTTATCTACAAATATTCTTTACATCTGATGAGATATATACACATGCAAACATATACATATATGCACACACACACACACATACACACCCCACACACATATATACACACATATACATATTTCTTGTGCATCTAAACATCAAAGTCAATAGTTCCTCATGGAAGCACATTTTCACAAGAAATTAATTTTGACTGATTCAATTCATCATCTAACAGTGGTTACCAAGGATACCAAACAGCCAAAATCAGTTGGCTCCAACTTGCTTGTTAATCAGAAGATATTAACAGAAAGCTGTGAAGAATTATTGTTGTCTAAGTAATCTGGCCAGAAACAGTATCCCCTCCCAATGTCGCTCAGTCCTGAACTCAGTTAAAAACATTCCAATCTATAATAACTATTAAAAACATGCAAGGCTTTTTCTAGGATTTGAATTCAATGATTAGTATTTAGAAAAATGACCGCTAATGGTTTGACTTTAATTCACTGCTGATGAAGCACTGAACTAAGAATGGCTACTGATTTGATCTTCTTATCAATCTGAAAGCAGATGATTCTCACCATAGCAGTTAATTGAGCAGTCAGGTAATCTAGCTGAATCTGTCCTAAATCAAACAGCCCAGCAATGTACATGTATTAATAGAGGATAGCGTTAAACAGATAAGCCTAGTACGTGCCCTTGAAGGGAAGAGAAAAACACCCAAAACAAAAAAATGTTTCCCCTTGCTAAAAGGTCATGTTTTTTTTAAAAGTAAACAGAAGATTAAGTTTTGTTTAGTCTATAATATACATCTACAGAAGAACCAAAGAATTGATACGTTACTTCCAAAAGGCACAGGCGATCAAGTTACTAATTAGTATATCTGTTTACATTTTGAGAATATTAATTATATGTCATTCACTGCAATTATTCTGTCTCATTTTGTGATTTGCCATCATTTTGTTTATAACGCCTTTTGCAAAAGAAAACGCTGCTGCTATTGTGCTTGCCAAAATCTGTTAAGCTTGTCTTTTATGGTTATTGGCTTTGGGGGTCATGCAAGGAAGGCTTCAGCTACCTAAGTTATTCCTGAAACTGGTATTTGCCACCCAAAATCTATTTTTTCCTTTTCCCCAAAACAATAAAACTTAAATTGCACTTGGAATTTGTCTTGACAATATGTCAAGACAAAAGACTACATTTCCCAACTTTGGTTATGGCCGTGGGACTAAATTCTGATCAAGAGATAAGAGCACAACTGTTGACAGGGACTTCCAAAAAGGTTACTGAGGAAGAGCAGACTGGAGCTGGAGGTGGACTCTTTTGTCTCTCCCAGGAATGTAAATGTGAGTACTGGAATTCCAGAAGCCATTTTACCCCATGTGGTGACTTTGAGCTATAAGCCATGCACTAAAGAAAGCAAAATAGAAAGACAGAAGGAAGGTGGGTCTCATGACTACCTGGAGCCTCTCAGATCTAGGAAGCCTATTTCTAGGTATATTTATGTGAAAGAACTTTAAAAACGTACCTTCTGTGTTTAAGCCACTGTTATTAATGTTTTCCTGTCACATGTAGAGAATCCTAATTATAGGTTATCTTACAATTTCCTTTAAAATTTTAACAGTTTTACTTTTTAGAAAATTTAAAATACATGACAAATTTGGAGTATAGAGCAGAAATACGGTGTTTTTCTCAACATTATTTACTGAATAATCCATCCCCCCACCCCAATGATTTGAAATGCGATGTTTACTAAATACAATAATGCCATGTTACTCTATTTCTGTTCTATTAGGTTTGTCTGGTTTTTTGCATAGTCTTTATTTTCTCTGAGAAGTGGGAAGTTGAGGGTAGAGGTAGAGCTTGAGAGGAGGGAGAAAAGGGCAAGGAAGAAGCCAGATGACAAGTAAGAACTACCAGGAGGCACTGAGGGCCCAGATGAAATGAGATTCTCCATGTTACATTGTAAAGTTTGATGGGGTGGACTCTGCATCCAGAATGGCTACATTCCAATTCCAGCTCCAAGACTTAACTGGCTGTGTGGAGGCAGACACATCACTTATGCGACACTTTGGCTTCCTCTTCTGTAAAATGGAGATAACACTAGAACCTACCCCAAGGTGGCTGTGTTAAATGAGCTATTATAAAAAAATTTTTAACGTTTTTGTTACTGAGAGACAGAGAGAGACAGAGAGTGAGCAGGGGAGCGGCAGAGAGAGAGGGAGACACAGAATCCAAAGCAGGCTCCTCCAGGCTCTGAGCTGTCAGCACAGAGCCCAACGCGGGGCTCGAACTCACAAACTGCGAGATCATGACCTCAGCCCAAGTCGGTCGCTCAACCGACGGAGCCACTCAGCTGCCCCATAAATGAGTTATTATATAAAAAGCTTAGAGTAATACCTGGTCTCAAGTTCTATTATGTCTCATCAATATTATTATTGTTACTAGTTATAATGTAATTGTTAATACCATTGTTGTCATCATCATACTTAATATTAGGATAGCAGCTTTTTTCCCCTCAGGTATTAACAAAGAATAATATTGAATTTTATCATATAATTGTTATGGCATCATCTGACGTGATTATGTTTGTTTGTTTCTCTAAAAACCTATCATGTATTGTGAATAAGGCACCATGTCACACACTAGAATGGCTATCATAACAAAGATAATGACAAACGTTGCTGAGAATGTGGAGAAATGGGAACCCGCACACACTACTGATGCAAATGTAAACTAGTGCAGCCATTTCGGAAAACAGTTTAGCAATTCCACAAAATGCTAATGTAGAGTCATCATATGACCCCGCAATTCTACTTCTGGGTATGCACCCAAGAGGAATGAAAACATACATCTAAGCAAAGACTTGCACCTAAATGTTCTTAGTATCAATTATTCATAGTAGCTCCAAACTGTAAACAACCCAAACGTCCATGAACTGGCGAATGGATAAATAAAATGTGGTATATCCATATAATGAAATATTAACCAGTAATAAAAAAGAATTGATGACACATTGTACAACATGGCTGGATCTCAAAAAAAGTAGGCTAAGTGAAAGAATCCAGTCACAAAAGTGATATCAAATATTGCAGGATTCCATTTATTTGAAATCCAGAAAAGGCAAATTGATAGAGACAGAAAGTAGAGGTCTTCTGGAACCAGGTAATGGTGAATGGACATGAGGATTTAACTGGAACAATGAAAACATTCTAAAATGATTGATAATGATGCTTGCAGAACTTCATAAATTTACTAAATAATCACTAAATTGTACACTTAAAAGTGGCTGAATTATAGAAAATGTAAAATATGCCTCAGTGAAGTTTTTTTTTTAATGAAGGAATGGATGGAGACTGAGAAAAAATAGGAAAAGTTTATGTTACTTTTGTGTAAACATTATCAAAACTTAAATAATTTTAGGAGTACCTGGGTGGCTCAGTCAGTTAAGCACCCGACTCTTGATTTCAGCTTAGGTCATGATCTCAGAGTTTGAGGGATCGAGCCCCGTGTCGGACTCTGTGGTGACAGTAAGGAACCTGCTTGGGGTTCTCTCTCTCCTTCTCTCTGCCCTTCCCCCACTAATGCTCTCCTCTCTCTCTCAAAAATAAACTTAAATAACTTTATGTATTTTATACACACATATACACCCACACACACACACCCGAAAACCTATTCACACAATGAATGATAGGTTTCCTAGTGCTTTCCCATTCTTATATCCTCAAAGTAAACACCCAGGAGAAAATTCCACTGGGTCACAGTATATCATTAAAAAGCTATATTTATTCTACTATTACTTAACATACAACTTGGGCATTTATGTGCTTAATTGAGTTGGGTTTTTTTTGTTGTTTTGTTTTTTTTTAATGTGCATAAAGTTCTTTTTTCTTGGGGCACCTGGGTGGCTCAGTCGGTTAAGCAAATGACTTTTGATTTCGGCTCAGGTCATGATCTCACTGTTTGTGGGTTCGAGGCCCACATCAGGCTCTGTGCTGAGATTGAGGAGCCTGCTTGGTATTCTCTCTCTATCCCCCTCTCTCTAACCCTTCCTGGCTTGCTCTCTCTCTCTCAAAAATAATTAATTAATTAATTAATTAATTTAAAGATCTTTCTTCTTATTGTCTTCGTTAGATTTGATATCAGGCTCATAAAGTGAACTGGAATGCTTTCTATATCTTTTCTATGCTATGGAATAGTGTTTTTTTTTTTTATTTTTTTAATGTTTATTCATTTTTGAGAGAGAGAGAAAGAAACAGAGCATGACTAGGAGAGGGGCAGAGAGAGAGGGAGACACAGAATCCTAAGCATGCTCCAGGCTCTGAGGTGAACCAACTGAGCCACCCAGGTGCCCCTATGCTATGGAATAGTTTTAACATTATGTGAATTGTTAATTCTTCCCAGAGGACAACTTGATAGTTTTGTATTGAATATTCAAAGTGCATAAGCTTAAATCTGGCAATTTCACTTCTGTAAAAAGAAGTAACAGTGACTCTTTCTGGACAATGAAAGTGGTAGTGACCTTTATCTAATTCTTGTGCTCATGTAAAATGTTTTGCAATGAGAATTTAAAACAAATTTGCAAAGACTATTATGGTTCCAACAAAGAAGAAGATGATGGATTACTTGACATTTTGATAGACTTGACCTATACAAATATGTGGGCCTATAAATTTGTGTGGCAAATATTCTTTGTCCACCATTCAGCGTCTTCTAAATATTTCTATACTTCCTCTGAGATGTTTTATAACTTCTACTCAATTTGTATTTCCACATCATTGGCATATATGGAATTTTCTTATGTTTTTTAATCTCTTCTATATCTGTCATTAAATCCTTTTTCTCATTCTTTTTACTCTGTATTTGTTTTCTCATTTTTTTTTTCTTGGTCAGAACAACAAAATATTTACTTATGTAAATTTCAAAAAAAAAGCATATCTCAGTTTTGTTTATTAATACCACTTTTGTTTGTGTATTTGATTTTTCACTTTCTAATACATGAATGTTTTCTTTTGGTTTTACTAACGCTTTGCTCCTACATTTTGGGGGTTTTTAAGTTTAATGCTTGGTGTATTCATTTTCTATCACTCTATTTACTAGAATTAATGAAAGCTATGAATTATCATCTAAATATAGCTTTGACTGCACTCTATAGTTTTAATATATGTACTTTCATTTCCACAGTATTTTCAATGTCTAGAATTTTAGTTTCCATTTCTGATTTTTTAACTAAAGAGATCTCTAAAAAAAGAGTTCAGTTTTCAGGAGTTTAGGCTCCTGGTGTTGTTGTTACCTGTTATTCACCCATTGATAGTTTTACTGCATTATGGTTAGTAAATGTGGCCTCTACAACTTTGATCTTTTGGAATAATGTTCCCTTTTTATGGACTGATCAGTTCCCTTTATATGGTACTGAACCATTTTTTTAAAATGTTCCATGAACATTTTCTCTCTTTTGGTGACTAGAAAATCCATAGGTATTTATGAATCAAACTTTTAGCAATATTATTTCTGTCTACTTACTGTCTACTGATGTGTCATTATTGGTGAAGTATGATGGTCTCCGATCATAATTCTGATGTTTCTAACTTGGAAGTTTGAACAAACTTACCTGCATACACTTGAATACTACTTGATTCATTAAGTTAATGAGTGGTCTTCATTGTTTATAGCACTATTACCAACCTAAAATAAGTCTTATTTGATGACTTTTATGTCACATTCAGTATGCTTATTATACAGGAATGTTAGTTTAATTAGCATGAGGCCTTAGAAAAAAGAGCAGATAAATATAAAATCCACAGATATTTTGCACATGTTATTTTAAAACATTAAATGAAACCATTTCCTGAGCATTTAAAAAATCAGGTAGTGTACATCCAACTCGATCCTCCTCTGACATTTCCCCATGTTCTAAGCTGCATTATTAAGGCCACTATTTAACACCCACTTCTCCCTCCATTCCCTGAATCAAATCTGATGACTGTCCTTTAGTGCTGTGACTGCAAGCCCTAAAACATCTTTTTATTATAAAGGAATTTGCTATAGGGCCCTTGTTTTGTGAATCTGTCCAATTTAACTTCTCAGTTCCCACATACTGAGGCACTGGGAAGACAGCTATGATTGAGTCATTGACATATAATACAATATAAAAATTAAAAGATCAAAAAAACCAATGTAATGGAAAAAAAAGCTGTGATTTAAATCTTTATCGGCCTGCAGAGTGGATCCTCTCAAACTGAACCTCTGGGGATTAGATTTCCCCCCAGAAAAGCCTACAGTAATCCACCCATAAATGGTCTCTAAAGCAGTGTGGAGTTACAATCAATGGATGCTTCTCCCAACAGCATGTGGAAGGAAAAAAGAAACACTTTGGGAGATTTTGTAGCTCTTGCTGTATACTCTCTGAAATAAATTCCATAACATGATGAGTTTTAGCTCCCTCCAAAATTAAAGTAATAGACACAAAGCACTTTAAAAGCCCCAGGAGAAGGATGACCTATAAATTTGGTATATTACAGTGACATTAAATCTAAAGTAGCAGTCATGGTGGAACAGATTAAAGAATAGCAAACAACAGTTTTCTCATTCCTTCTGAAATAATTTGGGAAGCATTCAGAGCTGGCCCAGCTATGCCATCAGTGGACTTCCATATTATTTGAAAAAATCACAATTGAAAGTATGTTGCACCTGAGATTTTCAGTGTCAAGTGTTAAAAGTGGTTCGAATGTGGTCCCCCATTTATACCTCTTTCTTTATTTCCAGAGTTTTTCCTCATAGGAAGTGAACATATCGGCAAGAACAAGTGGTAGAGTATAGGAATCAAGCAATCGTGTCTTCTCTAAGCTCACGGCCTAGTTAGAGTTTCTTACAGAGCTTATTTACAGTATGGTTATCCTAAATTAAAAATAAATGACAATCATATTACATGTCTAACAAAAAAGAAGACCATGATTTTAGTTCGTGCCAGGGTGCTACAGTCACGTTCTACAGCAAAATTTTCTGCAGAATTTATTATTAGTTGTGCCAACAGCAGCTGTACTAATAATTTGAGATAACTCCCACTGTGGTTTAAAAAAAAAAAGAATCAATGATAGATAGTGAGAGCATTTTCATGCTTGGATTTCCTTGCCTAATATATTATAACAGTTTTATACAGATGGTTAAAGCATTTATTTTGACAATGGGGCTGTAAAAAGTAATTTCAATCCATAAAGGCCATAAATGCATGTCATTTGCAACCCTGGATGCACACCAGACTCATGCATAGAGACACTTTAGGCATCACCCCTGAAGATTCTGATTTAGTCAGTCAGGGAACAGGGCAGTATGTCTTCAAAAGTTCCCCAGTTGAGGGGCACCTGGGTGGCTCAGTTGGTTAAGCGGCCAACTTTGGGTCAGGTCATGATCTCACTGCTCATGGGTTCTGCGCTGACAGCTCAGAGCCTGGAGCCTGCTTCAGATTCTGGGTCTCCCTCTCTCTTTGCCCCTCCCCACTCTCTCTTTCTCAAAAATAAACAACAACAAAAAAAATAAGTTTCCCAATTGATTCTGATGCATAGCTGGAACTGAGAATCATTTTCCCAAACCCTTCAAGTTGGAAGGGACCTTAGTGTTCAACCATCTCTCACCCTTCCTGATTTCTAGTAACTTCTTCCCAATGGTCCACCAGTCAACAGACCTGGATGTCTGCATCAGATTTCCATACATCCTCAAACTTAACACATTTAAAATTAATCTTTTTTTTTTTTTTTTTTGCATAAACCGTACTCAACTTCTTGTAGTAAACAATAAGTTACATGACCATCCTTCCAGGCACTTATGCCAAAAATTGGAAAATTAGGATCCCTCTACTCCATATCAGTATACGGATTATTTTTACCTCTTAGATATGTTTTGTATCAATCCCCTCTTCTCCAACTCCATTGCCTTAAAACATTCCTTTAACTCTTTTGCCTAAATACTAATAGTCTAATACTACTTCTGGTGTTCTGCAAAATCCCCCAGCTTTGAATCTCATATTGCCTGACTGCACCACTACCCTACACATACCCATCCCTGTCACAGACATCTATATTCCACAGTCCATTTCCCCACTTCCTCCCATTCCTGGCTTGGTGTCACTCTCTCCAATACTACTTTTGTCTTAACGTGTGGTTAATTCAATATTTCCCAAACCACGGTCTTTGTCTTCTTGCCCCTGTCTCCGTCTATAACTTGTCCTTCACCCTACCTTAGGGCCTCATTCCACAGTCACATCGCAGAGCTGGTTAATAACAACAACTGCAGTCCCTCCTCTTCACTATGCTCCCAATAATCATCCCACACAATCCTTTAAGCCTCCAATCTCTTTCCTGCCCCTGCATGTCTACTCTCCCCTCCTTACTCAGATGAGATTCCAGAGTCAATTGCCCCAGTTCCTCCATTCTTTATACCTCAACTCTTTTGCCACTCTCTCATTGTCATATATCAGCATGACCTTGCTTAAACGTAACTCCTGTTTCTTCATGCCTGCACAAACACAGGTGCACGTGGTGGGGAAAACATTCATGCTTAAGGTGGTGGGTATCACATCAAATTCATGGTCATGAACTTCAAGTGGGCCCATAACATCACCTGGCAAGTACGTTGTACTTCCCTGATCCATTTACTCTCCCATCTTCTGGACTATCATTTATACCTCTCCAGTTTTCAAACCTCCATAACCTCCCACCCCATCCTCACTCTCAGCTGATAACTTTGCTACCTCCTTTTTCACTAAGAATGGGAGAGCAATCAGAAGACAAACTTCTATATGATCTCCAAACCATATCTGCCCACCTGGACTCCTGACTCGCTGACAATGAATGAACTGTTGAAAAACCCACCTACTCAAGCACAGCACTCAGGTAATACAATCCCCTAAATCATTTTATCTCTTTTTTTTAAATTGAAGTATAATTTGCATACACTGTTATATTAGTTTCAGGTGTACAATATGATTCAACAATTCTCTGTGTTACTCAGTGTTCATCATGGTAAGTGTACTCTTGATCCTCCTTATCTATTTCATCCATCCCCCTACCCATCTCCCCTTTGGTAACCACCAGTTTGTTCTCTATATTTAACACTATGTGTTTTTTTTTGTTTCCTTTTTCTTTGTTAATTTATGTTTTTTTCCCCTCAAATTCCACATATGAATGAAATCACATGGTATTTGTCTTTCTCTGACTGACTTATTTCCCTTGGCATTATACCCTCTAGATCCATGTTGCAAATGGTAAGATTTGCATCCACGCAATGCAATTGCATACCATCTCCAATGGTAAGATTTGCATCTAGATCTATGTTGCATCTATGTTGCAAATGGTAAGATTTTTATGGCTGAGTAATATTTCTGTGTGTGTGTGTGTGTGTGTGTGTGTGTGTGTGTGTGTGTGTGTATGCCTTCTTTATGCATTCATCCATGAATGGATACTTGGGTTGCTTCCATATCTTGGCTATTATAAATAATGCTGCAATAAACATAAGGGTGCATATATCTTTTTGAACTAAGTTGCTTTGTTTTCTTTGAGTAAATACCAAGCATTGGAATTATCAGATCACATAATAATTCTGATTTTAATTTTTTGAGGAACCTCCATACTGTTTTCCAGAGTGGCTGCACCAGCTTGCACTCCTACCAGCAGTGTATGAAGGTTCCTTTCTCTCCACATTCTCACCAACACTTGTTGTTTCTTACCTTATTGATTTTATCCATTCTGACAGGTGGTGTAAGGTGATATCTCATTGTGCTTTTGATTTGCATTTCCCTTATGATGAGTGATATTGAGTAACTTTCCACGTGTCTGTTTGCCATCTGTATGTCTTCTTAGGAAAAATAGCTATTCAGGCCCTCTGTGCTCATTTTAATCAGATTATGGTGGATTTTTTCAGTTTTGTTTTTGTTTGATATTTTGGTGTTGAGTTGCATAAGTTCTTCAGCTACTTTGGATATATCAAAATATCAATCAGTATCAATATCAGATATATCAAATGCAAATATCTTCTCCCATTTAGTAGGTTCCATTTTTGTTTTGTTGATGGCTTCCTTTACTGTGCAAAAGCCTTTTATTTTGTTAGAGTCCTAACAGGTTATTTTTGCTTTTGTTTCCTCTGCCTGAGGACACATCCTCTGCATCCTTTTTAACTTCTCTCTAGCAAACGAATTTGTAATCACTTTCTCCTTTATTTAAAAACCATCTATTGACTTATTTTCTCCTTCCTTTTCTTTCACTATAAAACTCAAAAATGTAGGGTATGTTCTCCAACTTTTCTTCATGAACTTCACTTGCCCACAACTCCTTCAGAATCCCTCAGTTCAAGGTCATCAATGAAGCTCCACGTTGCTAAATGCAACCAGTGCTTGGTTCTCATCTTGATCTATCAGCTGCATTTCACTTAAAAGATCACTCCCTCCTTCCAGGAATACTTTCTGTACTTCCAGGCCACCATACTCCTGATTTTTCTCCCACAGTACTTGCTGTTCCTTCTCAGTCTCTTTTGTCGGTTCCTGCTCATCTTACTAACCTCTAACTAGTAGTTTGACTTCTTCTTTTTAATCTTCATTCCTTCCTTGGTAAGTTCATCTAATGTCTTAGCTTTACATATAATCTCTATGCTGATGGCTCCTAGATGTATATCTGCAGGCTAGACTTCATCCTTGAGCACCTAGTAAAGATATCCCAATAGCCGCTCAAGGATACTGTTCCAGTGGCTCAGTTGGTTAAGCATCTGACTCTTGATTTCGGCTCAGGTCATGATCTCACAGTTCATGGGATGGAGCCCCGAGTTAGGTTCTCTCTCTCTCTCTCTCTCTCTCCCTCCTCCTGCCCCTATCTCACTCATGCTCACACACGTACTTTCTCTCAAAATAAATGAATAAACTTAAAAAAAAAAAAAAGAATGCTGCTCCAACAATTCTCCTGTTTTGTCCTACATCATGTATTTTTGCTCTCCACTAGATCATTCCCATCACATTAATTTAGAACAAAAAACAAAAACCCCTTGATCTTACTTCCCTCACCAACTACTACTTTTGCCAGTCAATTCCTCTTAAGTCTACACCAATCAGGCTCTTATTCCCTCCTCTTCACCAAAACTGCTTATCAACTTCATTTCTAATGACCCCTACACTACTAACTGCAGTGGTCAGTCTACTTAACCTAATGGTAGCCCTGAAATGACTTTTATGCCCTCCTCTTTGATATACCTTTTCCTTGGCTTTTCATTTTGGCTTTCAGGTCAATACTCTTGGATTTTCTGGTCCCTCTTTATTAGTCTTCTTTGGCTGGTTCCTTGACTTCTCTCCATCCTCCTAGTGTTGGATGGATACCTCCAGAACTAGTGGTCCTCTTCTCTCCTGTCTTCCTAGATCATCTCAGCCAGAGTCATTTAAAATATCATCTCTATACCTACAATTCTTATATTTATATCTCCAGTCAGGCCATCTTTTTCCAACTCCAGGCTTATATATCCAACTTACTAATCTGTAGCCCCACTTGACTCACCAATAAGCATTTCCAACTTTACACATTCAAAACTGAGCCCTTAATCATTCCCCTCAAACTTACTTCCCCTACAACTCTATTCCCTCGCTCAGGCCAAAATCTTGGGAGTCATTTGGATTCCTCTCTGTCTTTCATACCCTACATCCATCCATTGGTAACTCCTATCATCTCTACCTTCAAGCCACCTGGAATCTGACTATTTCTCACCACCTCCACTGCCATCACTCTGGTCCAAGCCACCATTATCTCTCACATAAATTATGATAGCAGTCAAATAACTGTTTTCCCTGACTCTACCCTCACTCTTCTACAGTCTTATCAGACTAATCCTTTCTATTCCTAAGTCAGATATTACACTGCTCTGCTTTAAAACTTTTCAATGACTTCCCATTTTACTCTGTGTAAAAGTCGTATTCATTACAATGGCTAATAGGGCCTTGTGATCACCCTGCCATCACTTTCCAGCCTATGTCTTTCTCTCTTGCCCTGGGCTAATACCTAGCATGTGCCTGATTCAGAACCTTTAAACCTGCCTGGAATGCTCTTCCCCTGACGTGTGCATGCCTTACTCCCATCACCTCCTTCTAACCTTTGCTCACATATCAGCTTCTCAGTGATGCCATTTTGGTCCCCATACCTATTCTCTTTCCATGTTTTATTTTTCTCCTTAGCACTTATTACCATCTAACATACTATGTAATTAGTTAACTTATTTATGTATTATAATTTTCCTCTCAGGAACACGTAAGTGCCATGAGGGAAAGCTTTTTATTTTGTTTGGTTCCCTACTATATACACAATACTGTATCTACATATCTAGCTATATACCATACCTAGAACAGAGCCTTGCACATAGGGGATGCTCAGTAATCATTTGATGAGTAAGTAAATGGCATTTCCAATCATGATCTCTCCAATCAACCTCCATCCTGTCTCCAGAGTGATATAATTAGAAGATAAATCTGCTCACCTTAATTTTCAGCTTAAAACCCTTCAGCAGGTCTGCAGTATTATAGGTGATGCAAACTGAAATGTCTTCAGTAGTCAGGCATATCCTATAAACGTAATGAGTAAAGTTTATGTGTGTGGGGAGGGGGTAAGGAAGGATAAAAAAAGTGGAAAGTGTATGACCCACCTAAGGGCGTTCAATTCAATTATTTTAAAATATATATTTTTTAATGTTTATTCATTTTTGAGAGACAAAGAGACAGAGAGTGAGAGGGGGAGGAGGAGAGAGAGAGGGAGACACAGAATCCGAAGCAGGCTCCAGGCTCCAAGCTGTCAGCACAGAGCCAGACGCAAGCTGGAACCCACAAGTCGTGAGATCATGACCTGAGCCAAAGTTGGATGCTTAACCGACTGAGCTACCCAGGTGCCCCCAATTCAATTATTTTAACAAATTGTGCCCACTACCTGGAAGCTCCTGTATTCAGAATAAATAACCATCTCCACAGCATGGCTTGGTGGGCACTAAGCAGGTCTGCCATGCTTACTCCCTCGTGGGCCCTATAATATCAGAGAAAACAGACTGTGTATATCCACATACTGTGTGGTTGCAATGTAACTGAACACGTTGCTTTTTCATTATTAAATAACCAGGCAAGGAAGCAAGATGTCACTGTTGGCATACTCTGAAATGATATCTAGAGCCAGATGTTTGAACCAGATGACTAAATTTGTTAAAGGCAGTTTGTACAATTATGTGAGGTAATTATACCTGGGTTTCAGGATGACATGATTGGGTATCTAAAACAAGGGATCTATCATTCAGTGACTCCAATCTGTCAAGACCTTACCTTTGACAAAAAAAGCAGCATCACCACCAACTTGAGCTTATTTCCCATGAGCAACCAAAGAGACTAGAGATGGGCACTCACAGAACCTTGCCATCCTGAAATCTCCCAGAGTACTTTGCTGAGAATGAGTCCTCTAGACCCATCACAGTAAATTATACTTGTTTTAAGATTTCCTCATCAGAGTGTTCTAGCCCAAGTCCTCAGTGGGACTTTGACAATGGCATACGATCTGACCAGTGTTTACTAGAACAGACTCCTCCCTCAACAGTCCCAACACATACTCTACTTACTATTATTACCAAAGATCCATTTCCTCCTGATGTAGGACCTTTATAAATTCCTAGAATGTCCTTCCCACCCACACATTCCAGGCAAAGTGCTCCACCCAAGAATTAACCTCT
Organism: Panthera leo; assembly: GCF_018350215.1. NCBI lineage: Eukaryota > Metazoa > Chordata > Mammalia > Carnivora > Felidae > Panthera > Panthera leo. Next base: position 64,278,025 of record NC_056688.1, on the reverse strand, counting down.
CTAGGAATCCTCTGCAGATCCACTCAAGCCAGCTAATTACTTCTCTCCTCTTTTCTTTGCACTGTTTCCCATATATATCTCCCTTCCTGTCTTCATTTTATTAATTGCAATTATTGTTTTATCTCAAAGCCATAGGGGCAGTAACCATGTCTAATGTATCTTTGAATTACTGATGCCTAACCGAGTACCTGGCAATTACAAGGCACTCCAATGTTTTCTTAATTTAACTTAATTATAATTAAAAAAGAGTGTTCTGGTCAGTGTAGCTAGAGTAAAGTTTTCATAATTGCTGGAAGGGGAAGACGAGTTGGAAAGAGGGAGAGAAAACATACAGAAAAAGAGATCCAAGTTGCATCACAATTTTTTTCATATTTCACATAAATAAAGGCAGTACTTTGCATTGGAAAGAATGTTACAGTTTGTCGATTTTTTTCTTTACCATTATGGGCAGAAAGTGAGACACTCTAAATTCTCAACATTGTTCAATTAAACCTTACCTCCTTCCCCCAAAAAAGAATATTACAGTGAATCCCAATTTGTTGATGCACCCTTCAAATTTCAAAAATCGGTCTAGTATAATGATTAACTGTAGTCAGACAAGGAGAGCTCATTCACTGAACAGTGAACTAATCCTTCTGTGAGCTGATCTGACAGAATATTTATATTCTAACTAATGCAAGTTAGTAGGAAAAACATTAAGATTCTCAAAAAATAAACTGCCACATGATAGAGATCAAACACAGAAAATTCACATAAGAAACAAAAGTAGGTTTAAAACATTGAAAATATTCAATTGCACCAACACCAACAAAAAAATATAAATGAAACGACAACTGGGCAGCCACTTAAAACCTGTTAAATTAGCAGGTTTTTCTTCACATTATTACCATCTAATGCTAGTGGGTTTGCTATGTAGCAGGGATAGTTGGCATAGATCTTGTGAAAATAATGGAAAACCTTACTAAAATGGAGTCAGGAGGTTTGGGAAGGGGAGCTCCCATGCCCTACCACTGCAGATCCAACAGGAAGAGATGGACTTGATCTTGCACATGGATGCTACTTTACTATCCCACCTGGGGAAGACACGCTTTCTTATCCCCACCCCACTCAACAGCTCAGCCAATGAGAAGCCACCAGTTTACTCCAATGGACTTTTAGTTTATGACAGCTTTCCCAATTTATCCCTTTTCTCCCTAAAAAGGTGTACCTTTGTTCTCCAGATTTCCCATGGTTTTGCCACAGGTTGTTTGTCCCATGTGGCAATTCTTTCCTGAATAAGCCCATCTTTTGCTGGTAAAATAACTGGAAGATTTTATTTTTAAGGTGGAAAATTTACAGGAAAACAATCTGAACTCACTGTTGATAATTTATCATTAAGAAATATTCCACTTCTTCCTCTTTAAGGACATAGCCGAGCCGGTCAGTGGCCGCAGTCTTGTGGCAGATGTAGACATGCAGACCTTTGCGAAGACCCTGACAGGCAAGACCATCATCCTAGAGGTTGAACCCAATGACGGCACTGGGAATGTTGAAGTCAAAATCCAAGACGAGGAGGGCATCCCACCTGACCAGCAGCATCTGGTTTTTGTGGGCAAACAGCTGGAGAATGCCACACTCTCTCAGACTACAATATTCAGAAAGAGTCCACCCCATACTTACTGCATCGCCTGCGGGATGGCATCACTGAGACTTCCCTCCACCAGCTGGCCCAGGAATACAACTGTAAGAGTTGTATCTGCAAGAATCAGATACTGTACTGGACTGCCATAAGAAGTGCAGCCACCCCCACAGCCTGCACCCCAAGAAGAAGGTCTAATGAGGCCCCTCCACCAGCTCTCCTTTTGCTGTCAGGGTGTCCTCCTGCCAAAGCCCCAGGGCCCTGGGGCCTCAACGTAGTTTCCTTTGCATTGACTAGAGCAGTAAAAGGGAGAAGAAAATCTCCCAAAAGGGAGTAGGATATTATAGATACAAAATAGTATTTATAGTAATGAAAAATTAGAAGCTACAAATGGCCAAAAAGCATGGTCAAGTGGAAAAGATTTACCTATTCTTCGGAATATATATAGTCATCATTAAAATTGCACAATAGATTTTGGGAAGATGGCGGCGTAGGAGGACGCGGGGCTCACAGCGCGTCCTGCCGATCACTTAGATTCCACCTACACCTGCCTAAAGAACCCAGAAAACCGCCAGAGGATTAGCAGAAGGGAGTCTCCGGAGTCAAGCGCAGACCAGAGGCCCACGGAAGAGGGTAGGAAGGGCGGCGAGGCGGTGCGCGCTCCACGAACTGGCGGGAGGGAGCCGGGGCGGAGGGGCGGCTCGCCGGCCAAGCAGAGCCCCCGAGTCTGGCTGGCAAAAGCGGAGGGGCCGGACGGACTGTGTTCCGACAGCAAGCGCGACTCAGCGTCTGGGAGGTCAGAAGTTAACAGCTCTGCTCGGAAAGCGGGAAGGCTGGAGGACAAAGGGAGGGAGAGCTGCTGAGCCCCCAGACAGCAGAGCTCAGCTTGGCGGGGAACAAAGGCGCTCACCAGCGCCATCTCCCCCGCCCATCCCCCAGCCAAAATCCCAAAGGGAACCAGTTCCTGCCAGGGAACTTGCTCGCTCCGCGCAAACACCCAACTCTGTGCTTCTGCGGAGCCAAACCTCCGGCAGCGGATCTGACTCCCTCCCGCTGCCACAGGGCTCCTCCTGAAGTGGATCACCTAAGGAGAAGCGAGCTAAGCCTGCCCCTCCAGCCCCCGTGCACCTTGCCTACCCACCCCAGCTAATACGCCAGATCCCCAGCAACACAAGCCTGGCAGTGTGCAAGTAGCCCAGACGGGACACGCCACCCCACAGTGAATCCCGCCCCTAGGAGAGGGGAAGAGAAGGCACACACCAGTCTGACTGTGGCCCCAGCAGTGGGCTGGGGGCAGACATCTGGTCGGACTGCGGCCCCGCCCACTAACTCCAGTTATACACCACAGCACAGGGGAAGTGCACTGCAGGTCCTCACCACGCCAGGGACTCTCCAAAATGACCAAACGGAAGAATTCCCCTCAGAAGAATCTCCAGGAAATAACAACAGCTAATGAACTGATCAAAAAGGATTTAAATAATATAACAGAAAGTGAATTTAGAATAATAGTCATAAAATTAATCGCTGGGCTTGAAAACAGTATACAGGACAGCAGAGAATCTCTTGCCACAAAGATCGAGGGACTAAGGAACAGTCACGAGGAGTTGAAAAACGCTTTAAACGAATTGCAAAACAAAATGGAATCCACGATGGCTCGGCTTGAAGAGGCAGAGGAGAGAATAGGTGAACTAGAAGATAAAGTTATGGAGAAAGAGGAAGCTGAAAGAAAGAGAGATAAAAAAATCCAGGAGTATGAGGGGAAAATTAGAGAACTAAGTGATACACTAAAAAAAAATAATATACGCATAATTGGTATCCCAGAGGAGGAAGAGAGAGGGAAGGGTGCTGAAGGGGTACTTGAACAAATTATAGCTGAGAACTTCCCTGAACTGGGGAAGGAAAAAGGCATTGAAATCCAAGAGGCACAGAGAACTCCCTTCAGACGTAACTTGAATCGATCTTCTGCACGACATATCATAGTGAAACTGGCAAAATACAAGGATAAAGAGAAAATTCTGAAAGCAGCAAGGGATAAACGTGCCCTCACATATAAAGGGAGACCTATAAGACTCGTGACTGATCTCTCCTTTGAAACTTGGCAGGCCAGAAAGGCTTGGCACGATATCTACAGTGTGCTAAACAGAAAAAATATGCAGCCGAGAATCCTTTATCCAGCAAGTCTGTCATTTAGAATAGAAGGAGAGATAAAGGTCTTCCCAAACAAACAAAAACTGAAGGAATTTGTCACCACGAAACCAGCCCTACAAGAGATCCTAAGGGGGATCCTGTGAGACAAAGTACCAGAGACATCACTACAAGCATAAAACATACAGACATCACAATGACTCTAAACCCATATCTTTCTATAATAACACTGAATGTAAATGGATTAAATGCGCCAACTAAAAGACATAGGGTATCAGAATGGATAAAAAAACAAGACCCATCTATTTGCTGTCTACAAGAGACTCATTTTAGATCTGAGGACACCTTTAGATTGAGAGTGAGGGGATGGAGAACTATTTATCATGCTCCTGGAAGCCAAAAGAAAGCTGGAGTAGCCATACTTATATCAGACAAACTAGACTTTAAATTAAAAGCTGTAACAAGAGATGAAGAAGGGCATTATATAATAATCACAGGGTCTATCCACCAGGAAGAGCTAACTATTATAAATGTCTATGCGCCAAATACCCGAGCCCCCAGATATATAAAACAATTACTCATAAACATAAGCAACCTTATTGATAAGAATGTGGTCATTGCAGGGGACTTTAACACCCCACTTACAGAAATGGATAGATCATCTAGACACACAGTCAATAAAGAAACAAGGGCCCTGAATGATACATTGGATCAGATGGACTTGACAGATATATTTAGAACTCTGCATCCCAAAGCAACAGAATATACTTTCTTCTCGAGTGCACATGGAACATTCTCCAAGATAGATCATATACTGGGGCACAAAACAGCCCTTCATAAGTTTACAAGAATTGAAATTATACCATGCATACTTTCAGACCACAATGCTATGAAGCTTGAAATCAACCACAGGAAAAAGTCTGGAAAACCTCCAAAAGCATGGAGGTTAAAGAACACCCTACTAACGAATGAGTGGGTCAACCAGGCAATTAGAGAAGAAATTAAAACATATATGGAAACAAACGAAAATGAAAATACAACAATCCAAACGCTTTGGGATGCAGCGAAGGCAGTCCTGAGAGGAAAATACATTGCAATCCAGGCCTATCTCAAGAAACAAGAAAAATCCCAAATACAAAATCTAACAGCACACCTAAAGGAAATAGAAGCAGAACAGCAAAGGCAGCCTAAACCCAGCAGAAGAAGAGAAATCATAAAGATCAGAGCAGAAATAAACAATATAGAATCTAAAAAAACTGTAGAGCAGATCAACGAAACCAAGAGTTGGTTTTTTGAAAAAATAAACAAAATTGACAAACCTCTAGCCAGGCTTCTCAAAAAGAAAAGGGAGATGACCCAAATAGATAAAATCATGAATGAAAATGGAATGATTACAACCAATCCCTCAGAGATACAAACAATTATCAGGGAATACTATGAAAAATTATATGCCAGCAAATTGGACAACCTGGAAGAAATGGACAAATTTCTAAACACCCACACTCTTCCAAAACTCAATCAGGAGGAAATAGAAAGCTTGAACAGACCCATAACCAGCGAAGAAATTGAATCGGTTATCAAAAATCTCCCAACAAATAAGAGTCCAGGACCAGATGGCTTCCCAGGGGAGTTCTACCAGACATTTAAAGCAGAGATAATACCTATCCTTCTCAAGCTATTCCAAGAAATAGAAAGGGAAGGAAAACTTCCAGACTCATTCTATGAAGCCAGTATTACTTTGATTCCTAAACCAGACAGAGACCCAGTAAAAAAAGAGAACTACAGGCCAATATCCCTGATGAATATGGATGCAAAAATTCTCAATAAGATACTGGCAAATCGAATTCAACAGCATATAAAAAGAATTATTCACCATGATCAAGTGGGATTCATTCCTGGGATGCAGGGCTGGTTCAACATTCGCAAATCGATCAACGTGATACATCACATTAACAAAAAAAAAGAGAAGAACCATATGATCCTGTCAATCGATGCAGAAAAGGCCTTTGACAAAATCCAGCACCCTTTCTTAATAAAAACCCTTGAGAAAGTCGGGATAGAAGGAACATACTTAAAGATCATAAAGGCCATTTATGAAAAGCCCACAGCTAACATCATCCTCAACGGGGAAAAACTGAGAGCTTTTTCCCTGAGATCAGGAACACGACAGGGATGCCCACTGTCACCGCTGCTGTTTAATATAGTGCTGGAAGTTCTAGCATCAGCAATCAGACAACAAAAGGAAATCAAAGGCATCAAAATTGGCAAAGATGAAGTCAAGCTTTCGCTTTTTGCAGATGACATGATATTATACATGGAAAATCCGATAGACTCCACCAAAAGTCTGCTAGAACTGATACATGAATTCAGCAAAGTTGCAGGATACAAAATCAATGTGCAGAAATCAGTTGCATTCTTATACACTAACAATGAAGCAACAGAAAGACAAATGAAGAAACTGATCCCATTCACAATTGCACCAAGAAGCATAAAATACCTAGGAATAAATCTAACCAAAGATGTAAAAGATCTGTATGCTGAAAACTATAGAAAGCTTATGCAGGTAATTGAAGAAGATATAAAGAAATGGAAAGACATTCCCTGCTCATGGATTGGAAGAATAAATATTGTCAAAATGTCAATACTACCCAAAGCTATCTACACATTCAATGCAATCCCAATCAAAATTGCACCAGCATTCTTCTCGAAACTAGAACAAGCAATCCTAAAATTCATATGGAACCACAAAAGGCCCCGAATAGCCAAAGTAATTTTGAAGAAGAAGACCAAAGCAGGAGGCATCACAATCCCAGACTTTAGCCTCTACTACAAAGCTGTCATCATCAAGACAGCATGGTATTGGCATAAAAACAGACACATAGACCAATGGAATAGAATAGAAACCCCAGAACTAGACCCACAAACATATGGCCAACTCATCTTTGACAAAGCAGGAAAGAACATCCAATGGAAAAAAGACAGTCTCTTTAACAAATGGTGCTGGGAGAACTGGACAGCAACATGCAGAAGGTTGAAACTAGACCACTTTCTCACACCATTCACAAAAATAAACTCAAAATGGATAAAGGACCTGAATGTGAGACAGGAAACCATCAAAACCTTAGAGGAGAAAGCAGGAAAAGACCTCTCTGACCTCAGCCGTAGCAATCTCTTACTCGGCACATCCCCAAAGGCAAGGGAATTAAAAGCAAAAGTGAATTACTGGGACCTTATGAAGATAAAAAGCTTCTGCACAGCAAAGGAAACAACCAACAAAACTAAAAGGCAACCAACGGAATGGGAAAAGATATTTGCAAATGACACATCGGACAAAGGGCTAGTATCCAAAATCTATAAAGAGCTCATCAAACTCCACACCCGAAAAACAAATAACCCAGTGAAGAAATGGGCAGAAAACATGAATAGACACTTCTCTAAAGAAGACATCCGGATGGCCAACAGGCACATGAAAAGATGTTCAACGTCGCTCCTTATCAGGGAAATACAAATCAAAACCACACTCAGATACCACCTCACGCCAGTCAGAGTGGCCAAAATGAAGAAATCAGGAGACTATAGATGCTGGAGAGGATGTGGAGAAACAGGAACCCTCTTGCACTGTTGGTGGGAATGCAAATTGGTGCAGCCGCTCTGGAAAGCAGTGTGGAGGTTCCTCAGAAAATTAAAAATAGACCTACCCTATGACCCAGCAATAGCACTGCTAGGAATTTATCCAAGGGATACAGGAGTACTGATGCATAGGGGCACCTGTACCCCAATGTTTATAGCGGCACTCTCAACAATAGCCAAATTATGGAAAGAGCCTAAATGTCCATCAACTGATGAATGGATAAAGAAATTGTGGTTTATATACACAATGGAATACTACGTGGCAATGAGAAAAAATGAAATATGGCCTTTTGTAGCAACATGGATGGAACTGGAGAGTGTGATGCTAAGTGAAATAAGCCATACAGAGAAAGACAGATACCATATGGTTTCACTCTTATGTGGATCCTGAGAAACATAACAGAAACCCATGGGGGAGGGGAAGGAAAAAAAAAAAAAAAAAGAGGTTAGAGTGGGAGAGAGCCAAAGCATAAGAGACTGTTAAAAACTGAGAACAAACTGAGGGTTGACGGGGGGTGGGAGGGAGGGCAGGGTGGGAGGGAGGGCAGGGTGGGTGATGGGTATTGAGGAGGGCACCTTTTGGGATGAGCACTGGGTGTTGTATGGAAACCAATTTGACAGTAAATTTCATATATTAAAAAATAAAAAAATAAAAAAATAAAATTATCTCAAAATAAAATGAAAAAAATAAAAAAATAAAAAATAAAAATAAAAAAATAAAATTGCACAATAATGACTGTTCAACATGGAAAAATATAATAGTAATAATGGTTACTATATTGAACATTTATTATTTGCCAGGTACTATGGTAACTATTTCACACGTGTTGTGAGATAAATACTATAATAGGGTTTCCAGAGTTAGCAAATAAAAATATAAGGGGTACAGTTCAATTTGAATTTCAGATAAATGACAGGTATAGTATAAGTCTATCCCATGCAATACTACCCATTGTTTATCTGAAATTCAAATTGAACTGGGCATCCTATATTTTATCCGAACACTGGTAATCCATTTTACTGATGAGGAAACTAAGACACAGAGATCCACCTAGGGACATACGAGCAGTGATAAAATGCTAAGCATACAGAAAAAGTAGAATGGAAACTTCTGTCTATGAGTGATTAGAAATGGGTAAAACACATGCATGCCCATGGATCACAGCTGAGAAGAAGCATGAACAGATAAATACCAGGACCACCAAAATCTAGCACTTAGTCTGGGCACGGTGCTCCCATGAAGCCTTCCACGCCCGTTTTAATAGATGAATAAAGTGAAGAGTTAAATATTTTGCTCAAAGTCATAAAGCTAGTAAGAGCAAGATCAGATTCTGACTGTAAAGCTCTTTCTTTATCCCACTTTGTCATCTTGATTTCCTGGCTGAGTTTTTTCCCCCCTTCAGGTGCAGTTCCATCAATATTGATATAAAAGTTTTTGTGTGATAAAATACACGCACAAGGACACATGAATATTTCAAGGAGATCTGCAAAACCTAGTCATTAAGGGTTTGCTTTGGTTTAAAGTCATTCCTAGAACTAACCCCAACAAAACACTGAAAAGAAAAGGTTGTGATGCACATTATGGCTTAAATTGTGATTTCATTTAGAAAGTAAAAAAGCACCCTCCATATTAATCCATTTAAAAGTGAGATTGCTCTCCCACTTATGCCTCTCTCTAAGCTCCTCCCCTTTCTCTCTACACTTTAGCAAGTAAACTTGTCTGGTCCTTCAAGTAACTCAGTCAAGAGGGATTACAAATTTTTTTAGGCCAAGCATACAAGAAAGCACATGTGCACACACAAACACAAACGTGCCGATATGCTTTCACCATGAAAGAAAACTCTATGCTCTATACAGAACAGGGCATTTTAGGTGATTTCCCTTAGGTGTCAGCTTAATTTCTCCTTGAGACGTTAGCCCACATCAAAAAGTTTGTGCTTTTGATTGTTTATTCTGAAAGAGGCAGCTGGCCACAGGACAGCCTGTGATGCCTTTACCACAGTTTGCTTTTGTTTTTCCCTCTTGATAATTACCTCATGACTAAACCACTCACTGGTCCATGTAGAAGAATCCCACAGAGATGAAAACACACTTGTTTAAATAAAATATTTATGAAGAAGCCCTCAAATGTCACTGAAGCAAATGCAAATTATCTTCACATATTGTGCAACCAATATGCCACTCATTCCTTAGAAGACTATTTCCTGATTGCAATTATCATTAATTTTTAAAAATTAATCCCATTGTGCATCATCATCCTAATGTCTATTCATAAAAATCTAGTGCTCTAAGGTTAACTCTCTTTTGACTATCTGTGAAATTTTTAATAAGACTAATATTTAATCTTGCTCATTATTTTGAAGTTTTCCCTTAGAAACTATATTTAATCATTATCTTATATGTACATCTTCTAATAAATTTTTTCATTCTAATTCAGTACCAGTTGACATTAGTGAGGGTTCCACATTCTGGCTTTTTAATGAAATACTGCTCGGACACGATTTTCTTAGTTTGTTCTTCTTTCCACCCCCAACCCCCCAAGTTGGATCTAATGGATCCAATCTAATGAGATCTAATGGATCTCATTAGATTTTCACAGAAACCTCAAAATAAAAATTGGGGGCAATATTATCAAAGGAAAATAAAGAATCAGTCGATGTGTACGGCAACCGTTAACAACACCCCTGACTTTCCATACCATCTTTCCTAATTTTTCAGGAAAGAAATACGAGCTGAGCTGAGCTGAGCAGATTAGGTGGTTTAATCCTTTGCTTGATGGTCTCAACAGTTGTCCTCCACTTGGAATCAACACTTTAGAATCAACAGAACTTAAAAAATATGCTGATAACAGGCCCCACCACCAGAAACTCAGATTTAATTTGTCTAGAGTAAAGCTCAGTCATTGGTAACTCTTTGTTTGTTTTATTTGTTTGCTCCCGAAATGTTGCTAATGTGCAGCCAAGGTTGAAAACCATTTGTTTAGAAAGAGCTTTTCCTGAGGTCAATGTCCACTTGAAAAGAGAAGTCACTAATGATGAGCCATAAGGCTCTTCTTCACACCCTGACCACAAAATGAAGAAAAATCTCTAGAAACACAAAGCTGGAATGTCAACATAAAACCTAAAAATTAAGCTGAATCTTTACAACTGCGTAGAATTTAACCTACAGTTAGAGACTAAATCCTTTATAGAAGAACGCAATAGACAAAGGAAGTCTGAAGGGGGCTCTTATGAAAAAAGACCTAGGAAATTTTCATTGACAATAACTCTCAGATTCTTAGTACATGTAATGTGTTTATCTAAGAAGCTACTTTGACTTAGACTCAACCCTTTCCAAATGGAACCCATGGCCTTGCTGCTAGTTTAGCTCTGAGCTTCAGTTTATTCATAAATACCAATCTCTTTTAGCCATGCTTCTCAAATTTGAATGTGCCTATAAATCATCTGAAGATCCTGTTAATACACAGATTCATGTGCAGTGGGTCTGGGTGGGGCCTGAGAGTCTGTGTTTCTCATAAGCTCCCAGATGATGCTGATGCTGCTGGTCCACAGATGAACACTTGGAGCAGCAAGGTCTTAGAAGACGTCATGAGGATTAAATGAAATGACCTACATAAAGAGTTTGGCATGGACACGGTTGGCACCCTAGAGAAGAAAAGGCTTATAAGGAAAATAATACAACGTGGTTAAAACCTAGAAATTACATGACACAATCCTCCCTTCTTTTCCAGATGTGGAAACAGTGGGTTAAGAAAAGCTAACATCTCTACCTCCTTACAGACAAAGGAAAAAACCAATAGTTTTTAACTGGGGAAAAAAAAAGTGCAACCAAGGTCCATGAGTGAAAGTTAAACAGAACTCTTCATTCCATACCAGGAAAAAATCTTCTAACAATAAATGCTGTCCTACAATCAATCGGCCCACTTGAGGAGAGAGTGTGAAGTCTCCAGTTACAAAATGTGAGCATAGACCAGTTGATGTTAAAGAACACATTCATGTTTCAGGCGACTGTTGAACTGAGAGACATCACACACTTAATATTTTTAAAAAAATATTTTTTAGTAACACAGAAACCTCATTTCCTTCTTCCCTCCACCCCTTGAAGTAAATGGAGGTAACCTAGGCCAAAAAGCCTTGGAGTCTTCTTTGACTCCACTTCTCCCACCCCACACATCCATCCCATCCACAAATCCTAGCGCAGCTACCTTCAAATGTGCCCACAACCCAGTTACTTGTCACCATCTCCATTATGACAACCCACTTCCCACTCTGTCTGCATCACGACAGCAGCCTCCTATCAAGTTTCTGTCTCTCCCCTTGTTCTTCAACAGCATTTTCTCAGCAAAGAGCCCCAGTGCTGCCACTTCTCTGCTCAATCCCTCCCTTCTCGTTGAGAGTAAAATCCAAAGTCCTTCTGCTGGTTGACAAGACCCTACGTGATCTTTCCCCTCCAGCCCTCAACCATGTTTCTCATCATTCTCAATTTTTTTCTCTCTCCAGCCACCCTTATTAAACTCACTGTTCTTTGAATCACATCAAGGATGCCCTTATCTCAGGACCTTTGTACTTGCTCTTCCCTCTGTCATGAAGGCTACACTCTGGGATTTGCAAGTTTATGTCCCACATCCCCAATATATGAAACAACATAAAGACACTTAACAGAAGGATTCTAACTGCTCTCTATGGAGAAAAAAAAGTGCTCACACTCAGCTTAAAGATCAGCACTTTACTTTCATAGTTCATACAGATGAAAGCCTGGGTGAGGCATTCCAGATCCAAATGTGACTCAGCTTTACTTTTTAACACTGCACTTTCATCAAATCCTCTCTTAACGCCAAGTCAGGGGAGACTATGTACTGTACTCCCACATCAGAGCACCCCAGCTACCTGGGCAGGGAATAACCCTTCTGGATGGCCACTGATCTGTGACCCACGCATAGTTCACCTCTGAAAAAAATGAACAAATATCCCAGATGCAGTGTCCCTCTGCATACTTCCCCACAGGGAATGATGTCTGTGTTCTTCTTCTAAAACCAAAGTTCCTCGGTGGAGCTTGAGAAAATCTAACTACCACCAAGTAGGCATGGATAGACAATGGACAGAGAAAGCTGGCAAATGCCATTCAGTTGAGTCCCTTTGCAGAAAAGGAAGTCATTCATTTACAGAGAGGACTTTGTCAGGGACCCGTGTCCCAGGACCAGTGTGTATGCTTATTTTGGTTCACACTAGACAATTGCCAGGGCACCATGTGCAGTGTTGTGCAATGCAGCTACTCAAGCCACTCAGCTCTTAGAGCTCGAAATGAAAGCCACTCTTGGTTCAGACAATCAAACAGCTTCAGAGGGATAGAGATAAATGCATCTAATATAAGAATTAATGTGGGCAAGGAGAGGAAGGAGGGAAGTGAAGAGAGATCTGGCCTGAGCTGAAGTGCCCTGGGAAAGAGGGTGCACTCTGATGTGGGCTTTAGCCTCCGTCCCTCTCACCCCATGCTCACAGTGCCCCACTCCTGCCTCAGGAGCAGGCTACTTCCAGCCTGAACCAAAGATCCAGAGCGGCATGGGCTACCTAGAAACCACCATGCCCTAGTTAGGAAAGCACCATAGCGCTTTTAGGAACTCAAGGACTAGCAGGGCATACTCTTAACTGTGGCTTCTTCTCAGCCAAGTTATCAGACTTGTTTCTTGCAAGGAGTTTTTTTCTGTGACTCTTCCTCAAGGGCAACCCAGTGCAGGGGCCAAGCAAAGCCCAAGAACATGGAATCCAGCTTATATATTAAAAGAAGCAGAGGCATAAAATCAGCCAAAAAGATGTGGAGTGTTAAACATGGACTCAGCAAGAGGCCTCACTCATCTTCTCTTATAAAGAAAGCCAAAGGAGACTACTTATGTGGGATAACAATGGGAATTTGTGGCACAGTCACAGGCAAGGAAGTGGGACATTTCAACACTAACACTTGCTCTGGGTGAAGCATGCTAAATAATTTTCTTGTTCCCGTGGCTCAAGGAGAGAACTTTCCCCACTTAGGACATCATCCAGGGCTCCCAGTTCACGAAACAAGGAGCTCTCACTGGTATCTGTGGTCTGTGCAGCACATCACAGCCAGCAGGAAGCCACACAAAGGCTGGGCATTGAACCTCCAGGGAAATTGTTTGCGATCAACAGTATTTCTTGACTTAATTCTGCAGTTTGAAGTAACACATTAGTGATCATCTGATAAACTTAATTAATGTAACCACAGGCAACAGGGAACAATAATCTTTCTTTTTCAATAGAAAAATAGACTTTGAGTAGGGAAAATCTGATATAAACTTTTGGCAGATGATTTGTCTTCACCCCACCGACCCATTTTGAATATACTATCAAGGAAATGCTATGTAAGTCAGACTCGCTGTGTATCTCTTTATAAATCAAATAATTATCCTTTGTACAAGTAGATTTTTATATAATGGATTGGCTTAAAATGAGGTAAATTTGTACTGGATAATTTGCACAGCAATAGCTCCTTTCCAATATTTATACACAGGAACATCAAGGGGAAAGGCCATTTTCTCATCCCATCTTTAACGCATACTTTTTTTTTTTTTTTTTTTTTTTTTTTTTTGTATTTAGGTTGAGAGAATATTCGAGAAAATGATTTCTCCAGGTAAGAAGAATCTCAAGTAAACATTTGGACTGTGTCTTCCAGTAAACAGCAGTGGATGAAATGTGGGAGACCCAGGGCCCTTAGGAAAAGCAAATGGCTCCACTAAAACTCCTTCCTCTAACCTTAATTGGTCAAATGCCAAAATAAACGAACTTTCCAAAGTTAGGAGCTGTGCAACTTCCACTAGGGATAAGTGCAGGTGCCCCAGCCATGACCAGCAAGCCCACCACCGACCCGTTTGTGCCCGGCAGCGGCAGCTGGTAGCTCCGGGAGCCCAGGCCCAGGCCGCCTCCACGCCAAACGACCCGCCGAGAACGGGTTCAGGCCGGGCTGCCCAGGACCCGGAGCTCCCCGTAGCCGGCCCCGAGCCAGATCCCGCCCCGCCCTTCCCACCCCAGACCGGGGAAGGGAAATGGGCGCTCAAGAGAGAGAGTGGGAAGTGCCCAGTGGGATTCAGCCGCAGCCGGGGCCGTCCCCAACTCCCAACTTCCCAGAGTTTCCTCCGGCCTCGTCCCCCTTCCCACCGCGGAGAAGCGGCCGCGGCCTCCCCTCGGCCGGAGCGCAGAGCCCGGGAAGTGGAGCGCGGAGCCGGGAGCTCGGGAGCCGCCCCCCGGAGCGAGGGCGACCGGAGCGCAGGTGGCGGGCGTGGTCCCTCCAGCCCTGCCCCAGTCCCCCCGGACCCGGCCTCCGCGCAGCAGCCCCTGCCCGTGTCCCCGCCCGGGTCCAGTATCAGGCCACGGCGAGCCGCTTCCTGATCCCCTCCTCTAGGTCGGCGGCCACCCCCCACATTCCCCCAGTCCGCGTCGCTCATCTGCCTCAGGCCCCGGTGCGGCCCCAACTCCCAGCACAGGGCCCTCCGGTCGCGCCCAGCAGCGGCGGCTGCACTCACCTGGGTCGCGAAGCCGGGGTCTGGCGCGGTCCCGCAGGTGGTAGATGAAATCCTGGCAGCTGTCGTGCTCCAGGGCCCCACGGGCACAGAGCTCGGCTAGCAGCTGCAGCGCCTGGTGACAGAGCGCGTCCCTGGCCCCGGGCATCGCCCCCCCGCATCCTCGGACCGAGCCGGGCAGGCGGGCGCGGGAGACAACCCTCCGCCTGCCAGCTCAGAGCCGCCGCCTCCGGGCCGTCAGCGCTCTCCGTCAGGGAGCCGCCAAGAAACGGCCCGAGCCCCAGCCCCGGCTGGCCCGGCCTCCCACCGGTTGCATGCAGCTCTTCGGCTGCCGGTCGGTCGGGCTTTCTCTCTCTCCCGCCCGTCCGCTCCGTCCCTCCCTCCCCCGGCACGGAGGGGAGGTGGCGCCGCACAGCCCCGCGCGCCTCTCTCCCGGCGCCCCGCCCGCCACTCGCGGCCGCCGGGGGGCGGGGCCCGGTCAGTGGCGCGCGCCGCGGGCTGGGATCCCGGTGGGCCCGGCTCGGGCGCCAGCGTTGGACGGAGGGCGCTCGCCCGCTCCTAGAGGAGCGCGGGACTCGCCTCCGGACCCGGCGCTCAGAGCGGCTGCGCCCAGGCTTGGGGAGTGTGATCGGGGGCGCGCTGTGGGCATTCTCGCCATCCCACCCCTCCGTCCTCTTGCAAACCAACACTCTCTCCCACCGCCCCTCGCCCGGTGCGTCGAAAGCACGTTCTTGGGTGCGCTGCGCGAAAGGTGCAATCTGAACCACACCCGCCCAAACTGGAGAACCTAGTCCCGGCTTCGAACTTGAAAAGCGCCGTCTGGACATAAATCACGGGCCTAAGGGTGCTAGACCCCCAAAGGCGGGTTCGGGGCCAAGATTTGCCAACAAAGGAAGAATCTCCCAAGTGCAGGATCTTTTCCACCACGGTGGTGATTTGGAGACGATGGAGGCTCTCACATCAGAAATAAGGTCAAATAAATGGCTCCTGAGAAAGGGGCTGGGACACAGATCCTGGCTGGTTTTCTAAGCAACTGATTAGAAATCCGAGGATTGCCAGCGTGTCTCCTGCACACACCAAGTTAGACTATCACACAATCTGAGGTTTGGGGAAGAGAACGTTGGCCACCTCTTATGCACCCACCTCTTCACACTCCCAGGCAATAAACACAGAAATAACTACGAAGACTGAACTCCGGTGGGGAGGGGAGCAGGAGAGGGGTGCCAGGCACTATACCACAAGCCTTTTAGATATAGAATCTCATTTCATTCCCTTGATAGCCCCCCAAGGTCTACATAACTGTTACCCTCATTTTACCAATGAAAAACCTGAGGCTCATAAAGGCTCAGTTCACCAGCCCAAGTTCATACTTGAGGAGGCAGAGTAACCTCTAATACTAGTAGTAATAATAAAGTTAATAATATTATTATTAGCTTTAAGTAAAACTCGTGTCAAAGCCTTACTCTAAAACAATTACAGTAGAATCTCTACAACTGGCACTCTTAGCCATAGGTTGTGCTGTTGCTAGGGACACCTCATAGCAAATCATACTGTGCAGTTAGGTATTTCAGGATGCTACAGAGTGTTCACCCAACAGACAGCTTTGAAATCCTGCTGTGAATGGTGCTAGAGCCTCAGGATCTTATATTAGAACAGTAGAGAGAATGCAGAGTTATAAAGATAACTCCAAACAATGAAAAGACAAGCAGACTCTGTGTCCTAGGAAAACTAGGAGGGAGAAGAAGCCAGCTGAGGAGGAGCCTGTGGAAGATACAGAGCAGAAGCTGGTCCTTGAAAGGAAGGAAAAGACCATGTGACAGCGGAGCGGAAAGCAGAGAGTAGGATGCTAGTGCTAGTATAGTAATGGTGGGGAGGAGGGTGTGTGTTAAAACATGTAGAAATATACCACTGATGTGAGTACCTCAAAGATGAACTGAAAGTGAAAAGTCCAGTTAAGAACAAACTTTGATAAACCAGGCCAGATATGATAAGGGCCTAGATCAGGCCAAAGGCACTAGCTGATTGCCAAGAACATCTAAATTTGAGAAACATTTCAAGTTTAATTGACAAGACTGCAACCAATGGGATGAGACAGAATGAAAGACACAGAAGTTACACAAACTGACCTAGGTCGTACCTGGTAAGTAGCGGAAGATACTTAGAATTGGAAGCCTATTCAGGCGGAAAAAGAGAACACAGAGAACTCTTCATTGGCTCTTAAGTGTTTGCACCTGGAATTGATGTGCATCACATTTCATGAGTCAAAGCAGAATACAAACTCAGTTCTAATTTAAATAAGTCAGAAACTATAAACGTCTTTTTTGCCTATAGTGTCAAGATAAATGAAACTATTAGTGAGCACTACCAAGATCTACTACAAGAGAACTTTGAGACATTTGCATTTTGGAGGTACTTTAAAGCATATTAATGCATGAGATTGTTTATACAGTGACAGAAAGTAAAAAGTGCACATAGTGTTAAAAACCAATCTTAAAAAAATGTAAATATTTAGCAGCCATTTTCTGGAAGAATAATCCACTCTTTATTAGAATAGTTAAAATCTCTTCAGAAAATTAAGTTGATGGACTAACTAAATAAAAGCCAAAGCAAAAATACATATAAATAAATAAAACCACCACAAAATATTCATTGAAAAATGTGAGTGATTTTACTTTCAACTTTCACTATATGTTTTTTAAATTATTATTATTTTGTATAATGTCAGTACTTAATCACAATAGTAATAATAAATAAAAGCTAAAATTTGCATGGAAAAAAAAAAAAAAAGAATTGGAAGCCTAGAGTTTAGTTGCCATATTGGATGGGTTCATCCAGGCAAGGAGAGCTGGAAAATTAGGAGAGAGCTTTGCCATTTAAAATGTGCTTCAGTAAGGAGGAGATTGAAAAAACCCGGACAGAGGGGAGTCATGAGAGCCAAAGGAGGAAGA
This sequence comes from Panthera leo, assembly GCF_018350215.1. NCBI lineage: Eukaryota > Metazoa > Chordata > Mammalia > Carnivora > Felidae > Panthera > Panthera leo. The sequence continues at coordinate 64,260,153 of NC_056688.1, read as the reverse complement.
GCATCTGATGGAGGAGTGATCCACAGCATCAATTGTCAACAGAGCCTAGAGAGACAAAAACTAAGAAGTGCCCTTTGGAGGTAGCAGGCAGTAAGACATTTGTAATTTAGAGAAAATGGTTACTGTGGAACCAACCTTGTGGAAGTTACTTAAAATTTTTGTGCCTAGGGTTTCTCTTCAGATAATACTAATATGTGCATCAATGAATTCTTATAAAGATTACATAGAGTATTTGGAATATGCTGCCACATAATATGGGCTCAATCAACATATGTTTTTGTTGTTGCTGTTGTGTGTCTACAATGTACTAGATGATGCTAAACACACTTTCTTAATTTATTAGTGACAACATTCCTAAGAAGTCGGTGTTATTATTTCCCATTTTATAGGTAAAGCATGTGAAATCAGGTGGCTAAATAATTTCCCAAGGACAAATTGGTAGATTGTTTCCAGGGACAGCCACAACCATCCCTCTCACTCCATATGTCCTTTTTCAACATGACTTTACCACTCCTTGAACCAAGTAGTTGAGTCTGTTTCCCTTCCCCTTTGAATTAGGCTGGCCCTGTGACTTACTTTAACCAAAAGAATATGTGAAAGTGATATTCTGGTGTCAGAATGGTGGTTGACAAGGACGTGCAGAAAAGGGAACCTTTGTGCATGGCTGGTGGGAATGTAAATTGGTGCAGCCACTATGGGAGACAAAATGGAGGTTCCTCAAAAAATTAAAATTGAACAACCATATGATTCAGCAATTCTTCTTCTGGATACATATATGAAGGGAATAAAATTTCTATCTTGAAAAGACATCTGCACCTCCATGTTCATTGTAGCATTATTCACAATAAACAAGAGATGGAAACAACCTAAATGTCCATCAATGGACCAATGGATCAAGAAAATGTGGAAAATGTGACACACACACACACACACACACACACACACACACACAGGAATATTATTCAGCTTTAAAAAATAAAGAAATCCTGCTATTTCTAACAATATGGATAAACCTGGAAGGAATTATGCTAAGTGAAATAAGCCAGACTGAGAAAGACAAATACTGCATGGTATCATTTGCATGTGGAATCTAAAAATCAAAAACAACCAGTCAAACAAAAAAACCTGATCTCACAGAAACAGAGTAAAATGATGGGTGCCAATGGTTGGGGATTGGTAAGATGGAGAGATATATGCTAAACTCTCAGTTGTAAGGTTCTGATGTACAGCATGGTGATTATAGTTAATAATACAGTATTGTCTACTTGAAATTTGCTGAGAGTGATCTTAAATATTTTCACCACACGCACAAAAAAAGTTTTTAAAAGAGTAAAAATTTAACAGGTGATGCATGTGTTAATTCACTTGATCTTGGCAATCATTTCACAATGTATATGTACACCAAATCATCATGTTGTACATTTTAATTATAAGCAATATCACTTATCAATTATTCCCCAATAAAGTTGGGGGAAAAATAATTTTAAAAAATGAAATCTTATAAATCTTTCATGCTGCTCTTAAACTATATCCTGCTTCTAAGACCCAGATTCTGTTCTTGGGAAGTGGTTTGGCATTCCTAATGGCAGAACTTCGTATTCACTGGCATTTGTTTGATTCAGTTCCTTGCCAGGTAGTTGCCTTTAACAAAAGAAAACAACCGACATGACTTGTTTTTAGTGAGCCCATGCTATTTCCCAGTGATTACCACTCCTGTGAAATACTCCCAGACTTGCTTAATTAACCCTGATAGGAATTCAACCTCACACTTGCTTTAGAGCCTGCACTATAATTCACCTGGACCAGGAGACAGGAATGAACTCATGTTCTGTGACAACCACTCTCTCATCTTGGGCATCAATCTTGTAAATCTGTAAACTTAGTCCTTCCCTGTTTGGAGTGAATTTTTCTTAACAGATGAAACGGGAAATTTGGGATTGGGTGGCTCCGCTTTGCCTGTGTGTCCATTATCATTACACTAAATAACAGGTTGTTCTGGAATGTTCAAAATCTTTATTCTTCCTTCCTGAGCTGTGCTTGTTCCCTCCCAGTTTCATGATTGCCAATTATAAAGTTATAATTCCAATTTCTTTGACTTTAAAGAGAGTAGAGATTTATTAGCTTTAGTATTTAAAAGATAAACCATAAAAGGAGTATATTAAAAGGAACAGACGGCAATGTTCTGGGTCAGAGGGCCTGGCACTCCTCTGCTGTCTCCTCTTAGTAGATACTCATGGTTCTACATTTTTTCATCTTTTCAGAATGAGGACTAGGGAAGGGTGGGGGAGGGAGCAGAGGTCAGATTTCTGCTGACTGAGAAAAACCTACACCTAAGTACCTTCTGCCACTAAGTAACGTTTTTGTAATACTTTTTGTGTCCCTGGAGCTGCCTTTCAAAGTGGCTAATGTCCCTCACCCTAGACAGGTCTGGGAAACTGCTGGAGTCACTCTGGATTCTGGAAAGGGATAAAGTCCAAAACTGACTAAACTGTGTCACAGTGGTGATGAAACATCCAACTAGCTAAAGAGGCGCCAAAAGAAAAGAATACCTTTCCTTGTCTTCCACATCAAACTTCCTTCCATCCTCAGTGTTAAAAATAGGTTGACCTGCACTCAAGTGCTTGGTTATTAAGAAAAAGGGTCAATGTGCGTGTTTATGAGCAACAGTGTTAGCATTAAGCACTTAAAGAAGTGCTCAACAATCCCTTTCTTGATCTTTTGTTTATCAATAAATGGCTTGGACAAAAATGTCTGGTTATACAGAGAGAGTAATAGAGGGAGAGAGAGAAAGGGGAGGTAGGGAAGGAGGGAGAGAATCCATCTCAGTGTCTCTCTAGCCTTATTCAGAAGACCCTAAGACCATATATTTTTCCTAGCCTTCATTCTATCCAGAGAACCAAACTTTAGGTTGTCTGCTGAAGAGCTCAGTATTTAGTCATATTTAATCAGCCAACCAATTAATCATATGTCTACTGAGTCCTCACTAAATGCAAGGGTTTTTTGATAGAACTTCTGGGTTGAATATTAAATTTCCATATTTAAGCTTTCTTCTTATATATTTTATTTGTTATTTAAATGTTATCTTCTTAGTACTGCTTAAACTTTGAGTTATCCCAATGGCAAATTTTCCTGTCTTTTCTTTCCCTCCTCTAACCTACCTGCTCCTGATTTTCTTCTCTCTCATTTCCTTTCCATAAATCCATTCTTCAAAGCTTTTATCAGGAAGCAAAGTAGAATTTGGAATCTTAGAGGTCCATTTCAAATTTTTTATTATAATTATATTTTTCTATAGTTTTTTGAGCTAATGCTATGTGCTAGATACTCTAAAAAAATATTCTAAATATATTGCTCATATAATCTCCATAACAACCATAGGAACAGGGTATTGTTATTAACTATCTCTTCTTTTCAACTGAGGAGACATAAGCACAGAAATTAAGTAGCCTGTGCAAGGTCACAAAGCTAGTCAGCAGTCATGATGGACTGTGTGACTCCTGAGACCTGACTTTAACACTGCTCTCCTTTACAGGTGGGTATGGTGGATTCAGGTAACAGCACAGAGTTCACGTCCTGAAGCTGAATGAACCCAAAGGTCAAAAGAGCAAAACTGGCATTGTGCCTTCACCAACTCTGGTAGATGTTATCAGATCTACATCTCGATTTGGTTTTCTGCATGTGAGGGTGGGTAGGATCTGACCAATGTACATTTATGTCCTGTGGGGTCTTTACAGATTGGCTTAAGTGTTCATTTATAGCTGGCATTTATTGAACAGTTGCTCCATACCATATACCAAATGTTGTGCTTTACGTTCTTGGCTTAACTGAATCACAACCATTTGAAATAGATGTTGTTATCATCCTGACTCTAGAGATGGCAACACTAACACCCTGTGATCTAAGTCACCTGCCTAAGGTCACACAGTTAGCAAATGATGAAATGAAGATTCAAACCCACGTTGGGGAGATTCCAAGACTTCAAGGAGAGTTAGATTTCAATTATCACACAATACATCTCCCTGTAAATTTCTTATCAGAAAAGTCTGGCAGGAGTTTTCAAGTTTTATATACATTCTTGGAGACCCTTATGATCCCCTTGGACAATTGCAGGAAAACCAAATCCACACTCTGCAATGAATTACATGTAGCTTACTGAAGAATTGATTGGGGCACCTGGGTGGCCTAGCCAGTTAAGCATCCAACTCTTGATTTCTGCTCACGTCATGATTTCACAGTTTATGAGATCGATCCCCACATTAGGCTCTGTGCTGACAATGCAGAGCCTGCTTGGAATTCTCTCTTTCCTTCTCTCTCTGCCCATGCCATGTGCTCTCTCTCTCTCTCTCTCTCAAAATAAATAAACTTAAAAAGAAAAGAATTGACTAAAGCCCAGCTGACTATGTGATAAACTACAAGTAAAACACTCTGATCTGTTATTCTGCTAACCCATTCCCACCTGACTAAGATCCCACTGCATTCTGGATTCTCTCCACTGGGTCTCCCAGAATGCATTCTCTTGCTACTTTTCTTCTGTACTTCTGCCTTTCGTGCTGGCATTAGAATTGCCTTTTTCAATACAGAGACCTCAACTTTTCTATCTGCAACTTATGAAACTTCAGATTTTGCACCAAGAGTTTCCACTAACCAGATGTAAGTTTTCCTGCCATTCAATAACTGCAAAATAATTGCTGTCCTCTACCACACAAATACTTTTTCTCTCTTTGTGCTTGGGCATACTTTACTGTTTCTCTATTATCTCTTTTCTCTCATTTCCCTATGGGTCTCTAAAATACATGCTGTGTGTGTGTGTGTGTGTGTGTGTGTGAGAGAGAGAGAGAGAGAGAGAGAGAGAGAGAAATAATCTCTGACTTCTTGTTGGAAAAAAAGGAACTCTTTTCAGGGCTTGGCCAGTTGAGGAAGTAATGGACTTTCTCTGTTGCAGTACAAAGCAGCTTCCCTAGATACAGATGGATGTAGCAAATAAACTATTTTTTCTTCTTTTGAACCATTTTACTCCCCGTGGAAGGATATTTGTTTCCAAAAAAGGTTAGAAGTCTTCAGGTTCATCAGGGCACAATTGTAAGCCCAGGTAAGGGTTTATTTCTCATTTCTTGAAGGGTCTTTTGAAATCAGATCTCTTCTTTTAGAATGCAATGTATGGAAAGGAAGGGAAACTCATCAAGAGCAGATAATGAAGGTTTTGTGCAAAATCTGAACTTTAATGAACTGTAGATTGTTGCCTGGCTTTAAGGGTTTAATTAGAAGAAGAGGTGTACCTTTTAAACTATAACTTTAGCTCTCATTGATTAAAATAAAAGCACAAGCCTTAATTTTCTTTTAGATATAAAAAAAGGGATCATTATATATTGGTTCTCCTGTTTGAAACAGTTCTATTTAAAGCAACATAATGTTATTTGTGAACGGCTTTAAGGATGCTGACTCAATAAAATAGCAAGAGGTGGTCTTGTTCATTTTTTGTTTTAAACATGCTTAGGAGGGGCACCTGAGTGGCTTGGTTGGTTAAACATCTGACTCTTGATTTCAGCTGAGGTCATGATCTGGAGGTTCATGAGATAAGCCCCTTGTCAGGCTGTGTGCTGAAAGGCAGAGCCTGCTTGGGATTTTCTCTCTCCCCCTCTCTCTCTGCCCCACCCCACCCTCTCCCTCCTTAGCACACATTCACCCATTCTCTCTCTGTCTCTCAAAATAAAAAAAAAATTAATAAAATAAAATAAATAAAATTTTTAAAAATTAAATGTTTTGGATATTAAAAGATATAGTCAAAACTTGTTTTGTGAAGTTGTTTTTTCTTTTAGATTTTTATTATGCCATTTTGGAGAAAAATGTCTTGCACATATTATTCAAGAAAGAAAAAGTAGGGGCGTTTGGGTGGCTCAGTTCGTTGAGCGTCCGACTTCGGCTCAGGTCATGATCTCATGGGTCGTGGGTTCCAAGCCCTGTGTCCGGCTTAGTAATGACAGCTCAGAGCCTGGAGCCTGCTTCAGATTCTGTCTCCCTCTCTCTCTTTCCCCCCTCCCCCACTCGCATTCTCTCTCTCTCTCTAAAATAAACAAACACTAAAATATTTTTTAAAAAAAGAACAGAAAAAAGAGAGAAAAAAGTGTTTAAAGTGTTCTTTCTCCTTGAATTATGTTCCTATTTTCCTTTGGTTTCCAGTAGTATTAGGCTCACTTAAGGGTAAATCTGTTCTATGGAACTTCAAACACAAATGCAAGTTAAAACACAGAAGATGGCTCTTACCTTTGAACACAGACCTCCAAGGATAGAGTTGGGGTGGGGGAGAGGAATTAAAGCTGGAAAGGCCTAATGGCTGGGTATTCTCAAGACATGGCAGCTGGTTACCTCAAAGTGAGTTATCTAAGAGTATATCTAAGAACCCAAGATATAAGCCACAGCTTTTTATAACCTAATTTTTGAAGTGAGATATAGTCACTTCTGTCATATTCCATTAGTTACACAAACTAAACTTTTATATGGAGTGTGGGGAACTCCACAAAGGTGTGAATAACAGGATGTGGGAAGCCATCTTGGAAACTGGTTACCGCAGCGGGAAATTCTCCACAGTAAGAGTGTATAAAAGGAGCTTGATGGTCGGAAAACATGAAAAATGTTCATAAGTGCAGTGCTTTCCAATCTTTTTCACATTGTGGCAGACATGGAAAATGATGCTATTTATTCAGCAAGCTCAGGTTAATGGATGAGTCTGTTTGTAGACAGACCAACCCTGTGGCTTTGGCCAGCTCAGTCTTCTGGTTACACTAAGGACTGAAGGAATCAATATCTTTTACACCTATAACCTCTTTATGTGCTAAAACATTCTTCTCTCTTCTTCCAGTCTTGCCTCCTACAATCCTTTTTTCTAAGAGCAGCTACAGTGATGTATTAACTCATGAGTTAAATCACATCAATTCATTACCTAAACTTCAAATGGCTTCCAATTGCAGTGGAAATTAAAAATCCAACTCCTTTGTTTGATCTGTAGTGTCCAGCATAACTGAGTGGAATCCCCTCTGCCTTTCTGACACAACCTTGTATTACTCTCCCCCTTGCTCTCCCCAGTCACATTGTTTTCTTCTTCCCCCAAATACAATCAGTTCTCAGCTCAGTGGTGTTTCACTTGCTCCTTCCTCTATCTTAGACATATGTCCTCAGATGGCTCCTTCCTTTTCTTACTATTTTAGCTTAAACACACCTTCATAGAAAGGCCTTCCATGTTGACCCTATTTAAATGCCCTATTTCACACTAATCTATTTCTTTCATATCACTTATCACTATCAGAAAAAATCTTGCTAATTCTACCAAATCACAAATATTTATCAAACACCTACTATGCACCAGAAACTTCTAGGTGCCAAGTATCTGTTTGCTTGTTTTTTCCTTAATTCCATTCCTCATTGCTCATGATATATAGGGACTTTTTCTGTCATTGCTGAGAATCCAGCATCCAGGACAGTGCCCGACTCTTAGGAAGTATCCAGGGAATATTCATTAAATGAAAAAATGGTGGATGATGACAGGTAGCGCTCAAATCCAGATGGGCCAGGGTACTCACAGGGCAGTAGCTTGGAACACGTAAGAACCAGTGTCATATGCCAAAGAGTCACATGAATTAGGAGATGAGAATTCCAAGTGAATGCAGGACAGGGAGTAAGACTGTGGAGAACCAGAAGCAAGATGGAAGGAACTGGTTCATGGGGAAAAAAGTGAAGCTTCCCCCCATGGCCATGTCTTTTACTGTCAGTCTTGTCCCTGCAGACCCAAGCGAGCAAAGTGCAGTAACAGCTATTGAATAGCATCCCCCATCCCCCAAATTCATGTCCACCTGGAACCTCAAGAGAGTGACCTTATCTTAACACATAGTCTTTGAAGATGTGATGAGTTAAGGATCTAGGGTGAAATCACCCTGTATTTAGGGGGAACTCCTTCTAAGAAGAGGAGAGGGCACAGAGCAGATGACAGAGATGAGACTGCAGTGGTGCAGCTATAGGCCAGGGAATGTCAAGGAATTGCCAGCAGCCATCAGAAGCTAGGAAAAGGCAAGGGAAGGTTCTCATAGAGCTTCCAGGAGGAGTGTGGCCCTGCCAACACTTTGATTTTGGAATTCCAGCCTCCAAAATTGTGAAAGAATCAATTTCTGTTGTTTTAAGTCCCCAAGGTTATGGCAATTTGTTATAGCAGCCCTAGGGAGGTAATACAACAGCTGTGCTGTTATTTTTTTTCCTGGGCATAAAGCACGTGTTCAATAATTCAGCCAGGCAAATTTGTAGCCAACAACTTACCCAGTACTTGGCATGATGATTTCAAAATTTTTTGTTGAAATAAATGTTTGATGATTTGATGACCTGGTGTAATTTGGAAAAAAAAAAAAACCTTAGGAGAAATATATCAAAACTTTCAAGATTCTGTCTATGGATATGAAGAGTCAAAAGCACCCTGAGGATGCTGACCTTTTCCTGCTGGCTGAAATAAAAATGCATTACCTTTGTCCATATAATTATACAAGACCTAAGGTCAAAATGAATAAGAAAACAGAAGGGCTTGGAAACATGTCTGTAATTTTTATGCCAAGTTTGAAATATTTTACCTTGAATCTGCATCCAAGATTTAGTTCTCTATTACCTGTGTTGTTTTCTTGTGCAACAAATAGGGCCCTGGGCCAACAGCAAAGCTACCTGGACTATTTAGGATCAGTTCAGGCTAATGAACTGAGCACCTCCTGGATAATTATGACTGTGTCAGTCACTGTGACCTTTGAAAATATATAATATCAGCTCTTATCCTGTGGGACCTCCCAATTCTGGAGAAGGAACAGACCATGGTACCTAGATAAAACATAGAACCATGCTAAAGTTTTTTTTTTTAAATATAGAATTATGAAACAATGCAGATGGATGGAGAGAGTAACTATATCAAAAAGCATCTGTCTATTATCCAGTTGTGTGGCCATAAGTAAATGCCTCTCTGGATATAGGTATTCCATTGCCAAAATGAACATGTTTTACAAGACAAGGTCCTTTTAGGCATTGACAGCATAACCTTGACCTTGGATTGTCTGTTTTAATGTGTGTGGTTTCATCTCCCCTGTTATGACTATGAGGGGGTAGATCCTGTTCCAGTGCCCAGGGTGTTGTCTGGCCCATAGTAGGCATCTGTTAAATGCGTGTTGATTGGTTGAAGACTGAAATTCGTCTTTCTCACCTATTCTAGTATCTCAGAATCGGGTAAAATTTCTTACCCCAAATTGACAGGTTTCAAATAACGGAAGTTAAAGACAAATAATAAATGCTCTCAGGGAGCTACTCCTGGCTTAGCACCTTACCCTCATGAATCCTGACAAAAGGCTTGAGAAGGGCTTTTTGGATCAGTTTTACTTTGATAGTAATCTGTCAAAAAGCTCCCTTTTCCAAACTGATGTAAGGCCCTCACCCTCCATGACCTTCTCTGACTCAACATGGTAGACAATGACTACCATGAGCCTGTATTTGTGAATGTTTCTTGAGGATGTGAGTGTTTAGAGGTGACTGGTGTGTGTGTGTGTGTGTGTGTGTGTGTGTGTGTGTGTGCATACAGGCACACACATATACACAAAACTTTAGAGTAAATGTGAAATTTAGTAATGTGCATGCAAGATGTATGAGAGAGACTCTGAGTGTGCACTTGTGTTGTTGATCAGTTCAGTAGAGGAAGGGAGTTCTTTATGCCCTGCAGAATTCCATGCCCCACCTCAAGCCTCCCTCCAAGTTAGCAGAGTTTATCCTAAAGAACAAGTTCCATGGAGATGGGGGCTCATGCCTCTTTCTTGTCAGTCTTTTTTTTTTTTTTTTAATTTATTTATTTTTGGGACAGAGAGAGACAGAGCATGAACGGGGGAGGGGCAGAGAGAGAGGGAGACACAGAATCGGAAACAGGCTCCAGGCTCCGAGCCATCAGCCCAGAGCCTGACGCGGGGCTCAAACTCACAGACCGCGAGATCGTGACCTGGCTGAAGTCGGACGCTTAACCGACTGCGCCACCCAGGCGCCCCTCTTGTCAGTCTTTGGGCCTCCATTCCCTATTCTTTGGGGGTAGGATTCAATGCACTGTGCAACTTTAGATAAAGATGACCATGGAAAAGTGGCCACTCTCAGGGAGTTGGTGGTTTTTTTTAGAGTATTAAAAAATAGTAAGCAAGCAAGCTTGGCTATCTCTAGTGAATAGATAATGTTCTGTCTGTTAGAAGAACTGTTGTCTGGAAAGTTTTGTTTTTTTTTTTTTTTGCAGACATTTGTTTTCAGTTTATGACCTGCTCTGCTCCCAGAGGGGCAAGAGAATAAATCATCTGTTGTTCAAAAGAAAGAACCATAAAATAAAAAACAAAGGCCCAAAAAGCTGACTATTTTCCCAGTTTAAATCATGCTTGTCTGAGTGAATATGTATGAGTTAAGGGCCAACAGGGCTAAAGTGTAAGCAGGTCCAAGTCTGGGCCTCCAGAGACTATGCCATGAGTGTTAATATTAATCTGGGATTTTCAGGGAACACAAAACAGCCTTATGTCACACCACTAACTCTGTTTCTGGGTCAGGATGACTCCTGAGGCAAAAGAACTCTGTACCGGGCAAGCAAGCTTAAGGTTTCTCTTCTTGTCCACCAACACCCCTCCCCTCCCCCATCACTTGCTGTTTTATCACAAAACTAATGGCGAACAGAGAGCAAACCCATTTGTGGAGCTGTTGCTGTTCTAAGCACTTTACAAGCATTGACTCACTGAATCCTTAAAATAATGCTATCAGATAGGTGCTATTATTATCTCCATCTCATAAGTAAAGAACCTGAAGCCTAGACAGATTAAGTCACTTGCCTAAGGTGACACAGCCAGTACGTAGGAAAGCTAGAGTTCAAATCCAACCAGTATATATAGAGACTGCTTTATTAACTGCAACACCATACTATCTGACTGACCAGGCCCCTGTTACAGCCAGGTTCTAGAAATGGACTTGCAAAGTCAATATTAAATAAAATCACAGTTTAAAATAGAACAGAAATTTGGCATTAAGTATTTAGATATTGATTGATTTTTAGGATGATAACAAGGCAAATGTAAGGATGGGAAATACTGGGAATGTGTTGTAACAACCCATGGCTGTACTAAAAAACGTACTGATAAGAGTAAGGAAGCTTTAGTGTTTTCTCTGCCTCTAGTCTTTTATACTATCAACCTCATATCTCTGGATACAGTGCTCCCCCATCTGTCTATATTAAGCCCTCAGCTATGTTGAGTCCTGGGAATTGAATTCCCTAAAAGCATCCAGAAAGAGATGTATTACTGAGGACATTGTTGTGTGTGGCTGGAGTGGGAAGAGGTCCAAGGAGAGTGGCTCTTCTGCAGCCTTTGGTAGGTGAATGCCCTGGACCTCTTGGATTCTCCTCACTTAAGGCTCTCTCTACACTTTTGTGATTAGCTTTACTTGGTATCAACTAGATTTTTGAACAGTATTCCTATGTAACTTTCCATGTTTTCACGGTATGTCACTGAGAAGGAAGGGAAGACAGGCTCCTCCTGAGCCTTTGAGTTGTCTCTTCTAAAACACATTTACATACGTATCTTAAGAATCAAGTGGAATCATGAAAATAGATGTTTTGGTATAATATATTGTGGCATGCTGCTTTATACAATGATGCATCCTTCAACATATCATTGTATTTCCTACACTCTGACTCTATTAAACATTTAATTCCATTCAGAATCCCAAATCAGAGTCTTCAACCAAATTTATCACCTATCTGGCATATACTTGATTATTTCTCCCACTGAAGTAATTATCTGTTATTGCATAACAGATTACCCTAAAACTTAGGAACTTAAAGCAACACACATTCATTTTCAAACAGTCTCTGTAGGTCAGGAATCCAGGTGTAACTTAACTGGGTTCTGGCTCAAGGTTTCTTATGAGGTTGTAGGCAAACTGCAGGTCATGGCTATGGTCTCATCTGAGGAGAGACAGATGGGGGAGACAGTATCCCTTTCCAGGCTCATGTATGTGATTGTTTGCATGCTTCATTTCCTTGCAGGCTGTTAACCTGAGTGCCTGAGTTTCTTGCTAACTACTGGCTGGAAACCTCCTTCAATTCTTTGACATGTGGGCCTCTCCATTGGGCAGCTCACAATATGGCAGCTGGCTTTCCTCAGAGTGAGTAAGAGAGAATGCCCAAGATGAAATCTTCAGTCTTTTTGTAACCTAATCTTAGAAATAATATCCCATCACCTCTGCTGTATTTTATTTGCTAGAAGTGAATCACTAAATCTAATCCATAATCAAGGGAAGGGACTCACACAAAGGCATGAACATTGGGAGGTGGGGATCATTGGGGTCCATCTTAGAGGCTACCCACTACACCCTTTAGAGCAGGGCCATTTCAACTGGGAATTATTTATACTCAAGCATCTGCAACCTAGTACTTCCCAAATTCTCCATCTTTCAAGTCTTATCCTTTGCATATTGTCCAAATAAGATTGTTCAAGCAGTCACCCTAATATTGTACAAAGTACACCTACCTCTGCCACTGGTACGGTCCCTTGGATTTCCAGGAAGGGCTTATGTTCTGATGTTATGTTCCATCCTGAATCCCACTGACTCATCATGGCCTGCCCCTAAAAAGTTTTCTTTGTTTCTGGGTCTGTATAGACTCTTTTCCTCTTCCTTCATACTCACAAAGTACCACAAACATTAGGTTATTTTAGATAACAGATTTCTACGGAAGGTTTAGAGATATTAATAGGTAACTATAGTCAGTAAAGAAAATACCCTCAAATTTGATAGCAGACATAATTGTTCCTAGAAATATATTAGCCATTCTCCATTATTAAAAATTTCTCACTGGCTGGAAAGCTCTGGACTAGCTTAACCTGCTGATATGTTATTTGGGTTCTTCACCCCTTCCAGCTCTGTCATACATCTCATATTTCTTCATAATATTCTAGGAACTCAAAAATTTTCTCTTCATTTGTTTACTTTGGGATGCTTGTGCTAGTTTGGGACCATCCTCATCCATTTCTGAGATTTTGGTAATGTTGATTTTTGAATGGGAAGGGGTTGAAACATTTACCTGTCTTCTGGGGCAGCTTCATGGCCCCTATTACAACTTCCCATTTTTTACTCAAAGACCAGATATCTCAACATACTTAGGGACACAGAAAAGGCAGCTGTGTGTGGCTCAGTCAGTTAAGCATCTGACTTCGGCTCAGGTCATGATCTCACTGCTTGTGAGTTTGAGCCCCGCATCGGGCTCTGTGCTGATAGCTCGGAGTTCAGAGCTCAGAGCCTGGAGCCTGCTTGGGGTTCTGTGTCTCCCTCTCTCTCTGCCCCTCCCCCACTCACACTCTGTCTCTCTCTCTCTCAAAAAATAAACATTAAAAAAAATTAAAAGAAAAGGCAGATGTGACAAAGATGCAAAAGTTTCTATTGTCCCTTATCCCTAGGGTGGCAAGTGCTTACTCGTCTAATATTTACACAATCAAGTAGGGGCATTCTAGCGGTGGGTCAAGAAAATTTGTTTCAATGTGACTTTCTGTGTCCATCTATACAAAGAAGCATTTGGCAGCTTCTATTTCTAAAATATTTTTAAAGTTCTCTTCCAGGCACCTTGTTACAAGAATATGATCTCATTTTAGAAAGAAGAAACTCTATACTCATATAAATATATAGAAAACAAATCTAGAAGAAAAACACAGCCAACTGCTAGAGTATTTACAGCTGAGGAGTGAGGTTATTTTGGAGGAGTTCTGTGAGAGGGGAATGGAAGGACTAAGTAGTAAGAGGGATTTTTGCCTTATGTATTACATATGTCTGTATATTCTTAAATAATTCAGGGGCGCCTGGGTGGCTCAGTCAGTTAGGCATTCAACTTCAGCTCAGGTCATGATCTCATGGTTCATGAGTTGGAGCCCTGTATCGGGCTCTGCGTTGACGGCTTAGAGCCTGGAGCCTGCTTCAGATTCTGTGTCTCCCTCTCTCTCTGCCCCTCCCTCACTCATGCTCTGTCTCTCTCTCACTCTCTCTCAAAAATGAATAAACTTAAATTTTTTAAAAATAAATAAATATATTCTTCTTGTGTATTTAAAATTTAAGAATAAAGCATCCTTGGGGCGCCTGGGTGGCTCAGTCGGTTTAGCAGCCGACTTCATCTCAGGTCATGATCTCATGGTCCATGAGTTCAAGGCCCATGTCAGGCCCTGTGCTGACAGCTCAGAGCCTGGAGCCTGCTTCGGATTCTGTGTCTCCCTTTCTGCCCCTCACCATCCCTCCCCCCTTTAAAAATAAATAAAATACATTTAAAAAATTTTTAAAAAAAGAATAAAGCATCCTGGCACTAAACAAAAAGAAAAGTTTGTAGACAAAGAAACTAAGGCCAGCTTCATAATACTCTTCAGCAATGTTAAGGACCAGGAAGTAATGGAACAATATGTGACAATTTTAATGGAAAAAAAAGTGTATGAGAAGAATTTTTGTCTTCAGCTATTTTTCCATTCCTGATGGCAACGGAAAGAAAATATGTGCATAATATATGTAATTCTATGTCTTATTGTACCTAAACAGGTCAAGACTCAAAATAAAAAATCAAAGAATGTGTAATTTGTAGTATAAAATGATTGAAGAAGAATGTAAATTTCAATAAAAGAGATAATTCATTAATTTATTTAAGAAATATTAATTTAAACTCCACTAAATACCAATTGTGTGTCAGGTACATTTATAAGATCTTAAATGCATCATATAAATAAAACAAAGACCTCTGCTCTTATGGAGTTTTCATTCTAATTACATAATATGCTAGATGGTCCTATCATTATTATTATTTTTTTTTTATTTTTAAAAAGGGAAACACCTGATAAAAGGCATCCAGAGTATGGGGAAGGAGGTGGCCAGGTTACAATTTCCAAAATGACAGTTTAGAGGTACATGTCAAATCTGGAATAAACCAATGAAAATAATATAGTAATATATTAGAAGAATTATATGCCCAGAATAGTATGCAGACTTTATTCTTAGAATACAAGTTCACTTCTAACTAACAAATTTATTAATATTGCCCATCAGTAATAGGTCAAAGACGAAAAGCAGCATGATTACTCCCACAGTTGTCCTAAAATGATCCCATAAAATTTTGTATCTATCCCTGAGAAAAAGTCTTGGAAAGTAAGCAAGGGAGAAAATGTCCTTAACAATGAATATAAAAATCTAGAGGCAACATTCTGAATGCTGAAACAACAGAAATATTTCCTTTGAGATTCAGGAACAACAACAACAAAACCCTAATATCATTATTATTTAACATTACTTTGTAAATTTGCAAAACAATAAAAGAGCTAAAGGGAGATAGGTACCACTATTAAAGTAAGGAAAAGTTATTTTACAAATCACTGATTTGTTCTAGAAGACTCAAGAAATTTAAAAAAAAATATTCAAATTAATTAGAGAAGTTAGGAAGATGTTCAGATGCAAACATACATATAAAATCTTAATAGGTGCCTCTTTTTACCAGTAGTAATCTAATCAAAATTATGATGGTAAGACTATTTTATTCTATGTCATCTAAAATAATTAAGCACATTTAAAAGAACAGTAATAAGAGAGCTGTGAAAAGCAATTTAGAGAATTGTGTCTCATCTATATGAAGAAAATTAGAAAACAGAGAGACATAATAGGAGAATAAATGGAAAGATAAACCATGTTCCTGAATGGGAATATTAAAAATTATAAAGGTGATTATTTAATTCTTCTCAAATAATTTAAAAGTTTCATGTGATTCCAATAAAAAATCTGAGTTTTTCCAATTTTTAAGTGACAAAGTGATCATATAGCTCATTTTAAAAGTATATAGTTTTGAATAGTGAAAAAGTTTCAAAAAGATAAAATAAAACAAGACCGAAAGGGTAATAAACAGAGATTTTTCTTATGAGATAATAAAGCCTACAATAACCTTTCAGTTATCAAGATGTTGTGTCTCTAGGGCAAGAACTGAGTTTGATCAATGGAGCAATATAAATATTTTAGAAACCAACACTCTTCTATGTAGGAATTTAAAATATAGTTAAATGCCATTGTAAATCAATATGTAAATTGAGGAGTATTCATTAAATGATGCTGGAACAACTGGTTAGGTATTTGGCAAAAAATAAAGCTAGATTGAAATGACTTAGTAATGTGTTTAAAATTAAGACAAAATAAAACTCAACAAAAGTAAACTAAATTAAACTAGAATAAACTATAAATGAGTATTTTGCAGACTCCAGGAAGGGGAAATGTTTTCTAAGAACGAAAGACATAGAAGAAATCACAAAGCAAAAAATAAAAATTAAAAAAACACAAAGGAAAAACAGTATATTTAATTTCTTAAAAATCTAAAACATGTATATTACCATATACATATAAATTACCCTTAAATAAAATTAAAAGAAATTTGACAACCTGGAAAATTATTCATAGACAAAGTCTTAGTCTTCTTAAAATATTTTTTAAATTACTGTCAAATCAAGTGGAAAGGACAGACCAAAGTAACAAAGACAAGAAAGAAACAGAAAATCTCCAGAAATGACAAAACAAGTAATAAAATGGCATTAAATACATATCTGTCAATAATCACTCTGAATGTAAAAGGACTAAATGCTTCAGTCAAAAGACATAGGGTGTCAGAATGTACAAAAAAAATAAGACCCATCTATATGCTGCCTACAGGAGATTCATTTCAGACCTAAAGACACCTGCAGATTGAAAATGAGGGGATGGAGAAACATTTATCATACAAATGGATGTCAATGGAAGGCCAGAGTAGTAATACTTATATCTGAAAAGCTAGACTTTAAACCAAAGACTGTAACAAGAGATGATGAAGGGCACTATATCATAATAAAGGGGACAATCCAACAGGAAGATCTAACAGTTGTAAATATTTATGCACCCAACATGAGAGCACCCAAATATATAAAACAATGAAACAAACATAAAGGAACACATTGATAATAATATACTAATAGCAGGGAACTTAAACACCCCAGTTACATCAATGGACAGATAAATCATCTAAGCAGAAAATCAACAAGGAGACAATGGCTTTGAATGACACACTGGACCAGATGGACTTAACAGAGATATTCAGAACATTTCATACTAAAATAGTAGAACACACATTATTTTCAAGTGCACATGGGACATTCTCCAGAATAGATCACATGCTAGGTCACAAATCAGGCCTCAACAAGTACAAAATAATTGAGATCATACTATGCATCTTTTCTGACAACAACACTATTAAACTTGAAGTTAACTGTATGAAAAAATTTAGAGGAGCGCCTGGGTGGCTCAGTCAGTTGAGCCTCCGACTTTGGCTCAGGTCATGATCTTACGGTTCATGAGTTCACGCCCTGCGTCAGGTTCTGTGCCGACAGCTCAGAGCCTGGAGCCTGCTTCAGATTCTGTGTCTCCCTCTCTCTCTGACCCTCCCCCATTCATGCTCTGTCTGTCTCTGTCTCAAAAATAAATAAAGATAAAAATTTTTTTTTTTTAATTTAGAAAGACCACAATTGCATGGAGGTTAAACAACATGTTACTAAACAATGAATGGGTCAACCTGGAAATCAAAGAAGAAGTTTAAAAATACACGTAAACAAGTGAAAATCAAAATACACAGTCCAAAACCTTTAGGATACAGCAAAAGTGGGCCTAAGAGGGAAGTATGTGACAATACAGGCCTACTGGGAGAAGCAAGAAAAATCTCAAATAAACAACCTAACCTTACACCTAAAGGAGCTGGAAAAAGAACAAAGCTTAAAGCCAGCAAAAGGAAGAAAATAATAAATATTAAGCAGAAATAAGTGATACAGAAACTAAAAAACAATAGAACAGATCAATGAAACCAGAAGTTGGTTCTTTGAAAAAAATCATTAAAATTGTTAAACCTCTAGCCAGACTTCCCAAAAAGAAAAGAGAAAGGACCCAAATAACTAAAATCACAAATAAAAGAGGAGAAATAACCAACACCACAGAAATATGAACAATTATAAGAGAATATTATGAAAAACTATATGTCAACAAATTTGACAACCTAGAAGGAATGGAAAAATTCCTAAAAACATATAAACTACCAAAACTGAAACAGGAAGAAGTAGAAAACTTGAACAGACTCATAACCAGCAAAGAAATTGAATCGGTGGGCACCCAGGTGGCTCAGTTGGTTAAGTATCTGACTCTTGATTTTGGGTCAGCTCATGATCTTGGGTCAGGTCATGACCTCATGGTTTCTAGGATCGAGTCCCATGTCTGGCTCTGCACTGACAGCAAGGAGTCTGCTCAAGATTCTTTCTCTGTCTGTCTGAGTCTCAAAAGAAATAAACATTAAAAAAAAAAAAAAAAGAAAAGAAATTTGAATCAGTAATCAAAAATCTCCCGAAAACAAAAATCCAGGGCCAGATGGCTTCACAGGCAAATATTAACAAATATTTAAAGAACAGAAGGGGTGCCTGGCTGGTTCAGTGAGTAAAGCATGCAACTCTTGATCTCGGTGTTGTAGGTTTGAGCCCCAAGTTGGGTGTAGAGAATACTAAAAAATAATATCTGAAAAAATTGTTTTAAAAAATAAATTAAAAAAGAGTTAATACCTATTCTTTGCAAAATACAGAAAAGGAAGGGAAACTTCTAAATTCATTCTATGAGGCCAGCATTACCCTGACACCAAAACCAGATAAAGACTCCACTAAAAAAGAAAACTACAGGCCAATATCCCTGATGAACATGGATGCAAAAATTCTCAATAAAATACCAGCAAACCAAAGTCAACAGTACATTAAAAGAATCATTCACCACCATCAAGTGGGATTTATTCCTGGTCTGGAAGGGCAGTACAATATTCACAAATCAATCAATGTGACATACCACATTAACAGAAGAAAGGATAAGAACCATATGATCATTTCAATAGATGCAAAAAAGCATTTGACAAAATACAGCATCCTTTCTTGATAAAAACCCTCAAGAAAGTAGGGATAGGGGTGCCTGGGTGGCTCAGTTGGTTAAGCATCCGACTTCAGCTCAGGTCATGATCTCACAGTTTGTGAGTTCAAGCCCCATGTCAGGATCCGGGCTGACAGCTTGCTCAGAACCTGGAGGCTGCTCCAGATTCTGTCTTCCTTTCTCTCTGCCCCTCCCCTGCTCACACTCTGTCTCTGTCTCTCTCAAAAATAAACATTAAAAAAATTTAAAAAAAAAGAAATGAGGGATAGAAGGAACATACCAAATATCATAAAAGCCATATACAAAAGACCCACAGCTAATATCATCCTCAATGGGAAAAAACTGAGAGCATTTCCTCTAAGGTCAGGAGCACAACAGGGATGTCCACTCTCACCACTGCTATTCAACATAGCACTAGAAGTCCTAGCCACAGTAATCAGACAACAAAAAGAAATAAAAGGCATCCAAATTGTCAAGGGAGAAGTCAAATTTTCACTATTTGCAGATGACATGATGCTGTGTATAGAAAACTGGAAAGACTCCACCAAAAACCTGCTAGAACTGATACATGAATTCGGCAAAGTTGCAGGACATAAACCAACATACAGAAATTGGTTAACAAACAAAGTAGAGTTAGAGGGAACATGCTTCAACATAATAAAGGCCCTATGTGAAAATCCAACAGCTAATATGATCCTTAAAGGAGAAAAACTGAGAGCTTTACTTCTATGATCAGGAATAAGACAGGGATGTCCACTCTCACTACTGTTACTTAACATAGTATTGGAAGTCCTAGCCTCAGCAATCAGACAACAAAAGGAAATAAAAGGCATCTAAATTGGCAAGGAAGAAGCCAAACTTTCACTATTTGCAGATGACAGGATGCTATATATATAGAAAACCCAAAAGACTCCACAAAAAATTGCTAGAACTGATACATTAATTCAGTAAAGTCATAGGATACAAAATCGATGTACAGAAATCTGTTGCATTTCTATACACCAGTAATTAACAGCAGAAAGAGAAATCAAGGAATCAATCCCATTTACAATTGGACCAAAAACCATTAAATCACTAGGAATAAACCTAACCAAAGAGGTGAAAGATCTGTACTCTGAAAACTATAAAACACTGATCAAAGAAATTAAAGATAACACAAAGAAATGGAAAACCATTTCATGCTCACGGACTGAAAGAAAATATATTGTTAAAATGTCTATATTACCCAAAGCAATCTACACATTCAATGCAATCCATATACCAAATACCAACAGCATTTTTCACAGAGCTAGAACAAACAATCCTAAAATTGGTATGGAACCACAAAAGACCCTGAATAGCCAAAGTGACCTTAAAAAAAGAAAAGCAAAGCCAGAGGTATCACAATTCCAGACTTCAAATTATATTACAAAAGCTGTAGTGATCAAGACAATATGGTACTGGCACAAAAATCAGACGCATAGATCAACAGAACAGAACAGAAAACCCAGAAATGAACCCACAGCTCTATGGTTAACTGATCTTCGACAAAGTAGGAAAGAATATCCAATGGAAAAAAGTCAGTCTCTTCAACAAATGGTGTTGCAAATACTGGACAGCAACATGCAGAAAAATGAAACTGGACTACTTCCACCATACACAAAAATAAATTCAAAATGGATGACAAACCTACATGTTAGACAGGAAACCATAAAAATCCTAGAGGAGAACACAGGCAGCAACCTCTTTGACTTTGGCCATAGCAACTTCTTACTAGATATGTCTCCTGAGGCAAGGGAAATAAAAGCAAAAATAAACAATTGGGAATTCATGAAAATAAAAAGCTTCTGCACAGTGAAGGAAATAAGCAACAAAACTAAAAGGCAACCTATGGAATGGGAGAAGATATTTGTAAATGATGTATCCGACAAAGGGTTAGTATCCAAAATCTCTGAAGAACTTATAAAACTGAACATCCAAAAGATAATTAATCCAACTAAAAAATGGGCAGAAGTCACAAATAGACATTTTCCCCAAGAAAATATGACCAATAGACACATTAAAAGATGCTCAACATCATTCATCATCAGGAAAGTACAAATCAAAACTACAATGAGATATCACCTCACACCTGTCAGAATGGCTAAAATTAACAACACGAGAAACAACAGGTATTGGTGAAGACATGGAGAAAGGGGAACCCACTCACACTGTTGGTGGGAATGCAAACTGGTGCAGCCTCTCTGGAAAATAGTATGGAGGTTCTTCAAAACATTAAAAACCTTATAACCCAGCAATTGCACTATTAGGTATTTACTCCAAGAATACAAAAATACTAATTTGAGGTAAACATGCACCCAATGTTTATAGCAGCACTATCTACAATAGCCAAATCGTGTAAAGAGTCCAAGTGTCCATCAACTGATGAATGGATAAAGAAGATGTGGTTTATATATAACGGAATACTACTCAGCCATCAAAAAGAATGAAATCTTCCCATTTACAGTGATGTGGATGGAGCTAGAGAGTATTATGCTAAGTGAAACAAGTCAGGCAGAGAAAGGCAAATACCATATGATTTCACTCATATGTGGAATTTAAAAAAGAAAACAAACATAGGGGGGAAAAAGAGAGAGGAGAACCAGGAAACAGACTCTTAACTATAGAGAACAAACTGATGGTTACCAGAGGGGAGACAGTAGAGGGATGGGTAAAATAGGCGATGGGGATTAAGGAGGGCACTTGTGATGATCACTGGGTGTTGTATGTAAGTGATGAATCACTAAACTCTATTCTAATATTAGTGAAACCAATATTACACAAAATGCTAAACTGGAATTTTAATAAAAACATAAAAAATAAATAAGCACAATGAAATTACTGTTAAATCAAGAAGAAATACATTGCTAGATAAATAGATACTAATGAATGAAGGACATGGACAGATAATTCACTAAAAGAGACATAAGCAACAAAAAAGGTGAAAAAGTTTTGATCTTTTAGTTATGAAAAAAATGTTGGTTAAAATGAAACAATATTGGGGTGCCTGGGTGGCTCAGTTGGTTAAGCAGCTGACTCTGGCTCAGGTCATCATCTCATGGTTCGAGCCCCGCATTGGCTCTGTGCTGACAGCTCAGAATCTGGAAACTGCTTTGGATTCTGTGTCTCCCTCTCTCTCTCTGACCCTCCCCCACTCATGCTCGGTCTCTCTCTCTCTGTCTCTCAAAAAATAAATAAACATTAAAAAAATGAAATAATATTTTCCTGATTCTGAATTTGAAAAAAATATTAAAAAGCTGTAAGACTCAGTTACTAAGGGTTATATGCAATAACATTAAAATCCTTCCTGGAAAATAATTTTGAAAAAGTATACCAAAGTAGTTACATATTGATATCCTTTGACCTAAGTAACCTTATTAACTGCAATTCATGTTATTAAAATAGGTGCTATTTTAAAAGTTTAATTATCTAACAATAAAATCATTAAACATGGACAGATTAATATTTCAGCAATTATAAATCATATTCTTAAATAAATTAATAACATTCAAAAATATTCACAAGGCAAATAAAAATTAGAATGAAAACTGTTTATATACCATGACCACACATTTGTGTGCATCTGTGCACATACACATACAAACGGCCACACATACGGGGAACATGTCAGATTCTGAGCTCGGCAGGAAGTGGGACCAGTGTGTGGCAGATGTGGTCATGAAGACAGGTATTGGTTTTGGATTAGGACTTGTTTTCTCACTTCCCTGCTTTAAAAGAAGAATGTGGCCAATAGCCTTTGGTTCTGGCATGGAATGGAGAATGGCCTCACTCCAACTGTCAGCATGATTTCCAGGCTCCCCATCCTCTACATGGAAAATCTGTCAGAGAGCGGGAGCAGTGACTTAACACCTGAGAACAACCCAGCGGGAGGAAAAGAGAAATCACGTTTATTCTTCAGGAATACTGAAGTGTCCCAGAGTAAGCAAACATTTTTCTATAACACTGTAATCAGTAATGCTTTTAAAAACTCTAGCATGCTGTTTATGTATTTGAAAGGAAGTCTGTTTCTTGTTTTGTATTTTGTCCCTAGAAATTTCAAGGAGGTGGTCTTAAAAGAAATACATTAAAAATAGGCAGCTCCCCCCACAAAAGAAACCCCAAATACCAACACATGTGCATGTGTACAAATGATGCAGGAAAAGGGTCAAAATCTAATTTTATCTTTATGAGTCCATTATGAATGTGTTTTCTTTTATTCTCTTTATTTTTTTTGTAATTTTGAAAACATGGAATATTATATTTTTATAATAATTAAAGAGTTTGGAGGAGAAGGATAAGGGGATACTTCTAAAACTAGGAGACATTCATTCATTCATACACTTATTTAACAAATATTTACCAAGGGACTATCGGTGCTAGGCACTGGGTCAGGTCCTCAGTGTACATACAAAGGGCATGATTCCTTCCCCCAATGACCTGATTCTCAAGATTTGTATATTTGGTTTTCAGCCTCTCCTTTCTTAGTATTACCTCAGAATAAATAGATTGCATTTTTTCATACTCAGCAAGAAAAAAAGAAAAAAGAAAAAGAAAAAAAAAAAGCTTGCTTTCCTGCAAAGAAAATCTAGCAACCAATTCTCTTAACTTGCTATCCTTTTGCTCTAATAGGCAGCCTTCCCTGAAGCTAATTTTTTTTTTCTGAAAGATCACTGTGTCATCAGCAGCAGCCAAATTGCCAAATGACACCTTCCTTTCTCTCTGATGTGTTACCAGCCCAGGAGCTCAGTTTAGCAGAGTTCTCTGCTGAAGCTCAAAAAGAATGAATTGTTTCCTTTTAAATAAACAGTAAGATGAGCTCCAGGGAGAGCTACAGCCAGCTATACTTCCCCCCAAGATTTTGCTGATATTTCTATAATATAGTATATGTGTGTGTGTGTATGTGCAGGATGCATTAGTGCATAGGTGCTGGGTACACATAATATATGTGTGCTAGATTTCCCAAGAAACCCTTAACAATTAATGCAAAATCTATTTAATAAATGATTCCAAAATTAACCTTTGGTAAAGCTACTGCCCTTTTACTTACTGATTGGCTGGACCAGAATTTTAAATCATTATTTTTCCTCCAGTTAGAAACACCTTCTGTCAGGCAGTCATTTAACACTTAGAGAATCCCTCCCAAATGGCAGTGATGATCCTAGCCACTGGGGATATTAAGATGAATGGGCCAGTCTACAGTCTTAACCTCCTTACTGGGTTGAGCAGAGGCGTAGAAAATATTATAGTACTGTGAGCAAGGAATTTTCAAGAAGCTTTGGGAGCCAAAGGAAAGATCATCTCATAAATTCTCATAAGCATATTCTATTTGTGTTAAGTTTGCACACGTGTAGAAGCTTGAATGGCACACAAAATGGGAATAGGAAAAGAAGAGGCATGTGAAAAGTTAAGAAACCAGCAACAATATTATAAAATGTGAACCAGGATAATTTATGGACCTACTAATGGCTGATTTGTTTCTGCTGCTGTGAAAGAATTGAAAAGAATGTGAACTCTTTGTGGGGGGTGGGGAGGGCTGGGTGGCTCAGTCAGTTAAGGGTCCAACTCCTGATTTCGGCTCATGTCATGATCTCACAGTTAATGAGATCGAGGCCTGCTTGAGATTCTCTGCCTCTGTCTCTCTCTGCCCATTCTCCACATGTGTGTGCACGCTCTCTTCCTCTCTCAAAATAAATAAACAAAAACTTAAAAAAAAAAAAGAATGTGAGCTCTTGTGTTTTTCTCATGTTTACTCTCCTCCACATTCTGACAAGTTATTGAGCACTCTAAATCCTTTTCTAGCTATTAAATTCAACCCTCCAGATAGCACCATGAGAGAGGAATTACCATCCTCTCTAGTTTACAGATAAGAAAACTGAAGCACAGAACAGATAAGTAACTTACTGCTTAGTGATAAACCAGAATTCAAACAGATTGAGTCAAAGCCTATATTCTACAAATACTACCCAAACAAAGGATTCATATGCAAAATATATAAAGATCTCCCACAATTCAAGAAGAAAAAAATAGAAAAACAGTCACAGGTAATAAAATTCATAGAAGAAGAAATCTGAATTGGGTTATAAATATGCAAAAAGATGTTCAAATTTGTTTAGTTTTGTAAAATAAAAGCAACATCACAGTGCCATTTTTCCTTCATCAAATAGGCATATATTAAAAAGTCTTACAATGTTGATTGTTTGCAAACTTTTGGGAAAATGGAATAATTATATATTACTGGTAAAAACATAAGTTGGCATAAAAACAGTTGATAGTAGCTATGCAAACTTTGTGATCCAGCAGTCCATATCTAGATGTACGAACTAGAAAAAAATTCTTACATGTATGTACCACAAAACATGACAGCAATCAATCTATTGTTTGCGATACTATAAATCTGACCACCTAAATCTAAATCTCTATTACAAAGGGAACAGACAAAACTTGTTAGGTTGACACTCATGTTATGAAATACTCTAGAGTGAATAAAAAATTTGAACTATATATAGATTACCTATGTCTGTAAGCAATTAACCACCATTAATTCTGGGTTGTGGGAGATTAGGTATTTGTTATATTATTCTTCTTGTTTTTCCATATCTTTAAATTTTCTTAGAAAAATAGCACAATCTCTTAGGCAAGAGATCCCAAGGATATTTCCATTCCTTAGAAAAAGACAATCTCTCTTCTATCTTAAGGAAAGAAGCATAAATCTCACAGGGTACCCTAAGTATCTCAGATCCAAATTGTATTTCCCACTTTTTGCCACTTTATTGACTTTATAGAGACAGATAAGTTTTTTGAAAGATTTGTGGTTATATGACACCCTCCTCCACCTCCCTTTACCTTTGGATTACTGGTTCTAGGGCAAAAGGGTAGCTCTTAACAAAGTCACATGCTGTCTTATTTATGCTATTTGACTGTTTTTGGATGGGCCATCTTGAAGCAAAACTTATACTTTTTGAATTGCAGAATGTTTATGAAGGGCACTAGAAATACCAAAACTGCTTCACTACCCTTACATTTTTGCACCAAGTCCCTTGAAGTCCTAGTTTTATAGTAGACAGAGTCTGACTCTAAAGACCCTATAGACAGTTTAACCAGCTGCTTTACAACCACTCAACCAAATTCATCAGCTTCTCAACAAGAGGCCTCACTATCCAATGCCCAAGCGCTTTGCTAGCTCTACAATCACAACACTCCAACCTCTGTACCACTTTTAGTATTAATCAGAATTAATATTATATTAAATGTTTATATTAAATGTTTGATATTATATTATATTAAATGTTTGATATTAATCAGAATGCTGTGGGTTACGTACTTTAGAAATTTGGAAATAACAGAAACCTCAAGTCAAACTATCTTAAATGAAAACTGAAGCCCATTGTTTCATATACCTGGGAAGTCCAGGGGTTAACGGCTCCTTCAGGCATGGTTAGACCCAGGTACTTAAACATTAGATCCCTCTTCCTCCTCCTCCCCTTCATATTCCTCTTCAATTTTCAATTCTACTATTGTCTGTGTTGGTCTCATTTTCTCCTACTAGAGATGGACTTTTTCTGAATTTAGGGAGGTGATTGCCAGCAGCTCCAAGTTTACACTCTCTTGGTTTAGCAATTCTGGTGGAAAGATAGACACTTTTTCTCAGTGTCCATATATCAATCCCAAGAATGGGTTGTGATATCCTTGTTTGGGCCAGGTGTCTATCCCTTTGACCACTTACTGTTGTCATGAGGTATGGGCACTGTGATGATACTCTTCCAAAACAAAATGCAACAGGAATGGGGCAGTTTCCCAAATGGAAGTAGGGTGCTATTACCAGACAAAAGGAAGAGATGCTGGGTAGCAGAACTAATTGGTACCACAAATCCACTAGAAATCCTATTTATCCCTAAACTTATATGTAACATCTTTCCATTAGTGGTTCTATGAACAATTAAAATGGAACTTTAAAGAAAAATGACCTTCTAGGATATATGCACCTCAATGTTTTTTTTTTTTTATTTTTTTTTTATTTTTTAATATATGAAATTTACTGTCAATTTGGTTTCCATACAACACCCAGTGCTCATCCCAAAAGGTGCCCTCCTCAATACCCATCACCCACCCTGCCCTCCCTCCCACCCCCCATCAACCCTCAGTTTGTTCTCAGTTTTTAACAGTCTCTAATGCTTTGGCTCTCTCCCACTCTAACCTCTTTTTTTTTTTTTTTCCTTCCCCTCCCCCATGGGTTTCTGTTATGTTTCTCAGGATCCACATAAGAGTGAAACCATATGGTATCTGTCTTTCTCTGTATGGCTTATTTCACTTAGCATCACACTCTCCAGTTCCATCCATGTTGCTACAAAAGGCCATATTTCATTTTTTCCCATTGCCACGTAGTATTCCATTGTGTATATAAACCACAATTTCTTTATCCATTCATCAGTTGATGGACATTTAGGCTCTTTCCATAATTTGGCTATTGTTGAGAGTGCCGCTATAAACATTGGGGTACAGGTGCCCCTATGCATCAGTACTCCTGTATCCCTTGGATAAATTCCTAGCAGTGCTATTGCTGGGTCATAGGGTAGGTCTATTTTTAATTTTCTGAGGAACCTCCACACTGCTTTCCAGAGTGGCTGCACCAATTTGCATTCCCACCAACAGTGCAAGAGGGTTCCTGTTTCTCCACATCCTCTCCAGCATCTATAGTCTCCTGATTTCTTCATTTTGGCCACTCTGACTGGCGTGAGGTGGTATCTGAGTGTGGTTTTGATTTGTATTTCCCTGATAAGGAGCGACGTTGAACATCTTTTCATGTGCCTGTTGGCCATCCGGATGTCTTCTTTAGAGAAGTGTCTATTCATGTTTTCTGCCCATTTCTTCACTGGGTTATTTGTTTTTCGGGTGTGGAGTTTGATGAGCTCTTTATAGATTTTGGATACTAGCCCTTTGTCCGATGTGTCATTTGCAAATATCTTTTCCCATTCCGTTGGTTGCCTTTTAGTTTTGTTGGTTGTTTCCTTTGCTGTGCAGAAGCTTTTTATCTTCATAAGGTCCCAGTAATTCACTTTTGCACCTCAATGTTTTTAGCAGCATTACCTACAATAGCCAAATTATGGAAATAGCCCAAATGTCTATCAACTGATGGATGCATGAAGAAGATGTGGGGTGTGTGTGTGTGTGTGTGTGTGTGTGTGTGTATGTGATATAATGGAATATTACTCAGCCATACAAAAGAATGAAATCATGCTATTTGCAATGATGTAGATAGAGCTAGAGTATTATGTTAAGCGAAGTCAGTTAGAGAAAGACAAATACGATTTCACTCATATGTTGAATTTAGGAAACAAAAAAAAATTACCACAGGAGGTAAAAAGGAGGAAAAACCAAGAAACAGACTCTTAACTACAGAGAACAAAATGATGTTTACCAGAAGGGAGGTGGGCAAGGGTTTGGGTGAAAGAGGTGATGGGGACTAAGGAGTGCACTTGTCATGATACTGTGTACTGTATGGAAGTGTTGAATCACTATATTATACACCTGGAACTGATAGTACACTGTATGTTAACTGGAATTTAAATAAAAACTTAAAAAAAAAAGAAAAATGGCCTTCTCTGAATCATCCTTTTATTGAGGCCAGCATGGTGGTGGCAGGATCAACATGATGGAGGATGGCAGGTCCAAACCTGTAGGTGATGGCCCCAGAGCAAAGAAAGTAGACACCCCAAGGCACTGATGAAAGTAGATTTGAGGAGCTAGATGACAATAGAGAAGTCTTAAGCATGAAGTAGCCTAGAAGTAGATATGAGACAAAATCTTAAGTACACGGAGAAGGAAAAGCTTGGGATGGTGTATTAGTCAAGGTTACCCATGGAAACAGAACCAATAGGATATATATATTCTGACATGCTTCTTTACAATGGAATGTATGTATATATATCCTATTGGTTCTGTTTCTCTGGATAACTAGTTAATATAATATAATATAATATAATATAATATAATATAATATAATATATAACATAATATATAACATAATAATATATTTAGGAATTGGATCACATAATTATGGAGGCTGAGAAGTCCCAACATCTGCAGTCAGCAAGGTGGCGACCCGTGAGAGCTGATGTGTAGTTCTAGTCTGAGTCTGAAGTTCTGAGAACCAAGAAAACCAATGATGTAAGTTCCACTCTGAAAGCCAACAGACTCAAGACCCAAGAGCTAGTGTTTCCATCTGAGTCTGCAGGCTGGACAAGACCAGCTCAGTAGAATCAAGCAGGGGGGAGTCCCTTCTTTGGCCTTCAGCTATTCAGGAGCACCAGAGCAACCTGTCTACTCAGTCTAA
Source organism: Panthera leo (assembly GCF_018350215.1). NCBI lineage: Eukaryota > Metazoa > Chordata > Mammalia > Carnivora > Felidae > Panthera > Panthera leo. Next base: position 64,230,803 of record NC_056688.1, on the reverse strand, counting down.
CATTCAGATGGCAATAATCCTGAAACACTCTCCCAGACACACCCAGAGTAATGTTTGACCAAATGTCTGGGCACCCTATTGCCTGGTCAAGTTGACACATAAAATTAACCATCACAGAAAGGGACAAGGAGATGTCCCTGCTTTTATACACCTGAAAATCACACTTTCTCACTCCCTTATGCTTCTTCATTTGGCTCTTTATTCCCTCTTTCATTCTTCTCTACCTCTTGTGCCCTCTTCCCCTCCTTTCTGACATGCTTTTTTCCACATTTCCTATTTTCTTAGGAAAATTTAAGTCTTTTTTGGTAAAGAAAATTGCAGACTTTTCAGGAAAGACTGTTACCATTTTGACTCAGTTACTAAACATGAGAAAACTAACTCTCCGTAGCTGTGACCTGTTTCAAAGGATGTGATTAAAGAAGCCTATGAGGATAACAGAAAGGTATACATAACTATATTAGCACATATTTAACATCATAAATATATCTCCTTGGGGAAAAAGCCTCTGGAAAATCCATGGAAGAAGGCCACTTCCTTGAGCATCTAGACTTCTTATCACAGAAGTAACGGACTCATGACTGAAAGATACCAAATGCCTTCTGAAGACCTGAATCAGGAATGGAGTGTGTCTTGAGTGGTTAGCCCACCTACTCTCAACAAGCAAGAAGACTCAATAGGCTTTAGTATTGGTATTTATATTGTGCCTGGCAGGCTAATAACCCACTTGTCCCCAGAGTTTAATTTTGAACTCAGCTATGCTCACAGTCATTCCACATTTCCTGGGTGTAGATCTCGTTCCTGTGTCCACAGTGGGAAGGACAAATGCACAGCTTTCCTCCTCCTTTCTATTCGGGTTGCATGCCATAGCCAGATCCTGACTTCATGGCTGTCTAGTCAAATGGAAGTATGAGTACTTTTTTTTTTCTCCTGGGGGAAATATCTGCCCGCCCTTAGTGTGGCCGTGCTGTGAAAAGAGAGATTACAGAGTATCGCTCTATAGTCTCTTCCCCAGTAGCTGCTCACCACGCAAAATGTCAGAGCAGCTGGCGCTCATCAATTCACCCTCTGTGATTTCAAATACCAATTAGAATTGTGAACTCCTAATTGCCTCATTTCTATCCATTTTAAAGTAATTAATAAGTAATTGAGTAATGCGTTAATAATAGCCTCAATCACTTTTCCTATGATCAGCTCCCATATACAGTCATCTTTATGACCTGTGGGGAGCATTGCACTCAGGTCATGTCTTGTTAATAGCCCCCAAGCCAGCCCTGTAAAGCAATCATTTCTTACCAGGGAAATTTGCTTTCATCCCTCAAAGCAGTTTAAAAAAAACCAAAAACAAAATTTTAAAAACCAAACAAAAAAACAAATTCAACCTTCGAGCTGTGATTTGTCAGAGATCCTTTAAAATTTTTTTCTTCCTCTTGCATGTCCTGTCCTTTCCTTTCATCCAATTTATTCTCCACTTAAACTCAGAGGGAGGGGTCAACATCCAGGAGTGATTTCTAATTGCAGTGAAGCCTTATCGCTTGACAGCTCCTGAGCACACAGTTCCTCCAGTGGTTGGAACTTTCACTTGAACTCCCAGTTTTGGTTCATCATAATTATAGTTTATATTAGCTGGGAGATGTGAAGGGACTTATTAACCTTTGCATTTTGATTTAAGGGGAAGGATGACCACTGCAAAACTAACCAGACCATCAGGAGAGCTGTAAGCAGAAAGCACAGTCATAAATAGATCTCTCAAAGAGATTAAAACTTGTCAGTCTCATGATGACCCCCAGCAGCTGAGAGCAGGAGTGACCAAACCATTTAGAAATGGGTTGAGAAAGCACTGGAAGTCTTATCAAATACCACTAACCTTCAGTTTGAGGGGACTCAACCTTCAGTTGAGGCGTTTGGAGATGGAAACTCTAATTCTAAAGATGCAGGGGGTGCCTGGGCGGGTCAGTCCATTTAGCATCTGACTTCTTGGTTTCAGCTCAGGTCATGATCTCACAGTTTTTGAGTTTGACTCTTGTGTCAGGCTCTGTGCTGAAAGGGCGGAGCCTGCTTCAGATTCTCTCTCCCTCTCTCTATGCTCCTCCTTGGCTTGCTCCGCCTCCCCCCCCTGAAAAAACAAATAAATAAACGAAGATGCAGGATAAAAGTTCTTGCTTTCTGAGTGTGAGATGAGACTATTGGAGAATAATTTACAGAGACTGAGTGAGTTGGGTCTTTTCAAGCAAGGTGCCCATCCATTAATTATTTCTTCTTTCCCCTGGATTCACAAATGTGCTCTCTCCACTGGTCTCTTTCATCTACAATATAAATATACTAAAGTACCTCTCTTAAACAAACAAAAGACAAAACTGCTCTTCTCGGCCCTTCCTCTCTCCTCTAGGGACTACCTCGTGTCATGGATAGGCTTTCCATCTGCAGTGCCACACCTTCTCAACAGGTCCATCCCAATGTGCAGACAGTTCCACAGTATTAGGATGGTGTTTCTCCAGGAGGTGATGGGTGAGTGTGGGGTTCTCCAGGAACAATCTTTGCAACCAAGATTTGATGCAGGAGGTTTATTGAGGACTGTCATTGAGAATAATACCCGTAAACAAGTAGAAAAAAACTGGATTCTGCTAAGAGAGAGGTTAACGTGGTATGTGTTTGCATTGAGGTTTCAGCCAATCTCATGGGAGCTCTGAAACTGAGATGGCTCTTCACAGATATCCTGAATTGCGGCAAGGGGGATGGATTCTGATAACCCTGCTTCAACAAGTCATTGAATACAGGTTGCCTCTGGGGAGGAAGCAAGGAACCTTGGACAAGGACAATTTCTGTGGAAGGATTCAGACATGAGCAAACAGCAGTCAACTTTCCTGACAACTGGAAGAATGAGTGCCTCGCTCCTGGAAGATAGATCTAGATGATGGGCCTCAGCATGCAGAATATTCACCCTTCTTCCCTTCACATCATCCTCCACAAGCCCATCCTTTCTTATGCAGAAGTATAGTAGGCTTCTCGCAACACTGATGTGACTTTGTTCATTTCCCTCAACTTGTTCTGTGAGAGCAGGATTTGTTTGTTTCTCTCTAGGAAGTGGGCTCCATTCACCTCCAACAACAAGCAACCACAACCACTATTTTCTTGCCAGAGTCTTCCTTCTAATCTCAAATACTTCCTCTAGAACCTGTTTGAAAGGGACTGATTAAAGTTAAATGCAATTCTAAGGAAAGAGATTAGAATACTTCCATATCCTTCATCTGTCCTTCCCTTTAATTAGAGTTTCAATGACTTCCTAATTATCAAAATCTAAGGACACTTTTTACTCCTCAACTCAATTTATGTCTCTAGAATATGAACTCATTCTACACTTTGAAACTTCCTTCTCTTCCTCCTTCATGTTTTTCTTTATCTCACATTCTCTTCACATTCTGTTTACTTCTGGCTCTAATATCTGAGATTCTAGATTTCTCTTTCTGTTTATCCCCAAGACACCAATATAGTATGTAGATCACACTAATAACCCAGAAATTGTATTTACTATTATATTCTCTCTATACACATTGGCCATATGCTATTGATGTTCCATATCTACAAATCTAGCTCATATATCCTTACTGAGAAATTTTGCTTTGTATGTGTGATGTGTGGTGTACATATTAGATATACTTGGACATTTACATTTAAATGCCTTAGATAAATTATACACAATATATCTTCTTTTTCCCTAAACCCAATTCGCTTCCTCTATTCCCTATCTCAAGTACTGTATCACCAGACATACACATCACCAAGCCATCCTAAGCACTGGCTTCTTCTTATTCCAAGTATAATCAAACACCAAGTCTGTTTATTCTCCTTGCTAAGTAGCTTTTAAATCTCTCCACTATTCTTCTCATTGTATGGTCCTAGTAGAAGCCTCATAAATTCTCACCTAAACCTTTTTAAGAGCTTCCTAATGGGTTTCCTCACTCCATTCTCCCCTCCTCCAATTCATTTTTCACACTGCTAATAGAATGATATGCTTAAAGCACACATCTAATCTTATTGCTCCCTTCCTTAAAAGCCTTCAACTTCTGATTGCCTTCTGGATAATGTTCAAATTCTTTGTCATGGCATTAAAAGAAACCCCAGGACCTGGCCCTTGCCCAACTCCCTAGCCTTATCTCTTGCCACACTCAACTTCAGACACACAGATCTTCTGTCATTTCCGAAATTTTTCATGCTCCTCATACCACCATGTCTTGTGTATGCTGATTCATTTGGACCATCCTTCCCACATATGGAGACTATTTTTCAGAAGTAGGTTTTAAGTCCACAGCACTTCTCATCTAACCACATTGTCCAAGGAGAAGAACTATATGGGTGAGGAATAGTTGGCGAGTTTTACCTGAGCATTCTGTAGCCCATACAATTAGAAGGGTGGAGATAAAAGGAGACAGTTCTTAGAGATGAAGAAATGTACCTCTATCACTTCAAAATTAAAGTTAGGAAAAATAAAGAGGATTCTGAGAAGATAAGAATCTAAATTCAATTTGCAACTAAGACAACCCAACAAATGGTGAAGGGAAAACATGAAAAAATTATTATCATTGGAAAACAGAGGGGGGTCAAACCAACATACCTGCAACTTTAGGTTCATAAAATATGTTCAAAGAAAAATGGATTTAAATTGTCTACAATGGTCTACAAGGGGTTTAACTGTCAACTGTCTACAATTAGTCACTGCATACAAGTGGAGGCTGGCTAGGTGGCAGCTCTCTTGGCTTACTGAGGCCCATGCTGCCTGACTGTAGCTACTCTACTTTCCTGGAAATAGATAAGGCCAAAATGACCCCAAACTACCCTTAGATGTCCACCTAGATTAAAGGTCCTGCTTCGCAGTCATATTTCTGGCACCTCCATTCTTTATAGCCTCCCAAGGAATTAATAGGGTGATGGGATGGAATTCCCACAGTCACCTATATGATCAGGGGGTCTTCTAGTCATTTAAGAGACTCACCTGAGGGAAGACCTGTGCATCTATTGCCTTGCATGAGTAGGCCTGCCAGCTTCTCATCTATGGTCTTTTAGGAAATAAAATCAACTGCTGCTACTCTACATCTACAGTTGCCAGAATTACATAGGATTTGAAGGATTCTACCCCAGCGGGGAAAAAAAACCCAACTCTGTAGCTCTTCAAGAGGGAAGAAAATCATAGAGAAAATAAAAGTAGCACTTCAAAATACAGTATTAAACTGAGTACTCAAGGCAACTAGGCCAACATTTTTTTAAAAAAAGAGTTAATGTGGAAAATAGAAGACTAAAGAATTCTAAACCCTATTCTCTGTTAATGGGATATTGGATTGATAAAACTCAGCAGGCTGCCATACTAAAGAGCAATTTGACAATAAAAAAGTGTTTTTCAGGATGCCTGGGTGGCTTAGTAGGTTGAGAGTCCAACTCTTGATTTTGGCTCAGGTCATGATCCCAGGGTCATGGGATCAAGCCCTGCATTGGGCTCTGCACTGAGTATGGAGTCTGCTTAAGATTCTCTTTCTCTCTCTTTCTCCCCCTGCCCCTCCACTGCTTGCGCGCGTGCTCTCTCTCTCTCTCTCTCTCAAAAAAGTGTTTTTCAATGTAAAAATTGTATTTGCCAAAATAAAAAATTTCAACAGAGGCAATGAACAGAAGAATATATGCTACTAACACTGAATTAAAGTGTTTAATTATTGAAACAAACATTCTTCCCAGAATGCAGAGCATAAGGACCAAAATAGAATTAGGAGAAAACTCATAGAGGACAAATCTAGGTGCTCCAATCTGAATAATGAGAGAAGTGAAAGGAGAGAAAAGAGCTGATGGAGAAGAGACAGCAATAAAAGTTGAACTGGAAGAAAATTTCTCTGAGCTGAAAAACCAAATACTGGCCAAGATTATTGAAAAAAATATCTACATATACTTAGACATATCCCAGGCACATTTTGGAATCAAAAGATAATGTCCTAAAAGCTCCCACATAGAAAAGAGCAGTTACCTAAAAAAACAAGAAAAAAATTAATCAGATTGGCACCAGTATCTTCATATATAATACTGTATATACAGTATCAATGGAGCAATATCTGTGGATCTTTTTTAAAAAAAGAGATGGTAATTATGCATTACTATATCCAACTGAGTTTCATTCATTGATGATGGCAAGAAATTTTTAGACATGCAAGGACTTAGAAAGTATCGCATCCATATTTCCTTTCTGAAGAAAAATAAAGATACTCATAAAAGTACTCTAGCCAAATGAAAATTGCATTAGCATAAAGATCTCAAGATGGTGAAAATTTAATATACAAGAAACAGTAGCAATCAATGAAACTAGTGGTGATTCAATCTAAATAACAGTTGGTACTATGGTCCTGAAATATGTGGGAATTGTTAAGAAAGACTTCTTGAAATAGAAAGGACATAATGTAAGAAAAAATGAATAACAATGTAAGAATAAATTCAAGAGTGCAGATCCTTAAGCCTAACTGCTACTTCCATCACTTTCTAGCTGTTATAATCAAGAGAAAATTACTTAACCTCTTGTGTCTTGGTTTCTTCCTCAGTATTATGAGCTTGATAATAGCATCTGCTTCATAAGGTTGTTGTGAAGGATAAATAAACTAGTATTTAATATTAGTCTTGGAAAAGTATTTCACATATAATAAAATTAGAACATATAAAGGGCTTAGAAAAGTATTCAGCATATAGTTATGTGCCTAATAAACATCATCTCTCATTATCATCATCGCTACTGTCATTGTATCATTGAGAGGGCAGAAACATAATTTCTGTTTAATTCTCAATACCACTAGAAAAAAAAAAGTTTCAAAATGTTATTTATTTATTTATTTAGTTAGTTAGTTAGTTAGTTAAAAGTTTATTATTTTGAGAGAGAGAGAGCGAGCAGGGGAGGGACCTAGAAAGAGGCAGAGAGAGAGAATTCCAAACAGGCTCTGCACTGTCCACACAGAGCCCGATGTGGGGCTCAAACTCACGAACCCTCAGATCATGGTTTGGGCCAAAATCCAGAGTAGGATGCTTAACCAACTGAACCACTCAGGTGCCTGTCAAAAAGTTTATTTAAATTAAGGAACCAGTAGAAAACTTGAAGTAGGTTACAGAAATTTGAAATCAATTGAAGAAAAGAGGAACACATATCACTTGATCAATCCAGCTAATTAACCAAAATGACAAATACAGGAAAAGAATTTTCTTTGAGGTGATGATTAGAAACCTAATTTTGGCCACACTGAATCTGAGAGTCTTCTTGGACAGTTAAATGAATATCTGGGACTGAAGATAGATCTGGACTAGAGACATATATTTTTGAAAATGAAGTTCACAGATGTAGTTAAGGCATGTGAGGATTTCAAGAAGAATTACAGTAATGTGCAGCAAAGAGGTCTGATAAAATAGTTTGATTTGGCCACAAGGAGATCACTGGTAACTTGGTGAGAACAAGCTTGATCACAGCAGACTGAAGAGGTGATTGGTACCCTGGCAGCATGGAGAATCAGTTGGCTAAATTTAGTAACACTACATGGGAAATGCTACACTCAGGGAAGAATATACTCGTCTCTGTGCAGAGGTGAAAACCTTCACACATGAAATGATATCCTTAGCATAGGACAGAGGCCACGGAGCAAACAGGCGATCATAACTTCATTCATTCAACATATATCCATTGACTACTTACGGGCTAGATGCTGCACTGGACTCTGGGGATACACTGGTGAATAGAACACACCTTCCCTCCCCCATGTATTAAGAGCTATAGCCATGAAAAAAGGTCTTTCCTCAACCCACAAGAGGAAGAGGCTTATTTCTAGATGTTAAACAAACAAGATAAACACTGAGTTATAAGAAACCTCCCACTTTTTTCTTTACCTTCTCAGAGAGAAATGTGAATTTTGATCCACATTCAGTACTTCTTGAATAGAGCATACATGGGAGATACAGGAGAGACGGAAAATGTATATCCCATATACATTTTAGGATGTTAACTACATGATACTTTGTGTCCCAGAATCTTGTGCATCTCATGAAAAGGGGCTCCTTCCTACTTGGGTGCAGACAACCCACTTATTATTTATTCTTAGGTAAGCAAACAGTAAGAAGAGCCTCTCTTTCAAGGCTCCCTACAAACTGTAGGTTGCTTATGCAAGAGAAAGTCTGGGCATTTCTTATGGACATTTCTTGCCCTCCTTCCATCCCATTCACTTTAAATCAGTCTTAGGAAGGAGACTGGGTCAAGGAATACCTTTTCTCACAATCCCTGTGAATACCCTACCAAGAATTCAAACTTCATAGTTGTCAGTTGTGTAAGGACAGCAGTTTCCTGGCTGTTAAGTTATTGTCCTCATATAATTGTGCTGCATTCCCTTTTGCAGGGGTGGCACAGTGACCATTTTTCATCAGTTTCCTTGAATGAGTAATGGAAGACTGGGAACTCAGAACTCCACGTATAAGTTCTGAAGATTTACTATATTATAAGACCAGGGACTGGAACGAGAAAATCTCAAAAAAGTATGGAGGGGCACCAAAATCAAAGTCATGCATAAAGCCCAGGTGAGAGCATGAAGTCTGAAGAAAGCCAGAGGATCTGTCCTAATTTGTTAAAATCCAATGGGACTAGAATTGAATATAAAATTTGGGTACAAGAGACAAAAATCAGGGATGAAGAAAAGAGCACAGGCACAAAAGTATTGGTGATTGCCTTTATGAAACTGCTTACAGTTTAATTGGGATAAGATTTGCAGAGTTTTGAGATCTACTGAAATTGCATGGGAACTCCATGAGCATGAAACAATTTTCTTGGGAGGATTAAGTCAGAAGAAGTCTGTGTAGGGTTGTCGAAAAAAATGAGAACATAAATTTGCACCAGCTCCAGTAAGCATCCCTTAGATTCAGTCTGCTCTGGTTTCCTGGAAAATTATTACTATTGGAAGCTGGATATTCCATTGAATTATACATTATAATCAACTTACTCATTCCCTTATTGTTGAAAATTTATGTCATTTACATTTTTCACTCCTATAATACATGATTTACATCTTCATACATGGCATTTGTGTTTCTGTTAACTATTACACTGCATCCTTAGGATACATGCAGTTGCAGAATTTTAAGAAGGAATTTAAGCTGCTCAGATCAGGATCTTAGAAAAATAGTTCTGATTAAAGGGGAAAAGAATTAGAAATAGGGAAACAAAATAGAAGATGCCAGCAATAGCAATTACTAATCTAAGGAATTGGCAGGGACAATGAATGTTTAAAAGAAGAACTGATAGAACTGGATGTCTGAGCAGATGTAGTAGGGAGAGAGGGGAGGGACTTGGGTAACTCGTTGGTTTCAAGGAGGTGAATATGTTGAGTTTTAGGTGATGAATTTGAGATACCCAGGAGATTTCAAGTGTTTGGTTGGGATGTACACCTCTAGAGCACAAGATGTGTACAAAGGGGAAGACACAACTATTATTTGTATGCACACAGGTGATACTTGAAACTGTAATTGCATAGATATGATTACCCAGAAACACCATGAAAAGAGGCCAAGAAAGGCCAGATTTGGAAGAAACACCAAAATAATATGGGAGGGCAAGGAAGAAGACCTTTTGTTCTTTCACAATAGAGGTCAATGATAGAGAAGATCCAAAATATGATGTGATTAGAGACACCAAGTGGGAGAGCTTCAAAAACAGAATAATATTTCCTAAAAAGGAAATATGCTAAAGAAAAGTCCAGTAGGATAAGAATTAGAAAACAACAACTGGTATTAAATGTTCTTCTGCTCCTAGATTCCTTTAGTAGTTCTTATTCCCAAATTGGATAGAACTAGATTCTCCATGAATTACTGAAAAATAAAATGCAGACTTATAAGTAATGATTATCCTATGCCTAAAATTCTCCAAATTATATACAATAAATTTAGTTCCGCTATAATCATTTTTATTATTGATTTATTTTATATATTTACACCACACAATACAGGCTTGTTTAGAATTCATGTATGAATTTAATCTTTTTTATGTAGGATACATCTTTGGTCCTTTATTGTACCCACTAAAATACTTTGTCTATTATTTCTTATCAAATATTTATTGGATTTATTTAATTGAATCTAAGACATAATTTGGAGCACCTCATAGACACTCAGTAAATGTTTATTGAATTAATATATTAGTGAATTGATGAGCTTAAAGTCTTAGTCCACAGAGACTAAGTATTTTATCTTCCTCCTTGTAAAGACATAATGTTATACTACATAGCCTGCAAGCCTTGTTGTAGCTGGAGGCAATGTACTATGATCGAATGAGGCGACAAACATTAGTAATTAATCACTTACTGTGTGACAGTCATTGGGGACAAGCTTGTTGCATACATATCTCCAATCTGCACTTGTATTCATTCTCCTTTTTCTCTCCTATTGATGAATACTTTAAGTGCTTGCTTATTTAAGGCTGGCCCCTCCACTGACAGACTCAGTGGTACGTTCATAGATGTTAACATCCTACTCCTCTGGGGAAAAATAACCCAGATTCATAGCCCCTGCTGATTTCTGTGATGTAAATAGTTCCAAAATGGCCTATTTGATGTCATTGAACTTGGAGAGCTGAGAAGAGATGCTCACTCAAGAACACCATTAGATGTGCTAGATCTCACCTTTTCTTGTCACTCAAGGACATCATTCTTGCAATTTTTCCTTCTTGCTCCTGAAATAACAATTTCCCTCTCTTCTGGAAATTCCTCATTAGGTTGTGAACATACTATTACTTCTCCTACTAAAAAAGGAAAGAGAGAAAGAAAGAAAGAAAGAAAGAAAGAAAGAGAGAAAGAAAGAAAGAAAGAAAGAAAGTTCTCTCAACTCTACTCCTGTTTCCAGCTACTATGCCATTTTTCTACTCCCCTTACAGCAAAAATTTGTAAGGATCTGTATATACTCACTAACATAGTTCTTCTCTTTCCATTCTCTCTCATACTCAGTCAGACTTTGCCTCCCTGCTCCACTAAAATTACTTTTTAAAGACCATTAATGACCTCATTTTTGTCAGATCCAAAAATCCAATATTTAATTCCATGTTTAAATTTATTTGATCCAATATTCATTCCACATTCTCATTTTACTTGACCAATCAGCAGTATTGGACACTTTGCTTTCAATGCTACATGTTTCCTGGTTTCTCTTCACCCCTACTGACCACTCCTTTAATCTTCATTCCAAACTTGTGTTGGTTCTTTCTCCACTTTTGATTTCTCAATGCTGGAGGACCTCAGGGCTCAGTCCATGGACTTCTCTTCTTTATTTATACTCCCTCTTTTTCTCATGGCTTTAAATATCATGTATAAAAATGACAACTCCTAAATTTGTTTCTAGTCCAGACCTCTCCCTTGAGCTTTAGATTTGTATATCTAATTGCTTTTTAAACATCTATACTTTGAATGTCAAGTGGCATCTCAAATTTATCATGTCCAAACTTGAGGTGCCCTTACGCAGCCCTGTCTTGTTCCACCTGCATTCTAGACAATCCCAGTTAATGGCATCCTTCCCACTGCTTAAGACAAAAACTTTACAGTCACGATTTATTCTCCTCTTTTCCTGATATCTCACATATATTCATCAGTAAATCCTTTGAACTCTGCATTTAAGATGTATCTAAATTCTGACCAATCTTCTCCCTATTCACTTTTATAATGCTCTCTCACCTGAATTTGGACTCCTTGTTTTCTTTTTTTGTAAGTTTCATTTTATTTTAATTCCAGTATAGTTAACATACAGTGTTATATTAGTTTCAGGCATACAATAATTATATTAGTTTCAGTGATTCAACAATTCTACACATTACTCAGTGCTCATCACAAGTATACCCCTTAATCCTGGTCTCCTGTTTTCATGCTTGTCCTTCTATTTATTCTCAACACAGTGGCCAGTGTAAATTTTTCAAAATGTAAATATGCTCACATCAACCCTCCATTCAAACATTTCCAATGGTCTTTCATCTCATTCATAGTAAAGCTGTGATTCTTACAATGACCAATAATGCCCTACATGATCTGGGTCTCTGCTACCCTTCTCCCCTACCCACTTTGCTCCAGCCTCACCAGTCTCATTGCCATTCCTTGAATATTCTTAAGGTTCCTTGAACCTAGGGCTGGTGTACTGGCTGTTCCCCATATCTGGAGCACTCTTCTCCCAAGGTGTTTGTCCGGTTTATTCCAGTGCATTTTTCAAGACTTTGCTGGAATGTCACTTTCTCAGTGATAACTTCCCCCATTCCCACCCCAGAACTCTGTCTCTCTTGACCTGCTCTGTGTCTCCATAGTATTTCTAATACTCTGTAACTACTGATTTTTGGAAAAGCAAATTTCTTGAGGGCAAAGAATTTTTTTTCTCATTTTTTTCATCAATATATCCCCAGCACTAAGAACAGTTACTGGCATGTAGCTGGTATTCAATAAATATTTGTTGAAAGAATAAATGATCTCATTTACCTCTCACAATACTATGAAGTAGGTGTTACGAACTTTCTTATGTTACAAATGAAGAAACTGGAGCTCATATATATTATCTGGTCCATATTCAAAGAGCTATGAGGCAGTGGAGCTGAAACTCAAATTTATTAGTATACTGAATAGAACACTAAGAATTATTGATACAATCTATAAGCTTCATTAAAATATGAGTCTTTGATTACAAGAGACATTTTCCATTACCTAAATAAAATAATGGTTACACACAATAATTTTGAATAATAATTATCTCTTCCAAAGGGTAAGGAGGTTGTGAAGAACTGATTCCAATGATTTGGAGTTGGTGTGACCATCCATTTTCCTCCAATTACAGGTTAATGAAAATCATCTTAATAAATCAGGCATATCTCACAGAATATTGGTTGGTCAGTAGGTATATTTGGGTAGAACAATCTTCCCTTTTCAAACTGTAGGTTGAGATGGAGTGCCACTTGTTAGCAGAAATTGTGCCAGACTAATACCCTTATAAAATCCTTCACAATTAGAAATACATGCTTAATGTGAACTCTACCTTTTTAATGAAATACTATTCTCTGACTGTCATATACCCAGATATTTGAGGCAATGAAAGAGGAAAATTGGGCAGAAAGCGCGAAAGATCTCGACCTTACAAGATATTCAGAGATGTACATTGTACCAAGAGAGCACAGAGCAAACCAAGGTCCAATGGTGGGAAACTGCAGAGCGTTGTTCACGAAATGGAGCCAAGTATAATACAAAAAGAGATTGGGATGAGAAGCTGAAGAAAAACATGGGAGGTCATGGAAGTGATGCTAACTTGTTAGTAATGGGAAACCTTGAGGGTTTTTAAAAATGTGATGTATGTGCCATTGTGTGTGTATGTGTGTGTGTGTGTGTGAGAGAGAGAGAGAGAGAGAGAGAGAGAGAAGGAGAGGGAAAGAGGGAGGGAAGAGGGGAGAGAGAGAGAGAGAGAGAGAGAGAGAGATTGTAGTTGTCTACAACTACAACTTCCTACCAAAGGAAAGGAAAGAAATCAAACTGTAAAATTTGTCAGCCTCCAAAATGACCTTATTTATTTCCTTATTTATCCTGCACTTCAGTTAAAAAAATTAAAGAGATAGCTAGCAAATAGGCTATTGTGGCCCTCTGCAATGAGGGAAGCAAACGCTGAGAGATGTTATAGGAAATAAGACACAACCACTTGAAGGAAATAGAAGCAGGAAGCAAGTAATCTGAAACATAAGCCAATGCAATGGAGAGAAATGGAACTAGACCCAATGTAGGTAAACTAAGCATATGCATGTGTGCATACTCTCATGGACACCACACCAAGCTGCATTGTCAGAATGAAAGGCCTGACATGTGACTGCCACACACTAGGTGGTCACAGTCTGTATCTTCATTACATATGCAGAATGGCTGGTGCTGGCTGTTACAGCATGCAGAGGCTGTGCTGGAGATACAGACCAATAAACTGTGTGCCATCACAGCATATACAGACTGTTAGAATACAGGCAGGCTGACACATGCTGGGCTGTCATGCTGCAAACTGGTCTGCTAGGATGTTATAAAATCTACCGAGCAGTCATGGTACCTTGTAGACTGCATGAAATGCCTCCCCTCCTTGTGTAAAATGGGCTAATGCGGTTCATATAAGACTGTCCTGGTATATACTGAGCTGTCAAGGTACATGCAGAAGGTTGTCTGTCATAGTGCATGCCAGCTGATAGATCCTGTACTGTCGCAGGTTATATTGGCTGTCATGATGTATACATACTGACATACTCTGGGCTCTTATGAGTAAATATGAGAATGTCACAGTGAATGAGACTGACACACACAGGTCCACACAGTGTAAAATGGCTCTCCAGGTGCATCCAAATGGACCTATTCTGTGCTGTCATATATATACTTGGTTGTCATGGCACATGCAGATTGACACATAGGGCTGTCACACTGGGTAGTAAACTGGCATGGTACGTACACACTGACATACTTTGGGCTAATAAGGCATATCTAGGGCCATCATAAGCCATGTGGGCGAACCTACTGGGTTAATTTAATGACAGTGGGCCGTCATGGTGCAAGCAGGATGTTACATACTAGACCACCATCATGACGAAGTGGCTAAATAAGTTTCCTATTTTATGGCCCACTGATGTATACCTCTAACCCCTATACTAAACAACCATTGCAGTGCTAATATTGCATTGTTGTTATAAAAGTTGTTATAGGAACTTTAAGTTGTTATAAAAGTCCTTCCGTTCAAAAGGAAGTACCCAAATAGGGGAGCAATCATATTCTTTTCCCTTTCCCTAACACATTTAAGGGAATGCCTTTGGCTTTTCATTTTTCCTTCAGTTACTTGATATATATATATATATATATATATATATATATATATATATATATATAAAATTTTACTTATCTAGGCAGATGGCAATAAACATATTGTGTTTTCCCTGACAGATAATTTGGTTTCCTACACTTAGAGTATACTATGTTTATACCAATACACTGCAATATTTATCTGTCACTTCTCAAGGCTAAATATACTTGTAAATTTTAAAGAAATTATTGATAATTTTCAAAAGTTTTAAGTATCAAAATGAAATAAAATGTATTTTTTATACATATAAACTTGTACGAGTATGAGAAAATGCATGATGTAATGTCATTTGGTTTGCATAATAAATATAAGTTTTAATGAGAGTCAAATAAATGCAATGGGACAAAAAATACAAATTATAATATCGTATCTACTAAGGATTCTGACAACTTGACCTCAGGTTTCTGTCAACATGATCACTGGATACGCTGAAAGGCATCTAAGGCATTTATACCTTTCTTCTGATAGTTAACATCTGGGTTCTAAAAAGAAGCATATCCTAAGTCGAGAAAGAGTACAGTGAAGGGTAGTGAAGAGGAGACAGGAGAGGGCAGCGTTGACCAGTGCTATGGTAAGCCATTTGAGAAAAGAAGCTGCTCAAGGCTATGGAGGTAAGCATGCATTGTGGGAAAACCTATATGGGACTGGATATGGAAGTTTGGTAGTTGATTTTAAGATGATAGAAAATCCCACAAACCATTTTATTCTTTTTGGCATGTGTTTTCTAGTTTGAAATCTCAAACTTACAGAAAAGTAGTGTGTACAGCACAAAAAAACTTTGAGAGTGAATTGTTGACTTGCATTTCCTACAAGCAAGGGTATTTTCTCAATAATCATAACCTGAACACCAAAATCAGGAAACCAACATCGTACATTAATACCATCTCAGTCTCACACCCCCATTAGGTTTTTCCAATTGTCCCAATAATGTCCTTTATAGCAAAAGGATCCAGTTTGGAATTAAGTGTTGCATTTAACTATTAGGAATTATGTATTCCATTTGTGACTTCTAAAGATTACAGGACAGTTATTTTGCATTATATCTCTCCATTTTGGTGAGTCTGATGTCTCCTCATGATCAGAATCAGACTAATGCATCAGCGAATAATGCTATGCTCTTGTCATTGCATTCCATCAGGTAACACAAGATTTCAATATGTCCCATTACTGATGATGTTCACTTTCATCATTTGTCTAAGGTAGGTTATGCCACACTTCTTTACTGTGAGGTTACATTTTTTTCCCTTTGAAATTAGTAAGTGGTTTGTAAAGAGCTTCTTTGAAACTATATAAATACCCCATTGCTCATCAAATCTTCTTATTTATATCAGAATGGATTATCATTTCCTATTTTTTAAAAATGTTTTAATGTTTATTTTTGAGAGAGAGAGAGAGAGAGAGAGAGAGTTGGGGAGGGGCAGAGAGAGAGAGGGAGACACAGAATCTGAAGCAGCTCCAGGCTCCAAGCTGTTAGCACAGAGCCCGATGCAGGGCTCAAACTCATGAACCCTGAGATCATGACATGAGCCAAAGTCGGACGCTCAACCAGCTGAGCCACCCAGGCTTCCCTATTGTTTCCTATTTCATTCAATGGGCTATAATCCTTTACTCCCACAATTTATTTTGATGCTTAAATGTGATGGCCATCAAGATGGCTCTTGTGTTCTTTTGACAAGTCTCATCATTCTTTGAGCATTTCCTTGCTTTCTGGTATAAAAATATGTTATGGAGGGCACCTCAGTGGCACAGTCAGTTAAGTGTCTGACTCTTGATCTAAGTCCAGGTCATGATCTCACAGTTCATGAGTTCAAGTCCCACACTGGGCTCTGCACTAATGCTGGGGAGCCTGCTTGGGATTCTGTTCCTCCTTCTCTCTGCCCCTCCCCCACGTGTGTGTGTGTGTGTGTGTGTGTGTGTGTGTGTGTCTCAAAATAAGTAAATAAACTTTAAAAATTTTTAAAAAGAAATGATGTTCTGGGTTCATCCCTCTAGCCAGTCTCGGAATCGGCCATTTTTCCAGGAAGGACTGGTTTCTTTTATTGAAAAATGGCATTTAGAAGCCAAGATCTGGGGGGCACCTGGGTGGCTCAGTCGGTTGAGCTTCCGACTTCGGCTCAGGTCATGATCTCATGGTCTGTGAGTTCGAGCCCCACATCGGGCTCTCTGCTGACAGCTCAGAGCCTGGAGCCTGCTTCAGAGCCTGTGTTTCCCCCTCTCTCTGCCCCTCCCCTGCTCATGCTCTGTCTCTCTCTGTCTCAAAAATAAATAAAAACATTTAAAAAATTTAAAAAAAAAAGAACCCAAGATCTGGGCATCATGTGCTCATTGCTGTTGAGGTGAGGCCTCCAGGCCCTCATAGTCAACAGAGCATTCATTCACACACATTTATATCTACATTTATTTCTATATCTATATATATAGAAGTCCATGAATTCACATCAATATCTCTAATTCCAACCTAACGCCACAGGTTCATCCTAGTTTTATCTCTGTCTATATCTGTAATGTAATCTGTATCTGTATCTCTTTTGTGATAGTGAGAAATCTTGCTCCCATTATCTTCACTATATATTCTTACCTTATCAGCTCCATAGTATATAGCCAATCTCTCATCACTCTGACTATCCTCTTCTGTATGTGAGTGTTCTCCTCTACTTACTTTGGTTCTAGTATCCCCTGCCAGGGCACCTATGTGGATGCCCTCCCTATCCCACCTGGTCTCTGACTCCCATTATGCTGCCTCTTCATGTAAACACCCTCCACACCATGCTCTAGAATGCATTCCATACCATGCTGCCTCTCTACCCAGACACCTTCTCACCCTACTTGAACTCTGACAACCATGCCAAGCATCTTATTTATTCTTCAATGAATTACTGAGCCTATATATTTGGGATATGCTCTGACTAGACTGGTAATAAAGAAGAGAGTTTCAAATTTTCCATCTGTGCTAGGAAGTGGCCAAGTAGGAGAATTTATGTTGATTTACCAAGAAGAGATATTTGCCAATGCCTCCTTTAATAACCACATTCAATCACAAAATTCATATTGAGAATAAACTGTGAATCAGGCACTATGGAAGCTCTTCACTCATAAAGGCAACTTTGAAATGAAATCCTCTGTATTAAATCCTGGTATAAAGTAAGTGCTTAAATGATGTCTATTAAATAAGTTAATTAACATGGGACATTAAATCAGTGCTCATCTCATGATGCCTCCTGTTCTGTAGGCTACATATCAGGCATAAAGAAAATACAATAATGATTAAAATACATTTCCTCGATAATATGGAGGTGGATATCAACATATAAATAACTACAGTGCAATATAAAATAAATGATATGAAGAAAGCTATGAAGAAATGTGAGAAAGGAAAAATTCATACAGTGATGACCTCATGGATAAAGTGATATTGGAGCTGACCATGGAGGGATTAGTTAAGATTTTCACAGGTGGTGAAAGCAGAGGAAATTGTCCCAGACTAATAGCAGGAGCAAGGTGAGGACAAAAAAAGTGGAGCATGCATTTGAAGAAGAATGAGAAGAATAAAGTGTGGATACACAACAGTATACCAGGGAGAGTGGCAGGAATCAAGCCTGGAAAATAAGGATAAAATGAATATACAAGTCTTAGAAGATTAGCTTAGCCATCAGATTAGTTTTGTATCAGTTGACTAAATGTAACTGAGGAGATATTAAAAATCAAACAAATTAAAACTAAATCACTAAAAAATAATCTATGTAGTAAGGGTCCTAATTATATAAGCAAAAGAGCTTCATATTGAACTATCAATGATCTACTTAGTTAAAGGGAGGTAAAAATTGCTGAGCGGATTCATGGTTTAGGGTTGATAACTTGTAATATTTGGTGGTATTAATATTAATTACGCTATTTCTAACAATATCATTGTTGTTATTCTATGTTGAAATCAAAATGTCTCTATATTCTCAGAGAAATTAAAGAGGTCATGTATTCTCTGAATCAAAAGATCAACAAAGACACCAAAACAAACCCCAGAAGGAGTGGGGGTCATGGCTCAGGAGATGCATTTGGCTAGTGACTCCACATTTTATCTAGAAGCATATCCTACAACAAACCAACTTCCAATTTGAATGGTTTAACACAATAAAAAGGCATTTCTTCCTCACTTAGCAGTCCAACATAAATATTCCTGGTTGGTGCTTGTTGTCATCTACCTGTCATTCAGGATCAAAGGTTCCTTCTATCTTGTGGTTTCGCCTTCCTCCAAGGCCTTTATAGAAATATAAAGGGTGACCCTACAATCCAGCAATTGCACCATTAGGTCTTTATCCAGAGGTTAAAAAAATACCAATTTAAAGGGGTACATGCACCCCAATGTTTATAGCACCATTATCAACAATAGCCAAGCTATGGAGAGAGCCCAAATGTCCATCGACTGATGGATAAAGAAGATGTGGTATATACATACAATGGAATATTACTCAGCCATCCAAAAGAATGAAATCTTGCCATTTGCAATATGAATAGAGCTAGAATGTATTATGCTAAGTGAAATAAGTCAATCAGAGAAATAACACCATATGATTTTACTCATATGTGGAATTTAAGAAACAAAACAGATGAACATATGGGAACGGGGGGAGAAAAAGAGAAGAGAGGGAAATAAACCACAAGAGACTCTCAATGATAGAGAACAAACCGTGGGTTGATGGAGGGAGGTGGGTAGGAGACGGACTAGATGGGTGATGGGCATTAAGGAGGGCACTTGTAGTGATGAGCACTGGGTGTTTTATGTAAGTGATGAATCACTGAATTCTACTCCTGAAGCCAAAGTTGCACTGTATGTTAACTAAAATTTAATTAATAATTTAAAAAGAAAAACAAAGAAATATGAAGGGTCGAAGTGTCTTTTTTCTGCCACTTCTGACATTTCTCCAATTCTCCACACTAGCTGGTGTCCACCAATTCAATTCAATTCAATTCAATTTCACACCAACTATACAGAGTTAGCACAAACCGCACAAGTTAGAGACTCAGTCCCATAAGATTACCCCCATGGATGATATCAGTCGTAGGTCCCAGGTCGTCACCCTGACTTCTGAATGACAGGCTATAAATTCAGGGGTTCCTACACCCCCTCCTCGGTTTGATAATTCACTAGAATGACTCTCAGAACTCAGAAAAGCACTTTACTTATTATTACAAAGGATATAGCTCAGAAATAGTCAAATTGAAGAGATGCATAAAGCAAGGTGAAGCAGGAGGGTACACAGGGAGGCAGGTGCAGAACTTCCATGCCATGGTGTGTAACCTACCTACTAACTCCATGTATTCACCAAACCAGAAGTCTCTGAACCCATCACTTTTAGGAGTTTTTATGGGGCTTCATTACAGAGGCATGACTGATTAAATCATTGGCTGTTAGTGATTAACTCAATCTCCAGCTTCTCTCTCCTCCCTAGGTTAGGAGGTGAGGTTGAAGGTTCCAACCCTCTAATCGTGGCTTGGTTTTTCTAGCCACCAGCCAGAAGCCATCTAGATCTCTACCCCTTCATCCAGGAGTCATCTCATTAGCATACAAAAACATTCTTCTCATTCAAGAGTTTCCAATGGTTTTAGGAGCTCCAAGTCTGGAACCCGAGACAGAGTGAATACATATTTTCACTATTATCACAGTACGGAAGACTTGTCTGCCTTTTAACCACTTCATCCTGACAGTGACACCCATGACTTGAGCTCACAAACCCTTGGTGAGAATTTGTCATGTGGCTACACCTAGCCACAATGGGAACTGGGCAATACAGAGTAGGTGTGTGCTCAGGCCCTCTGCCACAATGCAGACCTTTCTGAATAAAGTTTGCCTCAGTACACTAGCTGCTCCAGTCCTGGCTTCTGGTCTGTCCCTGACAATAAGTAAAATACTGTACAGAGATTATAAAGCATGACACAAATGATTCTCTAGCTCAATTTATAATGGCACAATTAAAATAGTGTCCAGATCACCAGAGAGGAGAATCAAGGAGAATTAACGCATGCTCTTCTTAAGCAAATAGAAGTTCCCATACAACTGATCCCTGGGCCTGCTGTATAACATATTTGCAGGGTCTACACTGCAACTACGTGGACAATACCTCTTTAAGCTGTGCTTAACTGCACAGCTATAGATGGTAGCCCTGCTCTCTATGCTAGACAAATAATTCGCAGAAAGGAAAGAACATGAAACATAGCATAGAAACAACACAAAAGAAAGCCTTGTAATCAAAACTGTCTCTACTTTCTCAGAGCAGTTAAAGAGGACACATATTCTTTGAGTCAAAACATCAACAAAGGGGAAAAAAACGTTAATGAAGAGTGTAAAAGATAAGTACTAAAAAGAAAAATGAAGAGGAATGCATCAAGCCACAGGATGTTGATTTGGCTAGTTGATTCTATCTGAAAGCATTGATCTGCATTAACAATCAAGAACCTGTTATAAGACAAATAATAAAAAGGGCTCGGCCAGCAGATATGAAAACAATACGATACAAGTAACAAAATTGAATAATATGCTGCCAGTGTACAAAAGAGGAAATAGATCAATAGGAACATAAAAGACAGTCCAGAAACTCATGCAAGTACAAATATTGTTTTAGTATTAAAACAGTGACATTTAAAGTCTGCAAGGAAACGACTGATTAGAAAAATGGCTTTTGGTATTTGGCTCTCTATTTGAAAGACAATGAAGGTAAATCTCTATAACATATAAAAAATAAATTCCAACTGGCTTGATAATCTCAAAGAACATAAAATTAGGTACATACTAGAAGAAACCAAAGAGCACTATTTTATTGTCTTAGAGAGAGGACAGCATAAGACTGAGAGGTCATGAAGATTGACTGATTTAACAGAAAAACTAAAACTTTCTTAAGAAACCATATGCGAGTTTATAAGACAAATAATTTCAAAAGCAAGAAGCATTTTGAATGACAGAAAATGGCTAGGTGTTTTACATTTTCACATGCAATATTTTAATTCCTATAGTTACCACATTATGAGAAAGTTATTGTTATCTGTACTTTACGGTTATGAAAACTGAGGTTTGGGGGGTGGAGGATGGTTAAATAACCTCACAAAGGTTATTCAACGAGTTAATGACAAAGCTGAGTGACAAATTTTGATTCTATAACCTATTCGTTAAATAAGTATACTACTTTGCCTCCTTAATACACAAAAAACTGGAAAAATACTTGCATCACAAAATATCGAATGCAATAATACCTATAATGCCTACAGAACTTTGTTTTTGGTTTTGTTTTCAGTAGGAGCCCAACTTGGGGCTTGAACTCACAACCCTAAGGTCAAGAACTGAACTGAGATCAAGAGTCGGACGCTTAACTGAGCCACCCAGGCGCCCCCCTACAGAACTCATATATCATTTAGAAAGACACAAATAAACTCAGCAGAAAAAGTGGGCAAAAGACATAAACAGAAAAACCATAAGGAATATACATGAATAATACATATTTTTAAAAGTCAACCTAGAATATAACCAAAGAAATACAAATAAAATAAAAATGAAAATCAGAGAGGTTTTTAAAATATATCTTACCTGGAAATAGGGTGGAAAATTAATCATTTTTATTTGCCACTGGTAGGAGTACAATATTGGTACATATATGGGGAACACTTTGAAAATACTAGCCATCATTTAAAATATGTATATTTATGACCCAAATTTTTAGTTGTAGGAATGTAGCACAGAGAAACACAATACTTTTTTTTGAAAAGATATATATATTTTTTATTTTTTATTTTATTTTATTTTATTTTATTTTATTTTATTTTATTTTATTTTATTTTATTAATATGTGAAATTTATTGTCAAATTGGTTTCCATACAACACCCGGTGCTCATCCCAAAAGATGCCCTCTTCAATGCCTATCACCTACCCTCCCCTCTCTCCCACCCTCCATCAACCCTCAGTTTGTTCTCAGTTGAAACACAATCTTTTAAGTAACCTCTGCACCCAATGTGGAGCTTGAACTCATGACCCCAAGATCAAGAGTTGCATGCTCTACTGACTGAGCCAGACAGGTGCCTGAAAACACAAAATTTTTAAAGATTTCTGCGTAATTTTTTCATTGCAGTATTATTTATAACAATGAAAAATAGCAATAATCTAAATGTCCATTAGTAGGAGGTAGATAAATAAAAGATGATATATACGCCTGGTCAGGTGGCTCAGCCTGCTTGGGATTCTCTCTCTTCCCTCCCCTGCTCGTGCTTCCTCTCTCTCTCTTTCAAAACCAATAAATGAACTTATTAAAAAAACTTTTAAAAAAAAAGATGATATATACATAAAATGGAAGGTGTATAGCCTTTAAAGTCAAATGAAGGCCAAATATCTGGATGTGAAATGTTGCCCGAAGTATGCTGCTCAAACGAGTGGTACTACACCCACCAGACTGCTAAAATCAAAGACAGAAAATACCAAGTTTAGGAGGCATGTGAAGAAAATACACCGGCTGGTAGTGGTGTATTAGTCGGAGTTCTCCAGAGACATGGAAACAACCAGATGTGTATATAGAGAGCGCGATTTGTTTTAAGGAATTGGCTCATGCAATTGTGGAGGCTGGCAAATCCAGAATCTGCAGGGTGGGCCAGCAGGCTGGAGACAAAGAGAAGAGCTGCAGTTCCAGTGTGAAGTGTGTCTGCTAACAGAATTCCCTCTCCACCCAAGTAGGTCAGGCCTTCAAGTTTTGGATGAGACCCACCTAACATTACAGAGGGTAAGCTGTTTTACTCAAGGTCTACTGATTTAAATGTTAATCTCATGTAAAATATACCTTCACAGAAACATCTAGAATATTCACCAAATATCTGGATACTGTGCCCTAGAGGAGTTGACACATAAAATGAATCATCATTAGGGATGGAAATGGACTTTGGGAGATATCTTGGAGGTGCACACCAAACATTATACTCTATGACCCATTCATTCTACCTCTTGGTTTAGAGTCAACAGAAATGCATATGCAGGATTCCCGAAAGGCACACACAGAATGTTCCCAGAAGCACTATTCATAAGAATTACAAACTGAACACTACCAGAAGCGCATGAAAAGTGCAATGGATAAATATGTTAAAGTTAAGTCACACAATGGAATGTTCGACAACAATGAGAATGAACAGTCTACCACTACTTATAGCTACATCTATCTCAGAGATAGGACACTGAGCAAACTAAGCTAGACTCACACACGTACATTATCCATGTTGCTGCTGCTGTTGTTGCTGTTACAGTTATTTAAAATTATAGTTATTTAAAACTAAGGGCACTGGGTGGCTCAGTCGGTTGAACATCCGACTTCAGCTTAAGTCATGATCTCACAGTCTGTGAGTTCGAGCCCCGCATCAGGCTCTGTGCTGACAGCTCAGAGCCTGGAGCCTGTTTTGGATTCTGTGTCTCCCTCTTTCTGCCCCTTCCCCGCTCATGCTCTGTCTCTCTCTGTCTCTCAAAAATGAATAAATGTTAAAAATTTTTTTTTTAATATAAAACTAGTCACATGATTCAGTCCTGTTAGAAACCAGCACAGAGTAGTGACTGGAAAGGGGGAACGAGAAGGTCCACTGGGGGGCTGGTAATGTCCTGGGGTGGTGGTGGTGGTGTTTTATCTTGGAACTTGTTGCTCTTGTGTATTTGTAGATGAAAATTCCCTGAGATGTACAGTTGTGGCATGTGCACTTTTAAGTATGCAAATAATACTTCCATGAATTATACTTTAAAATACTTTTTTAATATTTATTTTTGAGAGAAAGAGACAGACAAAGACAGAGTGTGAGTGCGGGAAGGGCAGAGAGAGAGAGAGAGAGAGAGAGAGAGCGAGAGAGCGAGAAAGAGGGAGACACAGAATCTGAAGCAGGCGCCAGGCTCTGAGCTGTCAGCACATAGCCCCACACGGGGCTCGAGCTCATGAACCGTGAGACCTGACTGACTGAGCCACCCAGGCATCCAGAAATATATTTTAAAGTAACAGAATGTATATTTCTAAATATCAATATATCTCTATTTCCACCCATATTAGCATAAGGGTAGATATGGATTCTAAGATCTTAAGGTTAGAACTCAATCTGTTAACATTGCTTGTTCCTGGAGGCAGGTGTTATGCGAAATCAGTGATAGAAACACTTTCACCTTTTATTTTTTACTTTTCTGTAGCATTCGATTTATTTTTATTTTAGTTTATTTTTTTTAATGTTTATTTTTGAGAGAGAGAGAGACAGAGCATGAGCGGGAGGGGCAGAGAGAGAGGGAGACACAAGATCTGAAGCAGGCTCCCGACTCTGAGCTGTCAGCACAGAGCCCAAAGCAGGGCTCAACCTCATGAGCTGCCAGATCCTGACCTGATCCGAAGTCGGACACTTAACCAACTGAGCCACCCAGGTGCCCCTCAACTTCTTTTTAAATATGAAATATGCATTTTTTTTTTACTTTTCTTTAGGGGGAGTGGAGTGAGCATCCTTTTAAGCACCTCTATATTCATAAATAGGCATGCAAATCTATTATTACTTTACAGGACCTGCATTCTGAACCCTTCATTTTTCATTCAATAAGATCTTTCCAGTCAATAAATATAGAGTTCGCTTTTAAGAGCTGTATGAAATTCCTACATCATAATTTACTTTCTCAGTCCATTATCGATGGGCATTAAGGTTGTTTCACATTTTCAATATTGTAAATAGAGCAATAATGTGCATTCATCTCCTTAGGGTAAATTCCCGGAAGTGTGCTACAGCTGGAAATATTCTACATTTCAATATATACCACTGTACCACTTTGCTAAGGTGATGTGACTGTTTTACACTCTCGACAATATTGCAGGATGAGACTTGCTGCCCCTCACAACTGCAAATTTGAGTTTGTCAATAATTGTAATCTTTGTCAGATTTGATGAAGGGAAAAGACTGTTCACATTTTACTAGCATTTCTTTGATTATTCATGAGATTAAACATTTTTCATATGTCTTTGTGTTTCTTCGGTAACTTGCTTCAGAGTATTTTGCCCATATTCCTATTAAAACATTAAATATTTTCCCTATTGATTTTTAAGAGCTCTCTATTCATCTGAGATATTGATTCTTTGTCTAACATTTTGCAAATAATTTTACAATTTGTCTTCTACCTTTCAACTTTTATGGTGTTTATTTTACAAAGAAGTTTCACTTTTTAAGTAGTCAAGTTTACCAATCTTCTCTATTATGTTTTCCAATACTGAGACAAACTTAGGTCTTTCTCAACCCAAAATTATACAAATATCCATCAGTGGTTTAGTATTTCATGGTTTCAGCAAGAATTTATTTTGGTATAGTAAGTGAGGTAGGAATCCCGATTTTTTTTTAATGGCTAGCTAATTGTCTTAATTTTATTCACTAATATGTGTTTTCCTTACAGATTTAAAAAGCTACCTTTACAAACATAAATTGCCCCCATATACACTTACTTCCAAGGCTGCAGTTCTATTCTTTCCATTGTTATTTGTTTTTGCCTCAGTAACACTTTTTTTTGTCCTAATATAATTTATTGTCAAGTTAGCTAACATACAGTGTATACAGTGTGCTCTTGGTTTCAGGGGTAGATTCCCACGATTCATCGCTTACATACAACACCCAGTGCTCATCACAACAAGTGCCCTCCTCAATGCCCATCACCCATTTTCCCCTCTCCTCCACCCTCCCCGTTAACCCTCCTCAGTTTGTTCTCTGTATTTAAGAGCCTCTTATGGTTTGCCTCCCTCTCTGTTTGAAACTATTTTTTCCCTTTCCTTCCCCCATGGTCTTCTGTTGAATTTCTCAAGTTCCACATATGAGTGAAAACATATGATATCTGTCTTTCTCTGACGGACTTATTTCACTTAGCATAATACCCTCCAGTTCCATCCACATTGTTGCAAAAGGCAGTATTTCATTCTTTCTCATTGCCATGTGTTATTCCATTGTATATATAAACCATATCTTCTTTATCCATTCATCAGTTGATGGACATTTGTGTGCTTTAACTTTCCTTCCATCATGGAGTGGGCAGACATTTCTCCTCAGAGTCATAGACTCAAATTCTGGGTCCAAATTTATTCCTTGCCCCGGTACTTTCACACAACCATTGGTGGATGTCAAGATTTCTTATTCACTGCTGGGCCATCCTACACAATATCATTTCCAACCAAGGAATATATTTTATAGCAGAAGTGTCGTAATGGGTTCTAACCACAGAATTCCCTAGTCTTACTGTATTTCTCATCCCTTTGAAGCAGCTGCGCTGCCAGGAGTGCCAAATAGCCTGGCAAGGCTTAGTAAGAGCAATAATTAGGGGACAATATTCTGTGAAGTATGGTGTTATACAATGGGATGCGGTATATGTCATATATGTATATATGCATATACAATTACACGTAAATGTGTTTATACATAAATATATATTTAAATACATTTTTACTTTATATACAGGTATATATATATATATTTTTTTTAATTTCTTTAAAATAAATTTTTTAATGTTTATTTATTTTTGAGAGAGACAGAGTTCAGGCAGGGGCAGGGCAGAGAGAGAGGGGGACATAGAATCCGAATCAGGCTCCAGGCTCTGAACTCTCAGCACAGAGCCTGACGTGGGGCTTGAACTTACAAACCGTGAGATCATGACCTGAGCTGAAGTCAGACACTTAACTGACTGAGCCACCCAAGCGCCCCTTTTTAAAATTTCTTTTAATGTTTATTTATTTTGAGCGAGAAAAAGAGAGAGAGAGAGAGAGAGAGAGAGAGAGAGAGAGCAGAGGCAGGGAAGGGGCAGAGAGAGAGGGAAGAGAAAGAATCCCAAGCAGGCTCTGCACTGCATTGGGCATGATCTCACAAATTGTGAGATCATGACCTGAGCCGAAATCAAGATCTGGATACTTAAGCAATTGAGCCACCCAGGCACCCCTATATATTATATTACATATTTTATTTTAAGACATATACCACATGTTATGTATATAATGCCCTTTCTTCCAGAGAATACATGGGTTTGGGAACCAAAAAGTAATGGTGGAAGGGGGGCTCCTGTCATTTTTATACCTTATAATGCACTTACAGAATGATTTTTCCCCATCCTATCCTAGACTCTTCACATGTAGGGGTCGTCCTAGCTTCCTGCAGGGCACAGTGGAAATACACATCTCTTGTTGGCCCCCTTCATACACTCTCCGGAGTAAAACCCTGAGCGTGTGTTGGCTGTTTCCTGGCGGGACCCAACTACTACAACCTCCTTGGCACCGGGCAGCATTACTCACACTGCTCTGCTTTCAGGAGCAATTTTAGGGGCTGCAGTTCAGGACTGTGCCTCACTTCATGCCATGCCACCAAAATTTTCATGTTACTGACTGTTTCACTAATCACAAGAGGATAGGTCCTTAATATCTGGTTTGATTTAATTTTAATTCTCATCAGAATGTCAAACACAATTTCCCTTAATTGTAGTAGGGAAGAATGTAGTTCTCCTGAACCTGATAGTAAATCATGAACGTGGCAGATGAAGACCACTTTACAATTAGGATTATGATGAAAGAGACAGAGTGTCTCCAAAACACAGCTCTCCACATGGACTGCTGTGCTTTCTGCCTTCATGCAAGGATTTAACATTGTCACCTGTTCCCGAATAGTCTGAATTCCCTTTGTTATGGGGTGTCCCTGGGACTTCAAACACAGCAACAGCATAAAGGAAATTCTTTACTTAAAACTGAAGACTCTTATAACCAAAGTAGTTGATATCTGTCCTAAAATTTTGTTACATTTGTTTGGTTTAACACTGTGTGCGTGTGTGTGTGTGTGTGGTTTAACATGAAATTAAAAATTCAGTTCCTCCATCACTCTAACCACATTTCAAGTATTCAATGGCCACATGTAGCTAGGCATTGCAATATTAGGCAAAACAGATATAAAACATTTCTATTGTCACAGACTTATTGGACAGCACTGGTCGAAATTATGGAAATACTTACACAATTGTACACAATTAAATGTACAAGGTTGTTCATTGGAGCATTATTTGTAAGAGCTCAAAGATTAGAGGCAACAACAGTGTTATTCTGAAAGACAGTGGTTAAGTCAGTTGTAGAAATATTCATGCTATGATATAATAAGCAGTCATTAAAATGATATAGTTCTGCATGTACTAGCATGGAGTGATACTGAGTTATAGAAACATATATATAGAATATGATTAACTAGGATATTTTATACTTCAACACATATATTATATATTTTATATTTTATTTATGTTATATAGCACATATTATTTATGTCTTTGGATGCATACATATGTGTGATATACATGCATTTGCACTGTTATAGAAAAAAGTCTATGAATAGTTTCTTTCAAAGAGTAGGAGTAAAGTGGGGTGAGTTGTACAGGAGACACTCATTTCTCTATATACATTTGTACATTTTGAATTTTTTTAATTTGTGAAACAAAAATATGGAAAAGTATAATGAATAATACATATATGTCTATCATTTCTGGGAAAGATACCAAGTGTCACAAATGAATATCAGTATGATAGATGGAGAATGGAAGAGTCTCACAAGGTAACGAGGAAAGCTTTACTATAAAGAAAGACTCAATTTCGTGTGTCCTCACCAACTGCCATGTAGCCCAGACCCAGAGCCTGAAATGTCAGTTGCTCCCATAAGGCACCTCTTTTTTGGAGTCTGAAAAATTAATGAAATTTTAGGAAGGTATAAAAGTAAAAAACCACTGAACTTCATTTTGCATGTAACTCCAGTAAGAAAGAAGTACAAGAATGACAATCACAAAGAAATAAATTTAAAACCCTGGCTTAGACACTTTCTACTCGGGTTTTCTGGTGAGTGTCTGATCAGTGCTACAATAATTATATTGCATGTGCATTTTGACAGCTTTGTGAAATTGTAGAGCACTTACGAGATTCTGATATATTCAAAGGGATTCTAATTAAAGGTTTAGAAGTGTTTGATTAAGTTGGCAATCAACATTTAAATATTTGGGGAAATTTAATATGTTTAGTGCCTAAATGTGATTTATCAGTTTGTGTACATGCTATGTAAATATTCAGTGGGATGTTGTTAATATTTAAATGAATTCTAGATTCATATAATTAATAAACTGGAAAATAAACCAGTTATAAATATTTATTCCTCTTTCTGTCTAGAAATCATTTGGACATAATGTAATCTCACAATGATAAGTCATACTTTATTTCTATTTTTGGCCCATAATTTCTCCATAAGAATTTTAGAATTAGCTTAGTAAATTCTGTAAAAGTATTCGGTGGTTATTTTAATTGAAATTACACTGAATCAATAGATTAATTTGGAATTAATTTTCCTCTTCATGATACACATAGCATTTCTTCTGCTCCTGCTTTAAAAGGGAATGCTTCTAACATGTCTCCAATTAGGATGATGTCTTCTTGTATTCTGTGATGCTGAAGAAAAATCTAATGCCATTATTATTCTCATTCATTTCCATATGACCGAGATACCAAACCCTTATCAGAAATACAATTTGAAAATATGTTCTCTCATTCTGTGCTTTGTCCTTTTACTTTTTCATAGTGCCCTTTGAAACACAGAGGTTTTTAATTTCTATGAACTCTAATTTATTTTGTCCCTGGTTGCTTGTGCCTTAGGTATCCTATCTAAGAGGACACCTCAGAGGGAGGGGTCCAAATTCATTCTTCTGTGTGTGACAGTCCAATTGTCCAAGCCCCATTGTTAAAAAAAAAACCTACTTTTTCCCTATTAAATGGTCTTGCTATCCTTCTTGGATAACAATTGACTATAGATGTATGGCTTTACTTCTGGACTTTTAATTCTATTCCATTGATCTATATGTCTATCCTATGCCCATACCACACGGTCTCATGATGTTACATAATTTTCAGTGTACAAGTCTTACACTTCTTTTGCTGTATTTATTCCTAAGTATTATATTTTTTGATGCTATTGTGAATAGTATTGTTTTCTTTTTTTAATGTTCAGTTATTTATTTTGAGAGAGAGAGGGATAGAGAGAGAGGAGGGGAAAAACAGAGAGAGAAGGAGAGAGAGAAACCCAAGCAGGCTCTGTCTGCTCCGTCAGCATGGGCTCAAACCCACAAACCATGAGATCATGACCCGAACTGAAACAAAGAATAGGACTCAACCAATTGAGCCACCTAGGTGCCCGAGTTTTTTTCTTTTCTTTCCTTTTCTCTTCTCTTTCTTCTTTTCCTTCTTTCTTTCTTTCTTTCTTTCTTTCTTTCTTTCTTTCTTTCTTTCTTTCTTTCTTATGTATATTTACTTCTGAGAGAGAGAGAGAGAGAGAATATGCCAGTGGGGAAGGGCAGAGAAAGAAGGAGATGCAGAATCTGAAGCAGGCTCCAGGCTCTGAGCTGTCAGCACAGAGACTGACATGGGGCTCCAAACTCAGGGACCATGAGATCATGACCTGAGCCAAAGTTGGATGCTTAACTGACTGAGCCACCCAGGTGCCCCCAGGGATTGTTTTCTTAATTTCATTTTCAGACTTTTCATTGCTTATGTATAGAAATACAATTGATTTTCATATATTGTATCTTGCAACCTTGCTGAACTCACTTATTAGCTCTACTAGTTTTGGGGGTGGTCCTTAAGGTTTTTAATATACAAGATCATGCCATCTGTGAATAGTGACAGTTTCACTTCTTCCTTTTCAATCTGTATGCTTTTAATTTCTTTTTATTGCCTAACTGCCCTGACTAGAATCTCCAAGTGTAATGTTGAATAGAAATGGCAAAAGCAAATAATCCTATTCTGGTCTCCTCATCTCTTAGTTACACAAATACACTTTTTAATCTCTTTGTCTCTCTGGGCTGTGTTCTGGATGAGTTTCAAATTTATTTCTTCCAAGTAGCCAATTCTCTTCTTTAGAGTTTATATTGAGTTTATTGTTTTCACTTCTTACTTTAATCTCTGTACTCTTCATTTCCAAGGTATTTTAATTGTTCTTTTAAAATCTGTTTTTAGGGGCGCCTGGGTGGCTCAGTCGGTTGAGCGTCCGACTTCGGCTCGGGTCACGATCTCGCAGTCCGTGGGTTCGGGCCCGCGTAGGGCTCTGGGCTGATGGCTCAGAGCCTGGAGCCTGCTTCCGATTCTGTCTCCCTCTCTCTCTGCCCCTCCCCCGTTCATGCCCTGTCTCTCTCTGTCTCAAAAATAAATAAATGTTAAATTAAAAAAAAAATAAAATAAAATCTTTTTATCCTTTATTTCAAACTTAATTTATTTTTATTTTTATAACAAGAGGTTTGTCTTCATTTACCTCTTCAAATATATTTAGTACACTGATTTTATAACCATCTGTTCCAGAAATTTAATATCTGTAACAAACTTACACTTTTTGATTTTATAGGCTGTTTTCCTCACATTCAGTCTCTTCAGTTGTTTGAAGTTTGGTTTGTTCAATTCTGAATGTTAAAGATTTTTTTGCCTTTTCATTTTTTTTCCTTTCCTCTGTGCTTACCTTTTCTTTTTAAGGGTTTTGCAGATGCAACCCCACAATCCTCTAGTCCAGTATTCGGTCTTTTAAGGATTGTTCAGTTTACTGCTCCACTGTGACCCTGGGAATGGGGCAGAATCCCTAGAAGGTTCCCTCTGTTCCTGGTGGCCTGGCCCTCTCTGCCTGTAAAGCTTTGGGGTATAGCCTCGGGCAATATTCAGTGCACTCACCTGTACTCCCATTCTTCCCCTCTAACCTGGTGTCTTGCTAAAGAAAAGCTGAAAATATTTTTATTTGTCTTAGTCTTGACTAATAGTTTATCATTCAATATTATTCTTTGATCTTCTGCCATCTATTGTCACCAACAAGTCAGCTACTAATTGTCACTGCTTTGTATTATAATCTGCATTTTTCCTCTAACAGTATTAAAGATTTCCTTTCATCCTGATGCTCTGCAGGTTCACTGTGAAATATGTAGGTGTGGCACATGATCCTGTTTCGTTCCAGGAGTACGCTTTTAGCCTAAAGACTCACATTTATTTGATTGTGAAATTTTCCATTTTTATCTCGAGATATTTATTTTCCTTCATTTCCTCTATTAGATTCTTTTGGACTCCTATCAAATAAATATCCTTACCTGCCACTTCACACTGCGTATATTAAATTATTTATCACTTTTTATTCCATTGTCCCAAACCAGCCATGTTGATTCTACTTAACCACAAGAGTGTTGAGAATGTGGGAGAGCAGGTGAAATATGGGGCAAGTACCCTGCCCCTGCTACAGCCAGTGCACATTGCATTCCGACCAGTCTGTTCCACTTTTCAACATCATCAGATCACCCTTGACTTCTTAGGCTACCAACTCCATCACCTTTTTTGGGCTATGCCCAATATTGCTCTGGACAGAAGCTCTTGTGGGGCCTTCAGAGACCAGGGCCCTGAGATTATTAATTGGATTGCATTGGCTCCCTTTACTACTAACGCTTTCTCTGGCCTATCTCTTCAGAGGTCTGGGAGAAAGGCTGTCCTATGAGGCCTTTGCAACTCTGTGCAGCCTCTAAGCCATAAGAGGCTGCAGTTAAAAAAGCACTGGTTTAAATTCAGAAGTTTTCATCCTGGCTTTGCATTTAACCATCATTGTAATAAATGACTATTATAATAATATCTGTCATACATTATTTGCTTGAGATGTGCTTATTTCTCCTCTAAGCACATTACACATATTTCTCACAAAGATTCTACAAAGAAGTATTATTTTTCCTATTTAATAGATAAGGCTTAGAGAACTATAAAACACAAACTACCTCTGGTGAAAACAAAAACCTTCCTTTCCTCTTCTAGAAAAGTATTTCCCAAAGTGTTGTCTGGGGATCTGGGTCAAAACTATTTTCATAATAATACTAAGATTTTATTTTCCTCTTATACGCTGATTCTCTCAGGAGTGTTCAGTACACCAGATTAAATTCAGAAGCGGATTTAAGAATCCAGCTGTCTCTATTTAGCCAGACATTAAAGAGAATTACATAAAGGCAAAATAATGTTACTCTTCTCCCTAATTTTTTTAAATATTGGAAAATATGATTATTTTTCTATATAACATGTTATTTATGTTAACATGTAATGGGCTTATTGTTATAATTTAAAATAATAGGTATTTCTTTCAGGTTCTCAGTTTTTACTTCTGATACAGTAAATATCTATAGATAGAACCCACATAGACAAAGCTGCATGGGGTCCTCGGCAATTTTTAAGGGTATAAAAGAGTCCTAAGACAAAAAAAATTGAAAACCACTATCTTAGCATAATCTACTCTCCAGCAATAAACATATTTATGATTTTTTAGGTAGCTTCCTTTTTCCTCCTGGGCACATAAAAGCAAAAGCATATTTACATATACATATACATATACAGCTCTTTACCTTTACAAATAGAAATATACTATACAGCTGATTTTAAATGCTTTATTTCATATTTCTTGTTATATGTTTAGTAAATTTTATATCAATTCTTCAGGAAGCTCAGAATGTTGCACGAGAGGTAGCATGTAAGAATCACAAGGGAGGAAGAGAGGAAGTCAGGGTTAGAATAGTCAACAAGGGTCCACAGAGAAGCGTCCATTTTGGTGAGAGGTATAAATTTAATGTGTGTTGGATTAAAATTACTGGTTTCTCAAATTATTAACCAGTGATCAACTCATTGTTTAATAAATTGTCATTCTTTTTCATTTCTTCTGTGACACTATTTCATTACAGTTTTTAGAGTTCCAGTCTGTTTCTTATATTCTTTGGTAGAATTGGAAGCTGAGCATTTTAGTATCTGCCATGTTCTAATACTCGGTAGAACAGCCCTTTTACTGTCCCTTTGTAAGTTCTGTGATTGTGTGATGTGACCTCTTGTTTTTCATGGGAAATTTAGAAGCATTTTGTCATTTTCTAAGTTAAAATTTTGTTGGAGTGCTACTCAGAATTGTGCATAACGTTTAAATTAACTATTGGAAAATTATTCAGTTAGTTTGGCATTTGTAACACCGGTGGATGGGACTGCTAACTACATATGAAAGAGGATTTGAATTAGTTTTTATGGGAAATTCTTCAAGCTCTGCCTTACCACCCCATGCACGCCCTTCCTCCCCCCCAGTCTATTCTTTTGCTTTTTGAACACACTTTCACGTAGACCTTTGGCCCTGAACTTTGTTCTTTTTCCTTTATTTCTTTTATTTCTTTTATTTCTTCTTCTTCTTCTTCTTCTTCTTCTTCTTCTTCTTCTTCTTCTTCTTCTTTTCTTCTTCTTCTTCTTTTTATTCATCACATCCCTTCAGGTCCTTGGTTTCCAGCCTGTGTTCCCTGCAAGGTGCTATTACTTTGATTCCATTATCTTAGATTATTTGCCAGGCTCTCCTGTTTTCCTCTTCTAGTTATAGATCCTAGAACTCCAGCTAGAGTTAATACATGTTTATTACCCTATCTATATTTGCTATATTTGCTCAAAACTTTTGTTTATATTTACCAAGATTTTATTATTCCCATTATGCAGCTATGTATTGTTATTTTATCCCAATGCCTTTATGTGTTTGTGTGTGTGCGTGTGTTGTGTTTGTGTGTATGTGTGTGTGTGTGTGTGTGTGTGTGTGTGTGTGTATTGAGGAAAGGTCTTTCTTGTTTAGACTTTCCATTTATTATTAATACATTAGAATACTATCGATTTTTTGGCAATAGACATGCCTTCTCCATTAACAAATTAATGCTTTTAGTTTTTTCCAATTGTTAGAAATTTGTTAATAGTTATTAGCTACAGATAATAAAGTATTATTTCAACTTTACCATATTCATTACCCTCATCTATGGGAGTAAGAGAATATAGCATTACTAGCCAGACATCATATTCATAAGAGTGAACTTTGGTGTCATTGATGATGACAAAACACCTTCATTAGCAATGTGGGCTACAGAAGTACATGCAATCAGTAGATCCAAGAGACTTATTAATGCACACATGTGAGATGCTCACTGGAGACTTATGGAAATAATAGAAGGAGAATTTGCAGAGTGGGAAATGTATAATGGTAGGTGCAGACTATTATGGTAGGTAATAAACTAGATTTTGTTTATTACCGTTGATATGCTTCTTGGCCTTTGCAACCAGAGGAATGTGAAGTAGACAACATCAACTATGAAAGTATATAAGGACTGAATGACTTAGGTGAAAATGAAAAAAGAAGTATTATAAAAACTCCTGTAAATAGCAAAAAGGAAGGCAAAAAGACTCAGTAACTCCAAAGATGGAGTTAAATCTCAAATCTCAATCCTAGAGAAACGATGTAGATAGATTCAAGAACAACTAACAGGCCTTGACATTAACTTAAAGGCAATGGCAAAGATTAGTGTTCCCAGACAACTGAATTTTACAAAGGTTTTTTTTCCTCCTTTTTAAAATTTGGAGTACTGACATAGCATTGTCATCTTTCTATTTACCCAAGTAAGAATGTTCTTTAAAAAATTACCATTTTTTTCACAAAAGAACAAGCATTTAGTAACCAAAACTTTAGGACTGACACAGCCTATGAATAGTTTTGTAAACTGAATACACTTATCTTTATTACAAACTAATTTTATTGTCCTAATATTTCTCAATTAGCCAGAGATAAATGCAAATTTCATCAGGGATTGGCACTGACTAGTGCAATGATAACACACTTGGGAGATATTAGATATATTTCACACCTGTATGGAATGGATACTAACCAATCAGAATGGACATCACAACTAGAATAGCTGTTAACCATACACAACCAGCTAAAAATAAACCTGAAGCATATCACAAATATAATCTATGCTGTGCACAATTGCATTACCCAAGGAGATGTGGAAAAAAATTAAAATAAACCACAATTATGAAACTAAGAACCTAATCTAGAACAAATTTCCTAAACTGATAAGAAGCGTGTATCCTAGAGCTTGAGACAGATTTAACATGTCTTCAATCATCAGCATCAAAGGAAGATAAGAATTACACATATGTTACTTAATACTTCACATTACAAAGTCAAGGAGCTTGAACTACATGCAGCCAGGATGAGAGGGGACCTAACTTTCAAAGGTGGGAAGAAAATAAGATATTTACTTTCATAACTTAAAGATTAGAGGACCAAAGAGTCTGGGAGAATACTTATAGAACACTTATGGGATATGTTATCTTGCCACAGATCAATTATCTTGCTAAGTTGCTGTTCTCTTTGAAGGGAGAAGAAAAACATTTCCCAAACCACAATAACAGAAAATACCATGCCTCTGGTGAATACTGTGATTGATTGATTGAGCTGGTTTTACAAAGAGGTACACGCTGAAAAGATAAGTGGCTAACATCTTAACATGGGTGGGCTAACAAGAGACAATTGTGAAGTACAAAATGTACTTTGATAACTATAGGATCCCAGAAAAGGATTCATAAAAGATTGTAAGATTATTGAGAAATTACAAGGAAAATTAGATGCAGGTAGGTATCAGAGAAGTACAGGAAAAGGGACTAAACAGTAAAACAAAAATAAAATAAAACTCTAGTTCTCCAGGTCACGCAAAGATTTTTTTTTATTAAGACTATTTTTTTAGAGCAATTTAAGAGTCAGAGCAAAAGTGAGGGGAAAGGACAGGGATTTCCCATATGCCCTTGCCTCCACTCATGCATAGCCTCCCCATTGTCAAAATCCTCCACCAGAGTGGTGCATTTGTTACAAATGATAAACCTGTATTGACACATCATTGTCACCCAAAGTCTATGGTTTATATTACAGTTGACTCTTGGTGTTGTACATTCAAAGGGTTTGGACAAATGTATAATGATATCGATCCATCATTATGGTATCAAACAAAGTATTTTCACTTCTCCCATATCCTCTATACTCTGCCTATTCATCCCCAACCCCTTGAAACTACTCATCTTTTTACTGTCTCCACCGTTTTGCCTTTCCAAAATGTCATATAGTTGGAATCATACAGTATAGAGCCTTTTCAGACTGGCTTCTTTCACTTATTAGTATGCATGTAAGATTTCTCCATGTCTTATCATAACTTGATTGTTCACTCGTTTTTAGCATTTGATAATATTCCATTGTCTGGATGTATCCATTTATCTGTCCATTCACTCACTGAAGGACATCTCGATTGCTTCTAAGTTTTGGAGATTATGAATAAATGCTATAAACAGCTGTGTGCAGGTTTTTGTGTGGATGTGCATTTTCAACTCCTCTGGGAAAATACCAAGGAATGCAATTGCTGGTTGCAGGGTAAGAGTATGATTAGTTTTGTAAGAAACCACCAAACTATCTTCCAAATGGTTATACCATTTTGCATTCCCATCAGCAATGAATTAGAGTTCCTGCTGCTATAGCCAAATTATGGAAACAGCCCAAGTGCCTACTGATAGGTGAATGGATAAAGATGTGGTATATATATATATTGGAATATTATTCAGCCATAAAAAAGAATGAAATCTTGTCATTTTCTGCAACATAGATGGAGTTAGAAAGTATAATGCTGAGCAAAATAAGTCAGTTGGAGAAAGACAAATACCATGTGATTTCAGTCATATGTGGAATTAAAAAACAAATGAGCAAAGGAAAAAGAGAGAGAGGGAAATCAAGAAACAGACTCTTAACTATAGAGAACAAACTGGTAGTTGCCAGAGTGGAGGTAGGTGGGGGGATGGGTAAAATAGGTGATGGGGATTAAGAATACATTTATCATGATGAGCACTGAATAATGTATAGAATTATTGAATCACTACATTATACACCTGAAACTAACATTGTATGTTAACTCTACTGGAATTAAAATTAAAAACTTAATAAGAGGAACACAAACTATAAGAGACTCTTTACAATAGAGAACAAGCTGAGGGTTGATAGAGGGAGGTGGGTAGGGGATGGGCTAAATAGATGATGGGTATTAAGGAGGACACGTGTTGTGTTGAGCACTGGATATTATACGTAAGTGATGAATCACTAAATCCTACACCTGAAACTAATATTAACTAACTAGAATTTAAATAAAAATTTGAAAAAAAGGAAGAGGTCTAAAATGAAAAAAAAAAACAATAAAAAGTAAAAAAAGAGGTGAAATGATTTCATAATATATTGTATTTAGCCAATATACCCAAAATGATATTCCACCACGTAATAAATAATTTTTTTTTAAAAAAGAATTCTTGTTGTTCACATGCTGGTCAGCGTTTGGTGTTGTCAGTGGTCCAAATTTTGGCTGTTATAATAATAGGTGTGTACTGGTATTTCACTGCTGTTTTATTTTGCATTTCCCTGATCAGATACAATGTGGAATGCCTCTTCATATGCTTATTTGCCATCTGTATATTTTTTTTTGATGAGGTGTCTGTTAATGCCTTTGACCCATTTTTAAATCAGGTTGTTTTCTTATTGTTGAGTTTTGTGAGTTTCTTTTATATTTCAGGTAACAGTCCTTTATGAAATATTTTATGCAAAAATTTACTCCCAGTCTGTGGCTTGTCTTCTCATTCTCTTGACATTGTTTTTTGTAGAGATGAAGTCTTTAATTTTACTGAAATACAGATCAATTCAGTCTTTCAAAAATTGTACATTTGGGGTTTTGCCTAAAATTATCGCCACACCCAAGGTCACCTAGTTTTTCTAAGTTATCTTCCATGGGTTTTATAGTTTTGTGTTTTACTTTTAGGTCTGTGTTCTATTTTGAGTTATTGTTTGAAGGGTGTGTGCAAAGATTTTTTTAACTGTTATTTATAAACAGGCATCAAAATTAAATGAAGGCAGTTAGGTATTAAGTTCAGATATTTTTAAAAATTGATTAGCTCCCTGTGGAAAGGACTTACAAATATTTATGCATTTACTCTTTGCTCAATTCCAATTCTAGAATTTACCCTGAAGATAACGTCTCTACAAAATAATACAACATATGAACAGGGCTACTCACTGCAGCATGTGCATAACAGTAAACTCCATGGAAATGTGGGACAGCACAAAGCCCTGACACAAACATGGTTCAACAAATTACAGCCATATAATAAAATACTATGCAGCTATAAAAATAATTAGAAAGCTTTCTACATACTGATACAGAGTAATTTCCATTTGAATTTCCACAGTTAATTAGGAAAAAAGCTGCAAAAGAGTATAGAAAGAGGGGTGCCTAGGTGACTCAGTTGGTTAAGCACCGGACTTCAGCTCAGGTCATGATCTCACAGTTTGGGGGTTTGAGTTCCCCATGGGGCTCTCTGCTGTTCCAGTAGAGCCCACTTTGATCCTTTGTCTCTCTCTCTCTCCCTGTCCCACCCTGGTTCTCATGCTTGCTCTCTCCCTCTCTCTCAAAAATAAATAGGCATCAGAAAAAAGGGAGTATATATAGAAAATGTGTCCTTTTGCATAAGAAAGAAGAGAAAATAAGAATATAAATGCATGCTCACTTTTGCAAAAATAAACACAAGAAGGATAAATGAGAACCCGACAGTGATTATCTAAATTGAATGGTTGCCTCATATGGTTATGTAATGTGCATGGGAGTAGGCTGGAGGGGGTAAGGTTAGGAACCAGTATACCTTTATATGTATGTATGTGTATATATACATACATATATACATATATATATATATATATATATATATACACATATATACATATGTATATATACATATATATCATATATATGTATATATATATTATATCTTTATGTCAATACACCCTTTCACGTAATTTACCTTTATCTCACTATAGTGAGATAAATGCACTAGTGCATTTGTGAATAGTTTTGATTTTGGATTAATGTAAATGCTTTATATATTCAAAATATAAAGTTAATAACAAGGATTTAAAAAGAAAACACCTACAATTGAAAATAAAGATAAGGAGATAAAGATATAATGAAAGATATAAAAGTTATTTGATTCAAAGTTATTTGAAAAAATTCTGTTTTCCTGTGGCATATCATCAATTTCATTATATCTTTATATAGAGGCATCTATTCTGAGGACAAAATGAATTGCAAAGAAATCTTGAACAATTTATAATATTTTACTGTTATTAGTAATATTAGTATTGTAATTCTGAAATGGTTTTATGTATATTGTGGAATAAAGAGAAGATGTAGGTACCAAGATTTTCATTTTAAGGAAAAAGAGATGAAAATATGATATATATATATTAAAAAAATATATCACTCTTTCACTCTATCGCTCTATCACTTAAAAGTACCTATAAGTAATATTAGTCCAAATAGCAATAAACATTCTTCATGCACAGATTTCGGTTTCCAAATACCATTGCCTATTACAAGGAACAAAGTTTCCTTGGAGAAATGGATAATTCCAAAACTAGTATAGGAAATATACAAGGTGGGTATGGGATATCCACATATCAACCAAAAGCAATATGTTAATTTTGACTAGATCCTGTATCTAAATAAACAAAGATAGTTATAAAGACATTTGGTGACAGTTGAGGACAGTGGATTGTGGACTGGATAGTAGTATATGATGTTATGGGTTATTGCTGTTTTTATTTTTTTTTCCTTTTTCAAGTTTTTATTTGAATTGCAGTTAGTTAACATACAGTGTAATATTGGTTTCAGGTGTAGAATTTAATGATTTGAAACTTACATAAAACACCTGGGGCTCATCACAAGTACCCTCCTTAATCCCCATAACCCACCCCCCACCCCCCGCAGGAGGTGGCAGGAGTGCAGGGGGTGGGGTGGAAAGCCCATCTCCCCTCTGATAACCATTAGTTTGTTCTCTATAGTTAAAAGTCTGTTTCTTGGTTTTCCTCTCTTCCCCCAACCCATGTTCATTTGTTTTGTTTCTTAAATTCCACATATGAGTGAAATCATATGGTATTTGTCTTTCTCTGACTTATTTCACTTAGCATAATATTCTGTAGCTCCATCCACATCACTGTAAATGGCAAGACTTCATTCTTTTTTTATTACTAATAGTGCAATCTTTT
Source organism: Panthera leo (assembly GCF_018350215.1). NCBI lineage: Eukaryota > Metazoa > Chordata > Mammalia > Carnivora > Felidae > Panthera > Panthera leo. The sequence continues at coordinate 64,188,952 of NC_056688.1, read as the reverse complement.
ATTCAATTCATCAGTCTCTGGACATTTGGGCTCCTTCCATAACTTGGCTATTTATGGTTGATAATGCTGCTATAAACATTGGGGTACATGTATCTCTTCAAATTAGTATTTTTGTATGCTCTGGGTAAATACCTAGTAGGGCAACTGCTGGATAATAGGGTAGTTCTATTTTTAACTTTTTGAGGAACCTCCATACTGTTTTCCAGAGTGGCTGTGCCAGTTTGCATTCCCACCAACAGTGTAAGAAGCTTCCCCCTTTCTCTGCATCCTCAACAATGCTGTTGTTTCCTGTGTTGTTAATTTTAGCCATTCTGACTGGTGTGAGGTGATACCTCATCATAGTTTTGATATTTATTTCCCTGATGATGACTGATGTTGAGCATCTTTCATTTGTCTGGTAGCCATCTGTATGTCTTCTTTGGAAAAATGTCCATTCATGTCTTCTGCCCATTTTTTAACTGGATTATTTGTTTTTTGGGTATTGAGTTTTATAAATTCTTTATATATTTTGGATACTAACCCTTTATCAGATATATCATTTGCAAATATTATCTCCTATTCTGTAGGTTGCTTTTTAGTTTTATTGATTGTTTCTTTCAGGTTATTGTTAATTTTTTAGGTGTAAAATGATAATGTACTTATGTAGGAGGATTTCTTTATTCTTTAGGTACTTAAAGCTATGCATATAATTTAAAGTGTAGTCCATGATATCTGCAACCTACTTTCAAATGGATCAGCAAAAATAGATCACCATTTTTTTTAATACTCTAATTGCTCAAAACTTGCCAGAGACAGACAGAAATAGAGAGAAAATAATTATGGGAAAAGGCTAACAATTAGTAAATCTGAGTTAAAGGGGATATGGGTGCTCATGGTAGTATTCTTTCAACTTTCATGCATCTTTTCAAAATAAAGACCTGGGAGCAAGCACTAATGGGGACTTTCTAATGGCAGATTATCTAAATGCATCCAGCTCCCCTCTTTTCCATGCCCCTCCCCAATTATAAAAGAGGGATAAAATTCTTAAGGAGAAGGAACAGAGGATTAGAAATGACAACAACAAAATTTAAGGAGTTGGAAAACAAATAGACAAATGTAACTGACTTTGCCAACTGGAAAAAGAAAGCTGCAACCAATGCCAGAAAATGACAAATCCTTTTTCATGTTCATGATCTGCAGGAAAAATCTCAAACTTCTTGTCTTGACATACAAAATCCATTAAGGTCTTTGCCATGAATATCTTTCCATACTCATTTCCTCCCTCTCAACAGGCTTTGTGAACATTAAGAAAGCCAAACTACATGTGATCTTTTTCCTGTATATGATCTTTCTTAAATCCAGGACTTTATTTAACATGTTCCCTCTTTGCAGCATGGCCTTGTCAACTTAGTAAATTACTCTTATATTACCTTTCAAGACTCACTTCAGTGTCACCTCTTCCCAAAAGTTTTCTTTCCTTCCAAATCAAGTTTAAGTGTACTAGCCTCATTACTCTCTTAGATCCGGTCTATACACATGATAGCATTTGTAATTTGCACTACATTTACCAGTTTACATGCCTGTCTGTTCCCAAAGACTATAAACTACAAGGAGGAAGTGATACTGTTTCAGCCATCACAGTGTACCCACATCTACCTCAGTGCCTAGCACCAAGTAGGTACACAATACATGTTGGCTGAATGAATGAATGATTGAATAAAGGTTTTATAGCTGGCTGATTTAACATCTGGCAGTCAGGAGAAATAACTGTTGAAATAAAACTAAAAGGCTCCATCTCCCCATGCAGCAAGGAAAAGACTTCTATGATTGTTATTCATAGGCAGCTCCAGAAAACATTAGGATCACAGAGGAAAATCGGCACACTGCCAAGCACTAATCCCAGTGAGTTTCTGAAAGGCATTTTTATGGCCTAAACAAACTCCTGTAAGCCTTTTCTACATACAGTTAAGTTCTTATAACTCAAAATTTTAACTCATCAAGCACCTAAATCATTATATTGACGGGACAATGGGAAAGGAGGATATGCAAGGGCTAAATAGCACCACAGACTGTGAAGCAAGACCTCTGTAAGAATCAAGCAATTAAAGTTTAAAGGGGGAGGAATTAACAAGGTATTTAAGTAGTCTAGACAATTTAATAATAATAACCTGAACTAAGACAGGGATAGTGGGAATTGAGATGGGGTGATAGATTTGAGAGTTACTGACAAAGAGATTTGACAGGTTTAATATTAGAGGTAAAAAGAAAAAATAGGATGATTTCTGTATTTTTTACTAGCCTTAATGAATAGATTATAGGGTTATGAACTGAACTTGGAATATAATTTTTTTTAATTTACATTTATTTATTTTTGAGAGACAGAATGAGACAGAGCATGAGTAGAGGAGGGGCAGAGGAGGAGACACAGAATCTGAAGTAGTCTTCAGGCTCTAAGCAAGCATTTAGCACACAGCCTGATGAAGGGCCCGAACCCACAAACCGTGAGATCATGACCAGAGCCAAAGTTGGACACTTAACCGACTGAGCCACCCAGGCCCCCCTAAACTTGGTATATAAATTGAGAAGCAAACATGATTTAGGACATGTTGAGCTTAAGATATCTGTGGTAGATTAATGTGAAAAATGCCAGATATGTAGTAACAACCTATGCATATGAATGAAATAATTCAAGTTAAGTGTTCAGAATAACAACAAATCCCAAAACATTATGCTGGCTAATACCAAAATACACAGCTGAATGAAGAAAAAGGAGCTAGCAAAACCCTAGCAGAGGTAAGAAAAGAAAGAGAAAGTGGTTTGGAAGCAAGGTAGAAGGATTAGTCAACATGAAGTGCACGTATGTAAAGGACTGAAATGGATTTATTGGATTTGGCCAATCAGGGGTAGTTTGTGAATTTAGTAATAGGCATTTCGGGAGAGTAAATTCTGTGGCTAACAGACCATTGTAATTTATATCATGAGTAGAAGATGATGCAGAAAAGGGAAGTTAGGCTACTGTTTTATTTTATTTTTAATTTTGTAAATGTTTATTTATTTATTTTGAGAGAGAGAGAAAGAGTAAGTGCCAGTAGGGGAGGGTCAGAGAGAGAGGGAAAGAGAATCCCAAGCAGGTTCTGCACTGTCAGCAGAGAGCCCAATGTGGGGCTCGAACTCATGAATCATGAGATCATGATTTGAGCCAAAATCAAGAGTCCAACACTTAACCAAATGAGCCACCCAGGCGCCTCAGTAGGCTACTGTTTTAAAAATTTAATTATGGGGGCGCTTGGGTGGCTCAGTTGATTGAGTGCCCAACTCTTTTTTTTTAATATATGAAATTTATTGTCAAATTGGTTTCCATACAACACCCAGTGCTCATCCCAAAAGATGCCCTCTTCAATATCCATCACCCACCCTCCCCTCCCTCCCACCCCCCATCAACCCTCAGTTTGTTCTCAGTTTTTAACAGTCTCTTATGCTTTGGCTCTCTCCCACTCTAACCTCTCTTTTTTTTTTCCTTCCCCTCCCCCATGGGTTCCTGTTAAGTTTCTCAGGATCCACATAAGAGTGAAACCATATGGTATCTGTCTTTCTCTGTATGGCTTATTTCACTTAACATCACACTCTCCAGTTCCATCCACGTTGCTACAAAGGGCCAGATTTCATTCTTTCTCATTGCCACGTAGTACTGCATTGTGTATATAAACCACAATTTCTTTATCCATTCATCAGTTGATGGACATTTAGGCTCTTTCCATAATTTGGCTATTGTTGAGAGTGCTGCTATAAACATTGGGGTACAAGTGCCCCTATGCATCAGTACTCCTGTATCCCTTGGGTAAATTCCTAGCAGTGCTATTGCTGGGTTATAGGGTAGGTCTATTTTTAATTTTTTGAGGAACCTCCACACTGTTTTCCAGAGCAGCTGCACCAGTTTGCATTCCCACCAACAGTGCAAGAGGGTTCCTATTTCTCCACATCCTCTCCAGCATCTATAGTCTTCTGATTTGTTCATTTTAGCCACTCTGACTGGTGTGAGGTGATATCTGAGTGTGGTTTTGATTTGTATTTCCCTGATAAGGAGCGACGTTGAGCATCTTTTCATGTGCCTGTCCAACTCTTGATTTCATTTCTGCTCAGGTCATGATCCCCAGGTTGTGGGGTGGAGCCCTGCATCACCCCACCCCTACTCTGTGCTGCCATGGAATCTGCTTAAGATTCTCTCTCTCTCTCTCTCTCTCTCTCTCTCTCTCTCTCTCCCCTGCTCACATGTGCCCTCTCTCTAAAATAAATTATATATATATATATATATATATATATATATATATATATATATACACATATATGTGTGTGTGTGTGTGTGTATATGTGTGAAAAGAATAAAATAGGATATTAACTAAACAGATAACTGAGATAAAATGATTTTAGAACCTAATTACAGTGTAGTGGTGGTGGGGATTCCTCCCACATCCATCAAGCAAGTCTCATACACCACCAGGGTGTCTGAGAATTCAATTCAATTCTGACACTGTCTTCCCAGAAATAGGGTTGGAATCCACAGGTTAAGTGCTATCCTATGAGACTGCTCCCCATCCCTCCACACACACACCTCAGATGCCAGTCACAAGCCAGTGCTTCTAACTTACTGGCAACAGACTGGAGGTTTCAACTACCCCTTCTTGGACTTCAGATGTCAGTCTCAAGTCCAGGTTGTCACCTGCACTTCTGATAGACCGGCTATTAATCAGAAGTTCCCACAATCCCTTCTTGGGTTTGATTAATTTGCCAGATCTGCTAACAGAACTCAAAGAAATATTTTACTTCCTAGATCGCTGATTTATTATAAAAGGTTATAACAGAACAGCCTTACAGAAAAGATTCAAAGGGCCAGGTATAGGGAAAAGGGGACCTATTCAGGGAACCACTCTCCCAGCACTTCCTTATGCTCACCATCCCAGAAGCTCTCTGAACCTGGTCCTTTTGGGTTTTTATGGAGGCTCCATCACAAAGCCACAATTGATTAAATCATTGGCTGTTGGCAACTGATTCAATTTTATCTCCTCGCCTGTCCATGGAAGTCCAAACCTCTTATCACATGATTCTTTCTCCTGGCAACCAGTCCTCATCCTTAGATGGGGTATAAAAGTCACTTCATTAACATAATAAAAGACCCCTTACCCCTCCTCCTCATTAGGAAATGCCAATGGTTTCTGAAGCTCTGCCAGAAAGGGACAAAGACTGAATATTTCTTATTAAACATCATAAAATCACGTGAGATTTAAAGGAAAACCTTGGTTTTAAGAAGAAAAATAACAATCATTAACATGATTAAAGACTATGTGGAAAGATAAAATTCCTATTCATTAATAATTAAATAACAAGTGTCAATATATAATAAGGACAACTTATGAGACAAGGAAGAACAGAGATAAGGAGAACAGAGACCATGTAGTATTTAGCTTTGAACATGAAAAGGAAATCTTCCCCTACCTGAGACAGAAAGAAGAGAGACAAGGGCACAGCAAAGGAAACAAACAACTCAATGAAAAGGCAAGCCACTTACAGAATGGGAGAAAAAAAAACATGCATATATGGTCAACTAATATTTGACAAAGGAACCAAGAATAGTCAATGGAATAAGGAAAGTATTTTCTTTTTTTTTAAAGAAGTTTCTTTAAAAAAATTTTTTTTAAGTTTATTTTTAGAGAGAGAAAAAGAGCAAGCGAGCAAGGGAGGGACAAGGAGAGAGGGAGAGAGAATCCAAGCAGGATCTGTGCTGTCAGCACAGAGCCCAACATAGGGTTCGAACTCACGAATCATGAGAAATCTGAGCCGAAACCAAAAGTCATATGCTTAAACAGAAGTCAGATGCTTAACCACCTGAGCCACCCAGGTGCCCCAGGATAGTATTTTCAATAAATGGTGTTAGAAAAACTGGATATTCATATGCAAAAGAATGAAATTGGACCCCTATCTTATGCTACTCAACAAAAATTACCTGAAAATCGGTTAGACTTAAATGGAAGGACTGAATCCAAAAGACTCCTAGAAAAAAACAGAAAAATCTCCTTGATTTGGTCATGGCAAAGACTTTCTGGATGTGACACCAAAAGTGCAGGCAGCAAAAGCAAAAGTGAACCAGTGGGACTCCATTTAACTAAAAAGCTTCTGCACAGCACAGGACACAACTGATGAAATCTGAAGTAGGGTTTGTAAGCAAATGGCTAAGAAAGAATCCTTGAGACCTTTTTTTGGTGTAAAAAGGTGATTTTATTATAGCACGGGGACAAGACCTTTGGGCAGAAAGAGGTGCACTGGGATTGTGAAGAGTGACTGATTATATACTTTCAAGTCTGTGGAGGGAGGCAGGATAGAGATAAAGTTAGTTTCTAAGGAATTTCCAGATCCTGACAGCAGGGTCTTATAGGACTCTGAAGATTTAGCTATGGCCAACATAAGGTTGCTTTTGGTTTTGAGTGACATGTAAACATTAAGGCATGAAGGCAGCCAGAAACTCCTTGAGGAATGTTATATGCTGTAGGTCTCTGGGCTGCAAGATGGAAGGGGATTTCATTTAAACTACATTTTTTTTATCTTTGTTTCCCTCATTACAATGAACAAAATGAAAAGGTAACCTATAGAATGGGAGAAATTATTTGGAAATTATATATCTGATAAGAAGTTAATATCTGAACTATATAAGGAACTCCTACAACTCAATACTGCCCCCCAAAATAACAATAATCGGATTAAAAATGGGCAGAGCACCTGAAAAGACATTTTTCTAAATAAGTCATACAAATAGCCAATAGATACATGAAAAGATCACTAATCATCAGGGAGATGTAAATCAAAATCACAGTGAGGTTTCACCTCACATCTGTTGGAATCGCCATCATTAAAAAGACAAGATGTTAGGGAACAACTAGATATGAGCAATAGAAGAAATGTCCCCAGGCAGAGTCCCAAGTCCTTGGGGTGGGGGTGGGGGGGATGATAGAGACAGGAGCTGGAGGCAAGGGCGGTAATAAATAAGCTACACATTGGGGCACTTGGGTGGCTCAGTCAGTTGAGCATCCGACTTCAGCTCAGGTCATGATCTCACAGTTCGTGAGTTCGAGCCCCGCGTTGGGCTCTGTGCTGACAGCTCAGAGCTTGGAGCCTGCTTCGGATTCTGTGTCTCCCTCTCTCTCTGCCCCTCCCCTGCTCATGCTCTGTCTCTCTCTCTGTCTCAAAAAAACATTTTAAAAAATTTAAATAAGCTACACATTAAAAATTAAAACCTCGGGGGCACAACATCCTGAGCTTGTGGCTTCCACGATCTTGGGTCTGATAGACCAAGAGCCGCAAGTATAGAACACTTGCTCTCCTATTCCACCTCAGCCCCAGGCTAACTCCTAGACTCATCAGAATATGTTTGCATATGTTTGCATTGCGGGCCCAGCTGCCCCTATGGAGAAAAGCTCCTTGACTGTTCCTACAGTCTGTTCCTGCAAACTTTGTAGGGTCCAAAACTCCCCCTCCCAACCTTTGGGAGGAGTTCCCCAAAGGATTGGAAGCAGCCTCCATCAGAAACCTCCTCCCAACCCCCCAAGGCAGACATATCTCCTCCCAGCCCAGAGAGAGGCAGCAAATATCCAATCCTAAAACAACATAGGGCCTGGTCCACATCTCGAATCCTGTTTGCTCTACCCCCATGAGGGTATTTTTGTTTTAATAAACTTGCTGCTTTCCTTCTTGCTGTCTTTATTAGAGTGGGGATCCATACATAGATCTTCTCATGGGGAATCCAAACACCCAGACCTCCATTCACACAACACAGATTCTCCCACCATTAGCAAAGAGATTTTTAAAAGGAGATGGACACCTGGGTGACTCAATCAGTTGAGCATCCAACTCTTGATTTAGGATCAGGTCACAAGCTCACAGTTGGTGGATTAAAGCCCCTGTGCAGGGCATTGTGCTGACGGCTCCCAAGCCCACTTCAAGTTCTCTCCCTCTGCTCCTCCTCCCCATGTGCCCATGTGTGCATTCTCTCTTCCTCTCTCTCTCAAAATAAATTAAAAAATAAACTAAAAAAAAGAAAGACAAGAGATAAATACTGGCAAGTATGTGGAAGAAAGGGAACCCTTGTGCACTGTTGGTGGGAATGTAAACTGATGCAGCAACTGTGGAAAACAGTACAGAGGTTACTCAAAATTGGAAAAACAGAAATACCATATGATCTAGCACCCCCACCTCTGGATATATAGCCAAGGAAAATAAAATCACTACCTTGAAGAGATACCTGTACTCTCATATTCATTGCAGCATTATTCACAGTAGCCAAGATGTGTAAATAACCTGAATGTCCATTTGTAGATAAATGTGTCATATATATGTCACTCACACACACACACACACACACAAACACACACACACACATACACACCATGGAACATTTTTCAGCCTTTAAAAAGGAGATCCTACTATTTGTGACAATGTGATGAAACTGGAGGGCATTACGCTAAGTAGAACAAGCCAGATTCAGAAAGACAAATATTGCATGATCTCATTTATATGTGGAAATAGAAAGGAAAAAAAAGTCAAACTCATAGTGACAGAGAGTAGAATGGTGATTACCGGAGGTTAGGGTACCAGGGGAAAAGGGGAGATTTAAAAAAGAGAGAGATAGAGAAAGAGAAAGGAAGAAAGTAAAATGGCGGTTGCCAAGGGCTGGAGAAGGAGTCACGGGGTAAAAGGTTTCAATTTTGCAAGATGAAAAGAATCCTGGAGACAGAAAGTCATGATGGTTGCACAACATGAATATACTTAATACTGCTGAACTGTATGTTTAAAATAAGTTAAGATAGTGAGTTTTATGTGCATTTACCACAGTAAAAAAATTGGAAAAAATTAAAATAAAAGATGTTTCAAAAAAAACCCCAAGAAGAATAGCAATAAAGAGAACACATCATTTCCTACGTTCCTCAGATACAAATCTGATATGCCTACTTGGCCTCAAAAAATCCAAAGGACCTGTACTTCCTGCCCCCACCCCACATCCCAGCCCTCCAACCTCAGTTCCCACAATGTTCTGGCACTCACCACACTCCAGCCACACTAAACTCCTAGCTATTCCCAGCCCCAACTGCCTCGGAGACCTAGATGTCGATGAGCCGCTACCTGGAGTGCACATGTATCATTCTCCACTTTCCCTGCCTCTACCCTATTCCAACTTGTCACATAGCTTAGAAAACAGAAGGCAGTTATGTGGAGGAAGACTGCCATGAAATCTGGAAGAAATATGACAATACATCCAACCTATGGTAAGGGAGGCTCCATTCCTATAAATGCCTGTGTATTTGAATGAGCCAGCCTCTGTATATATATGTGAATTATATGCTTAAGATATGAAAATGTGAAGTAGGAAACCTTCCCAGTCAGAGGTAGACTCCTATAGAGAAGCATTCTGCTGAGTATCTTTCTACAAATCTCCATTAACTGAACAGAAAAATTAAGGAAGTCAGCAAGGATTTCTTTTGAATATTTCTTTTAAAATACGTTTCCTTCCTATCTTTTAAAATTAATTTCCTTTTAAAACATGTTCCTTGAGGGAACCTGGGTGGCTCAGTCAGTTAAGCGTCCAACTGTTGATTTCGGCTCAGGTCAGGATCTCATGGTCGGCGAGTTGGAGTTCTGCATCAGGCTCTGTGCTGACAGTGCAGAGCCTGATTGGGATTCTCTCTCTCCCTCTCTCTCTGCCCTTCCCTTACTCATACACTCATGCTCTCTCTCTCTCTTTCAAAAATAAATTTTAAAAACTTTAAAAATATGTTTCCTTCATAAAATTCACAAGTTAAAATTTTAAAATTAAAAGAAAGAGGTGATTGGCAACAGAAAAATACAAGTCATGGGGTGCCTGGGTGGCTCAGTCGGTTAAGCGTCCAACTTTGGCTCACGGTTTGTGAGTTCAAGCCCCATATTGGGCTCTGTGCTGACAGCTCAGAGCCTGGAGCCTGCTTCGGATTCTGTGTGTGTGTCTCTCTCTCTGCCCCTCCCCAACTCATGATGTGTGTGTGTCTCTCTCTTAAAAATAAATAAACATTTAAAAAATTTTAAAAAATACAAGTCATTGCTGAGCCACATACTTAGAAGACAAAGCAGGATATTCTAGGCAATGTAGCCAGAAAGACCAAGTGTAGATATTTGGAAGAAGAAGTAGCCCAGGTAAAGTTTTTCCAACTGAAAACCAAGTAAGACAGAGTTGGCACCCATGTGTCATCATCAGGTAACAGGGAACATTTCATGATGGTAGAAGGGATGCAAGAACCCTGTGTTATAAGTGAAGTCTTCTTCATTAATCTTGTACAAGATCCTATTCAGCCAATGTTAGAAGGGATATCCTACCACTAAGAAATGCTACCCACAAGTCAATAGGCCAGACAATCCAAACAGGTAACTTGGCACAAGGAGGTGAAGATCCAGATCCTATTAGTTCAATCACTCAGAGCTACAGGGTTATCTGAGACATCTGCCAGTGAGATGCAAAGTGTTCCAGTGAAAGATACAGAATGTAAGAAGACTCCTAGATCCTTAGAAGCTAAATATACAGCATGGAATGACTAGTAGCATCTATGAAGGAAGGAATCTGACCAGAGTTCTTCACTTTTAGCAACAAGGTAATTCTGGGAATGGGGAATAAAATCTAGAAAACAGACTATGAAGGTCAGAACATTGATGTTGGAAGTGGGATTTAAAGATTTAGAGAGGCTTATCCACTAATGAAAGCATTTTCTCCCTCTGGTGAGGCAATGGTAAAGTGTCACTAAGCAGGATGAGCACAGATCTCTCTCCAAGTTGTGGAACTCTAAGTGCATGTCATTCAGAGCGCTTAGTTACTACTACTTCTCTCCTCCTTCCCATTGCGGTAGTCAGTTGCTGGTTCTCAACCTTTTGGGTGAAAAACTTCTTTTTAGGTCATAAGTTGGATACAGTTTCAAAGCCCTCTCTTTCTGAGGCTTTGCGAAGCTTTCCTGCTTGTCTCTTTGGCTTTCCTATTATTCCTTTCCTCTAACTTTTTTATGGCATGTCCCATACTCTTGCACACCTCCCTGAACTCTAGAAACTTGCTTGATCTTAGACCTATTCCATTATTTCTCTCTTAACATTTAGGTTCCCTTGAAGAGATTCTGGCTCACCTTGACCTCTCATATCTGTGTGATCTAGTTGCCACCTGTGGTGGACCCAATGCTGCACTCACTGCTCAGATCCCATGTCAAGGAAAGACAAGCACCAGCTGCTTGGAATACTATCAGTAGGCAGCCTTTAGCTGTCAGACCCGTTAGGCATTGCAGAGCTGCCTTGCCTGATGGTGCACCTCTTCCTGGGTTGTCCCACAGGAGTATGAAGTCCTGGCCAGCTAGACCCATCTTGAGACAACTCTAAAAGGCCATTCTAGCTCCTGAGCTCCACCTGAAGTTGGAGCTGCATTGCAGCTTGACTTTTTCCTCTACACATTCCTGCTTCCTTTCTTCACCTCTCTTCAACAGGTATTGCTTCCAAGGACACTCCTTAATAAATGTCCTACATGGCAAATTCAATCTGAGCATCTGCTTTCCAGTAACTGCAACCTGCAATACTCCAGGTTATATGTATGTGCATGCATGGATCCAGACATATATTTGGACATTTCACTTACCTTTACAAAGAGTAATGAAAATTTTCTAATGTTCACAAAATAAGGAGACTATCATGAGCCCCCCATGTACACTTTGGTAATGTAATAGTAAAAACGGGTTTTGAAAAATGCATAGTGTCATATATACACCATTACACTGTCATATAGAATAGTTTAATTACCCTGGAAAAATCCTCTGAGTTTCCCCCTTCCTCCATCCTAAACCTCTGGAAACCAATGCTCTGCTTGCTGTCTGTATTAGTTTTTCATTTTCCAGAATGTCATATAAATGGAATCATACAGTATGTGACCTTTTCAGACAGCCAAAACAACCTTGGGAAAGATGAACAAAGTAAGAACACTCACTCTTTCTGACTTCACAACTTATACAAAGCAACAGTAACCAAGACAGTGTGGTATTGGCATAAGGACAGATATATAGATCAATGGAATGGAATGGACAGTCTAGGAATAAGCCTATATGTCTATGGTTAACTAATTTATGACAAGGGTGTCAACACTATCTGATGGGGAATCATTATTTTTTCAACAAAGAGTTCTGGGAAACTGGATAACCACATGCAAAAGAATGAAGTTGGATATTACCTTAGACCATTAATAAAAATTAACTTCAGTTTTTCTCCCCAAGGAAGTCATGGGTCTCTGTCCCTGCTTCATTTGCCTACAGACTTCTACAGTTGCTTATATCATAGCTTGAATCACCTGCTGTTTTGTGTGTTACTCCTTTGTGTCTTCTATCACACTGAATGGGGAAGATGATGTCTTCCTGTTCTGGATCCAAGAGCCTAGAACACACATAGTAACTGCTTAAGTAATTGTTAAAAGAACAAATGTAAAGAAATAGTTGGGTTAATAACAAAGATAAAGGGAATGGTTTGGTTTTGCTTTAGAATAGGAAAAAATTGTAAACGTTTATAAAGGTGTATTGTGATGGAACAAATTTAAGGGTAAGATATGAAAACTAGAGGTCAAGTTCTCCAGGGTAGAGCAGACCCAAGGGGTGTTATGGGTGGGACTGAAGGCCTTCTCTATGGTGGACTGAAGGTATTTCCTAATGTGGAGGCTCCTAATGTAAAAAGAAGGTCAAAGTTGAGGGACAACAAGGGCTCATGTTGTAGTTCTATTGAATGGCCATTGGAGAGAGCTGAAACTTGTCAAGTGCAATTTTTCTGAAAGCTGGCAGGAGAGTCTGTGGAATAGACAATAAAAAGTTGAGTCCCCCCAATCTTCAGAAATGTGGGAAGGTGACAAAACGGGAGGAGGACAACACAGATAGATAGCATAGATTGAAAAGGAAGGTACAGGCATAGCTTTTTTTTGTTTGTTTAGGGAATATTTTCTTGGAAGTGACAGTGTTAACTAAGTAAGTTTCAAGTTGTTTTAGCAGAGCCTCAATGCCACTTCCATAGTTCCTTCTAGGTCTGTCAAACAATTGTCCGTCTGCAGTACTGTTTACAACAACACTCTTTAAAATGTCAAAGGATTTGCACCAATTTCTACTGATATTTATCTTCTGTTGCCTTGCCTATTACACCAAATTCCTTGAACCATCACAAACTTTGCATTTTAACCAGCATGAAAATCTTCCCTGGCAATTTTGTAGCACTACAAGCACTCTCTTGGCATATCTTTTAATAGCCAGAAAGGGTCAAAATATTTCTAAAAAATGAGTTAATAACAGTAAAAAGAACTATCACAGAAGAGCAAACAAACAGACTTGTGAAGGTCATTCCAACTGGAAAGAGCACAAGCTAGCCCACTAGCACTCACTGGCTGAGTACAACCATAAGAATAAGCAATTACCACATGAACATTATTGAGGGCTTTCTCCATGTCTAATATGTTCTAAGCATTTTACATGTGCTAATGCTAATCCTCCAAACAGTTATTTGATGAGAGAATACTATTATTATCCCTATTTTTATGGAGGAGAAAATGGAAAGAGTGGTCAATATCAAGGCAATCCGATTCCCAAGACCATAGGAGTATAACCTATTATACTACACTCTTGTATATCTCTCTACTCTACTGGTTGATTGAACATGAGAAAGATATATACTAATTACAAACACACACACACACACACACACACACACACACACACACACACATTGGTACTCATGACATTAAAAATGCAATAAAGAATTGCTACTCTATAGGAAAACACTAACTGAGATATAACTGCATTATTAAAAGAATGTACTAGAGGGGTGCCTGGGTGGCTTAGTCGGTTAAGCGTCTGACTTCAGCTCAGGTCATGATCTCCCGGTTCATGAGTTTGAGCCCCACTTTGGGCTCTGTGCTGACAGTTCAGAGCCTGGAGCCTGCTTCAGATTCTGTGTCTCCCTCTCCGTCTTCCCCTCCCCTGCTCATGCTCTGTCTCTCTCTCTCAAAAATAATAAATAAAACATTTAAAAAAAGAATGTACTAGAAATTGGGCTGACATGACAGTAGAAATTCAGAAGTCTATTTCTCATTCCCTGAGCACCATTATCTTTAATACCTCTGTGCTTCTACACAAGTTTTTTTTTCAATGCCTACACTGCCCTTTCCACCCTTAGCTGCCTATTGAATAATTATTACTATTCGTCCTTCAAGATACATAATATTAGCACTTCCTCCATGGAAATTTCTTCAAATCTCCCAAGCAGAATTAGTCATGCACTTGGCTAGATTCTCATTACTTTGTTTATATACTTTTTATACCATCTGTAAATGTTCAGTGCAGGAAACAGAAACCACCCTAAGTACTTTAGGCAGACTGAGATTTAATACAGAGGATTAGATGCTTACAAAGTTGTTGCAGGGTTCTAGGCTAAGCCTCCTGAAATGACTCTCAAAACACTATGGAACTCACCTTAGCACAAGAAAACACACCATACCTATAGTCCAAGGATCAGAAGATCAGGGTTGGAAAGCTGCCAATACTTCAACTGAAGTTGCCTGTTGGCAGCCACTAAGTTGGTAACTGGTCATTGGGATGCTGCAGCAGAATACTCGCAGTCCCCAGGACCTTGCTTGCCAACAGAAAACAACCAAACAGGCAGGAATTTGCCCTTCTAAATCATATATGCATGCATCAAATTGGTAGAATATAATTTATCCAGAGACCTAGCTGAAAAAGAGTCAGGAAATATCATTTTTAGCTTTTCAGCCTTTGCAAAAAGCAACACTCACTAGACGGAAGAAAACTGAAGCTCAGTAAGATCATTCATGTCATGCTCCATGGAACCTTGCAGGCCATATTTTGATGTATCTGCTTTCATCAGTGGCTCATGGTTGCCATATCCCAAGAGAAGAAGAGTATATGCTGCAAAAACTCATATGATCTTCTGCATTCTATTGGAAAAGTACATCATTCTATTGGAAAAGGACCAGCCAGATTCAAGGCACAGGGGCATATACTTCACCTTTTCAAGAAGGGAGTTAGAATCGATGGACATTTGTATCTACCACACTCACTATATTCCACCTATTTCTCCATAAATTAGGTTAAAAATCTGCCATGTCTTGATGTTTATTTTCATATACTGAGTGCCTAGCACAGAGCAAACTTCTCAATACGGGGCTGAACAAACAACAGGTTGCATGTTAGGCAGTGGCTGGAATACAAAGATATGTGGGCTACAAGACATGGTCCCTGCTCCCAAGGACTTTGCCATCTGGTAGAAGAGGGAAAATGGTGAGGCAAGATTCAAAGGATCTTTCCAAACAAAAGAAAAAGCACACTATTCCAACAGGAAAATGCCAAACAAATTCCCTTAGTTAGGACACGCAGGTCAGAAGAGCAAGCACACATTATACATGGTGACTGGGCAATTAAGACCTACTCTATGTGTTGAGGATAATATTTGGATTCTTAATAGTTAGGCATAATTAGTAGATGGAACCATGTGAGAAAGTGCCCAGGGATAAGAAAGCAAACTGTATGTTCAAGGAAGTAGAAGCTGCCCACTTTGCCTGGAGCAGGAGCTGGTGCTGAAGAAGGGGGCTGAAGGGACACCTTGGAATAGGGCTGCTTGGATTTTGTCTTGTTAGTGATAGGATCTTAAAGCAGAAGAGCATCAGGATAAATACTGTGTTTAGGGAGAGGACCATGGCAGTATATGTCAAATGGACAAAAGAGGGAGGGATGCAAATATGATGAGAGTTTAAACCTCATGTTGGCAGTGAGAATGGTTAAGAGGAAGCTAGGGAATTAAGTCCCTGCTGTTCTTTAAGATGTACTATTTCAGGGGCACCTGCATAGCTCAGGCGGTTAAGTGTCTGACTTTGGCTCAGGTCATGATCTAGCGGTTCATGAGTTCAAGCTCTGTGCTGACAGCTCAGAGCCTGAGCCTGCTTCAGATTCTGTGTCTCCCTCTCTCTCTGCCCCTTCCCAGCTTTCACTCTGTCTCTCTGTCCCTCAAAAATAAATAAATATTAATCAATTAATGTTTTTTATTTATTTTTGAGAGAGAGAGAGAGAGTGTGTGTGTGTGTGACAGGGGGAAGGGCAGAGACAGACGGAGACACAGAATCTGAAGCAGGCTCCAGGCTCTGAGCTGACAGCACAGAGCCCGACATGGGGCTTGAACCCATGAACTGTGAGATCATGACCTGAGCCAAAGTTGATGCTTAACCTACTGAGCCACCCAGGTGCCCCTATTAAAAAAAATTTTTTTTAAGATGCACTATTTCATTTGATCATTCAATAATCCTGCAATGTAGATGTCAACCCCACTGTCTTACAGATGAGGATAGCAAAGTTCAGATAATTTAGATAACTAGCCCAAGACTACATACTCATTAATGGAATAGCTGGTTCTTTTAACTTTGAGTGAAAGGTTGTCTTTTGCTCTTCTCAGGATATAAAAATATTTTATTATCAAATTTTTATTTTTCTACAAGTTTGTGTGAGATTCTTGCCAACTGATTAGCAGGTCTCTAACATAGTAAGATGTTGCCCCTGCCCTCTTTATTTCTGTTCATGTGGTAAAAAAGGAAATGGGCACTTCAAACAAAATGCAAAGGACTGACAGGGAGAAGACAGAAAAAGGAAGACTGAGCACAGGAGCATTCAGCCACTTAGCTCCAACACAGGCATTAAACATTCATTCAGTATATATTTAGCACTTAATAAGTGCAAGCCCTGAGGAGGGTGATGGGAAGAAAAGATGAAGCAAACACTATTCCTATCTTTCCAAATAGTAGAAGAAATTGGCATGTAACACATGAATGCAATAACTACAACAAGGGAACGGATGGAATTCTATACACAGTAAAGTAACAGTAAAATAGGAAGAGATTATTTCTTGCTGAAGCATCAAAGAAAAGCTTCATAAAGAAGACAGACCTTGATCTGCATATTGATAGGTAAGAAGATGGCCAAGAAGCAAAAAGGAATAAAGAAAACTGGTGTGGAAAACAGGGGACAGTGACTGCATTATCATTCACTACAGGACAGGAATCACAGATAAAGAGGGACCAGACTTTGTGGGGCAGAGCAGTTTTAAGGGAGGCAGTATAAAACAGCAGATAACAGGGTAAATGCTAGGGTCGAATCGACAGGCTTCAAATCTGAGTCTGCACTTCTTCCATGTTTGGCTTGAAATCAGTTGTTCAACTTGATTAAGCCTCCATTTTCCCATCTGTAAAATGGAAATAACAATACCTTCCTCTTCTCTCTCCTGACTTCTGAACCAATTGAGGAATAGACAGATGTCAAATAGAAATCAATATGTAAGTTTTAATCTGATAATGATAAGTCTGGATTGGTGGATTTGGCTTGGATAGCTGAAGTTGCTGGGAAGGTACTTAGCATGAAGGACTGAAGCCTTCTCATACCCTGAAGACCCTTCTTACCCAGAGTATGGGCCACAGACCAGCAACATAGGCATTACCTGAGAGTTTAATAGAAAGGCAGACTCTCAGGCCCCAGCAAAGACAGACTGGATCAGGGTCTGCATTTGAAGGAGATGACCCAGCTGTCTCCTACACACATTAAAGTTTAAGAAGTGCTTCTAGAGATCGCTAGAGAAACAGGACAGGTAGATAAGAGACTCTCTCCATCTGGCCTATTAGATCCATCCCTCTTCCTATGGGGGAGGAGCCAGTGAGGGGCAGACACATGGCAGAGATTCTATGTAATACCTCTTGTGGTAAGTTCCCACTTGGGACTGGCAGGAATTCAGGATGGGTGAGAAGATGCTTTCTCCCCCAAAGGTAGACGTTGGAGAGGAATATGACCTCATGCATATGACTCTAGTGATTGGATGCCATATTCTCCATGATTGTGAGGATAGAACAAGGGGAAATTTTGAAAACACAGACTTTGGGATATTTTGTGGTTTAATTTTTTGTGCTTGAATCTTAGATCCATCTAGAATTTCTTCTGAGTCTCTACTCAAAAGTCATCTAATGGGACATTCCCTGAGCACCTTATTGAAATCCCTGTCACTGCCACCACCTGAAATGCACAGCACTCCTGCTCCCCTTTCCCTGTCTTAGGCTGTCTGCCTCCTCCCCTCCCCACTTTAAAATGAGGGGTCCAGGAAGAGCTGTACCTGTTTTGTTCATTAGTGTTCATTAGCAGGAGTTCACCCGCTCCTACAATAAAGTGGCACTAGGGACATATGATAGGTGCTTGATAAGTATTTATTAAAGGAATGAATTTAAGTTTGAGATCTCATGGGACCTCAGGCAGAGTTGTCCAGTAATAACTGTGTTTATGAGTCAGGAGTTCAGAGGAAAATCTGAATTTGAGGTAGAGATTGGGAGTCATCAGCTCTTGATGGGAACTGAAGCTAGAGGGCTGGAGGAGATCACGTGGTGACAGCTCTGCATTTAAGGGAAAGATCTGCTTGTTTGGAGTGATTGATGGGAGATTCCAGGAGAGAATGTGGTGTCATCCCCACCCAGGCCTGTCCTTAGACCATAAGCGGGTCATCACGAATGCTAGCAAATATGGCTACTTCTTCCGGTTTTCCTTGGGCAAAGCTAGCAACTTCTTGGAAAGTTTTATGATGTCACAAGAGGCAAAACAGCCAACAACACCATTTATCATTTATGGAAAAGCACTTCAATAATTCACTGCTTCAATTAACATTTGCCGTTAATCAAGATTTCATGTCTGAAAACATCATACCCAAGCTCAGCAGGTCAGTTTAGAATCAAGCTCCATCTGTCTGTCATGGGCCCAGGGGGATGGACACAAAGACACAAATGCCAGGCCTACTTAAAGCTGGAAATGGGGGCTACCTTCCAAAGCAGGCTGCTCCTGGGAGCCAGGTACCCCACGGAGTTAGGAAAGGCAAACTTCTGCCTCCAAAAGAAGCCTGTACTTTCCAAAGGAAACAGCACAGTGTTTTTCTCTACATGAGAGGAAGAGATTGCTAATTAGTTTAGGTCTCTTTCACATACCCTTTAATACAAGATTATTTCACTCCATCTCTTCCTCTCCCACAAGCTGAAAAGACAATCTGTAACAAAACAGACAGAGCAGTGCTCGCTTCAGCAGCACATATACTAAAAAAAAACAGACAAAGTTTTGTCCCCATATTGGATCGTTTATAATCTGATCATTTGCTGATAACTGTTTCTGCCATAATGTAGCACTCCCCACATGAACAGGAAACAAGCAAGAAAGGATACTTTTACCAATTATTGTTACCAATGCTACCATTATTTATATTATTCTCAGATGTGTAGAATCTTACATAAAAAATTGTGACTGTTGTAAGCGTATTTTACTGAAATGAAACCATTTATTACCAGCTTACTAGATAGTATCATATGATCAGAGACTCTGCTTTGACTTAAATATCAGTTACTTCATCTCTCTGAGCCTCAGTTTCTCCACCTATAAAATGGAAATAATAAAGTATGTAACTCAGAAGGTTGTTGTAAGTAGTAAATGAAGCCCTGAAAAAGCACTGTGCACATCACCTGTCTCCTGAAAAGCACCTGAATGTGTTATAGGTGAGCTGCATTTCGTACCCTCCAGGAATAAAGGTGAGCACACCTTCTTTACTTTTTCAGTTATTCACGTTGGCCCTTTCATTCATTCAACAAACCTTTATTGAATGACTACTATATACTAGGCATTGTTTTAGAAGCTAAGGATCCATTCAAAATTCTTGCTCCCATGGAACTTGCAGTTGAAGCCTAAAAGAGATAATAAAGGAATAAATCCATAGCTGGCCACTCATTCAATTATTCATTCATCAGTCACCACTCCCTCCCCACCCCCCAAACTAGACCATAAACTAGTAGCTGGCTTGGATTAGAGAGATGGTAGATAGATAGCTTGGTAGATAAAAATAGCTAAGAAAATGTTAGGTGTTGATAAACGCTAACTTGAAAATATCCCAGTGATGGGAGTGGGGGATACCTTAACTTGGATGTCCAAGAAAGGCCCCCCTAATGATGTGACAGGGAAGCTAAGGAGTCAAAAGTGAAATGCAGGCAAACGTAACATCTGGTGCTCAGGCCCTAAGGTGGCAATAAACATCCTATTCCAGGAACAGAAAGTCACGTGGCTGGGGTGCAATGAGCAGAGGAAGAACAGTGAGAGAGGAGACAGGAGAGGGGGTCAGAACTTGGAGGGCCTATGGGCCAGTATAGGGAAATCTGATTTTATTATGAGCAGGCAGTTAAGCCATTGGAGTGTTTTAGCAGGAGAATGGCAAGACTGATTTATATTTCCAAAAGTTTACTCTGTGCAGGGGCACCTGGGTGGCTCAGTCAGTTAAGCATCCAACTTCGGCTAGGGTCATGATCTCACAGTTCATGAGTTTGAGTCCCACGTCAGACCCTCTGCTGTCAATGCAGAGCTTGCTTTGGATCTTCTGTCCTCTCTCTCTGCCCCTCCCCTGCTTGCACTCTCTCAAGAATAAATAAGCATTAAAAAAAAAAAGTTTACCTTGTGCAGAGAGTGAATTCTACAGGGGTGAGAGGTGAAACAGAGGTTAGGCGGCTAGTAAACCAGGAAAGCAATGCCAATGGCCCAAACGAGCAGCATAGAAGTGGATTCATTTAGATTTCGGAGGTAGAATCATTAAGGATTATTGACAGATTAGAAACAGGGAAAGGAAAAACAGAATCCAAGATTTCTGGAAACTCTGAGAAATCTGGTTCCTCCCCCCTTGAAGCCACCATCATGTCCAAATATGCAAGAGCACTAGGGGCTTTCTCAGTTTGAAGGAATCCATCTTCCTTCCAAAAATACATGAAGAAAGACACTGGAAAGCATGTTCATCCCATAACCTACATTGTTCCCACTGCTATCTCATAGTATTTGAGCACTGGTTTCATCAGATCAGAGGATGCTTGTCTAGAGCTGCAACAACTATCTCTACAAAGATCCTTCGCTGCCACAGCACTGCCTCATCCTTGGATTCCAAGTTTACAACTTGGTCAGCACAAAAATACATGCGTAGCCTTTTCCCTCAAAGTTCAGCTGGGGTGGCTGAACCTGCTGTATTTGCCAACCTCAACCACATTTTGAAGCAAAGCTCCCAAACCCACTCAAGGCCCAAAGCATTGCACCCTTGGCCACCGCCAGACTCACCTATGAACAGCTCCTGTTTGGGGCCTTTTGTATCATTTTCAGCTCTGGGCCTCATGTTTGCCATGCAGATGGAACCTAAGACCTTTCCCAGCATCTAATCTTCATATGCAAATTATCTCACATCCTTTCCTGAGCTCAGCATTTGCTTAGCTACATAAAGAGGAAAAATGCTCTTTTAAACCTATAGTCCCAATGCAGAGTGGGCCTACTGGTCCAGTCATACATTTAAATAAATAACCATTCCCATGTTTTGCTCACAATGAGAGAAACCTTCCCAAACTGCTCCTTCTATCAGTAGAAACAGAAGACTGCCACAAAGCCAAATTTTCTACCTCAAATGTTACCTACTTCTATTTCTCCCCTAAAACATGTGACTGTGTGTAAATATGTTTTGAAAAATACAAGTAGTAGATGAGCCAAAGCAAATATGGAGACTGACACTCCAGAAGGAATGTAATTTATCTTGGTGGCAGGTGGGGAGCATGCCATTTTGAGGTGAAATGAACTGACTGTCAAATTAATTGGAGCAGGCAGCATCCATCCTGCATAGCGAGGAAGGGCCTTTTAGAGCTAGTGTGGTTCCTTCTGCAAAGCAGGCCAGGCTCAGAGATTGCCAAATGCTCTTTAACACAATAACACAATAATGGGGAGGTTTATTGTTCAAGATGGGCAAGGCTCAGAGTCATATTGATACAAATTATTTCTCTCTTGGCATATACTAAACTGTAGTGTCTTAACAAAAATAATAATCACTTGAAATGTGTTTATATACTAGGTTAAACGTTGAAAAAAAACAAACAAAAGAAAAAAAACAGTGACTCATTTTCAGTTTCCTCTTTAGGAAATTAAAGTTAAGCCTCACCTCACCTCTCCCAACATAGCAATGAATTGAGAAGGAAGCCGTAAGGAGCACAGGAGAGAAACTGGGAGACTCTATTGGATTCTGCAAAATGCAGAGGATGAAACTCTTAATCCTGAAGCGTGAAGGGCGTTTCCTGAGTGCAGAGGGAGGATGCAAGCATGGTCCCGAATGACTTAGTGAGAGAGAGTTGCAGGAGGAAAGGTGGGGGAGCTGACACAGGCAGAGAGAAGGAGGGGTCAACAGAAGAGAGTGCCCACTAGGGCACATATATGCAGAGGATGAAGTGCGCCTTCCCCACACCATTCTCCTATACTGAGATGACCTCATCCTTCCCTTCTGTTATTATAGCTCTGCCTGTTTTTCTGATAGAGACAGCCAGGCACTGGCAGAGGCGCCAGAGGAAGACTTTATTGTTGCTAGTCCCATCACAGGGTTCTGGTTGAGACATTTTTTGAAGGGTGTTAGCCCATGCAGATTATTAAGTCACAACTGGTTTTTAGCAGTGACCATCTCAACAAAGATTGTCCCTCCAAATATGGGAGGCTCAATTACCCAGCACAGAGGAGCAGAGCTGGGAAGAAAAGACCCTGACACACGCAGATTACAGTGTGAGGCCAGGGGCTCCTCTCGTGTGTGACTACATGGCAGACTGGCAAATCTCCTTTTTTGCTCTTATTTCTTGGTTTATAGAACATATGTGCTCTAGTAAAAATCAGCTGTATAGTTAATTTATATAAACTAGACAGAAACTTCTCTTTTATTTCTGTTATCAATGTAGACATTATAAATCTAATGGAAGAAGTTTCGAAAGAAGATATTAGCAGATGTGTATGGAAGGTTTCTGTGTACCAAAAACTAATCCAACACTGAAAGACAAATGATAAACCAGAGGAAATATTTTCAGTATCCTAAAGGATCAAGTGTTAAACATTCAAATGACAACAATGATATTAATTTTTCACCTGTCACACTCAAGATTTTAAAATGAGAATGCTCAAAGCTGGAAGGGTGTAGTATAATGGTTTCTGGATAGCAATTTAGTAATTTAGTAATAGGTTTAAACCAAAATAGTAATAGGTTTAAATATGTTCATATGCTCTGATCTATGAATTCTACTTTTGGAACAGATGCTAAGGAAACAATATAAAATGGGATCAAAGATTTAAGCACACAACTGTCCTTGGAAGCATAATTTACAAGAATAGCTGGATGTCCAATATTTGGGGAATGACTGGGGAAGTTATGGTAAATCCACAGACTCAGACATGGTACTGTGATTAAAATTATGTTTGTGAAAGTTTTTAATGATATAGGAAAATTGTCATGAATGTTCTTTAAATGAAAAATGCAAGATGTTCATTTGTATACATAATGTGATTTCAGCTATGTAGAATTTCAATGCCAAATACCTGGGAAGGAACAGACTAAAATGCTGTCAGTAGCTCCTTTAAAATGTTAGGACTTTTTTTTTTTTTTTTTTGCTTCTTTACACTATCATGCTACTTCCATACTTTCTGCAATGAGAATATGCAGAAAAAAATTATTAAATATGGGGCACCTGGGTGGCAGACAGTTGAGCATCCAACTCATGATTTTGGCCCACATCATGATCCAAGGGTCATGGGATTGGGCCCCATGTTGGGCTCCACACTGAATGTGGAGGCTGCTTAAGATTTTCTCTCTCTCTCTTTCTCTCTCTCTCTCTCTCTCTCTCTCTCTGCTTCTCTCCCCTGTTCATGCTCTCTCTCTTTAAAATAAAAAAAATTATTAAATATAAAATACAGATGCACTTTAAAAGCAACCAAGACTCTGGATAAATGGCTGAATTCAAATTTGCAGTATGAAGTTTATAAGATGAGCCTGCAGCATTTTGTTGGTACCCAGAAACAAGGAGACTCTTGAAGACTGTTGAAATGGGTCATGTTTCAAAAGAACATGGAGCCAATGTGAAGAGGCCTCCACAGGCCAAACATGACACAACTTGAGCTCCAAGAAGAAAGCAAATATCTGCAAGTAACTGAAACACATTAAATATGTCAGAAGCAATATTGAAAATATTGAATTGACAATAAAAATCACTGGTCCTTTGGAAGCTGCTAGGGAACTGAATTATTATTTTAAAAACTGGAAAATGAAGAGACATAATGAAGCACTTATTCTGTTGCTGTTGTTGTTATGGTTGCTTTCTCTACAAACTATACCTTAAGGCAGTGTTTCTCAATATGTGGTCCCTGGACTAGCAGTACCACCTGAGAATTTGTTCTCAGTATAAAACTCCAGGCCCCACTTGAGACTGAATTAAAATTCTGGGAGTGAGCCTGAGCCTAAAAGGGTTAAGAGTAGGTTCTCTGAGCATCACATCTAACTCTAATCCTCCTGTTTTTGTTCTGTTATTTTCTCAGTAACTACAAGGCTCTGGTGTGGCCTTTCCTTCTCAAAGAGATATAAAATTCCAGCCTCTTGGGTAGGTTCAAGAGGAAGAGGCTAGGTGGACATTTAAAACTGATTTCTTTCTTTCTTTCTTTCTTTCTTTCTTTCTTTCTTTCTTTCTTTCTTTCTTTCTAGTTTTATTTATTTTGAGAGAGAGAGAAGGAGAGCACAAGCAGGGAAGGACCAGAGAGAGAGAGAGATGGGGGTGGGGGGAGGATCTCAAGCAGGCTCCATGCTGTCAGTATAGAGCCCAGCACAGGGCTCAAACTCACGTACATCAAGATCATGACCTGAGCCGAAATCAAGAGTCAGTCGCTTAACCAACTGAGCCACCCAGGCAACCCAGCCTGCTGTCTATGTGGACATACAGATCAACGTGGCCTACAAGAGACTTCTCCAAGTACTCTAGCACCTCAACTGTGGATTATACTGGAGTGTGGGGCCAAAGTCCTGGCTGGTATATCAATGCTCCTCTCAGCCTTTGTCTTAGTCCGTGCAACATCCCTCAAATAGTACTAAGACTATACAAGTCCTCAAATAGTACTAAGACTATACATGTCACAGGTCAGTTTTTTCAAACCAGTAAGCAAATAATTCCAATCTATTACAAACTGTTCCACAGCTTAGAGAAAGGTGATAAAGCTGACATAATACTGATACCAAGACTGGACAATGATGCACTGAATAGGATGCTATCAACTAGTGCTGTGTATGAATAATGATTCAAAAACCCTATACTGGGTGGGACACCTGGCTGACTCAGTCAGTGGAGCATGCAACTCTTGACTTGGGGACTGTAAACATGAGCCCCATGCTGGGTGTAGAGATCACTTAAAAATAAAATCTTAAAAAACAAAACAAAACAAAAACAAAAACAAACAAAAAAAACCCTACATTGGGAAAAACAGGTAAAATCCCAACACGATGTGGAGTTTAATTAATA
This sequence comes from Panthera leo, assembly GCF_018350215.1. NCBI lineage: Eukaryota > Metazoa > Chordata > Mammalia > Carnivora > Felidae > Panthera > Panthera leo. The sequence continues at coordinate 64,163,508 of NC_056688.1, read as the reverse complement.
GCGATTTTACCAGTGTTAGCTCCTCCATCATGACAAACGTAGCATGGGAATGTAAAATATCAATTGTATGAGAAATTGGGTGAGGAGCATATGGGAACGTTCTGTAGTGTCTTTGCAAATTTTCTGTAAATCTAATATTATTATAAAATTTAAAATTTATTTAAAAAATTGCAAAACCTACTTAAAATTTACTCATGCCACGCTGGCCAAGGGAGGGCTCAAAGTCATGGTCAGGTGTGTGGGCAAATGAAACATACTACTAGGGTCCTAGGGCATGGCCCTCACTGTATCCATCAGACCTGCTTGGCTTCCTGTTTGACCATGGCTAAAACTGAGGGACATATATTCCTGCCTGACATTTCCTTCCTGGATTCCTAACTATCATTGGCACCTTCTACTCCTCACAGTTTAAAATAGGCACAAAAACCAGCATGGGTAAAAACTAATGACAGTATGCCACTTTGGAGGCATGGAAATATTTCCTCAAAGGATCAGAAAGCTTCCCTAAAGATGTTCAAACTCTGTCTTCTAGATGGTAAGACCCACCAAACAGATGCCAGGTCCCACAAGCCTGAAAACTGGGTCAACAGAAGCCATCCTACCTTATTGTCCCACCCAAAAACACTTTCCCCAGCCTATTTTGTTGGACCAAGATGATCAGGCAGGAACAATAAGCATGAGCTTATATTCTGTCTGCAGTGGGGACGGGCTGCTGCTCCAAGCAGTGGGTGAACCTTCCACTTAGACACAGTGACTTTGCTACAACATCACCCCTGTGGACCACTGTAGATTATGTAAATACTAGGATGTTTTGTGGCTATAAATCTGGCCTGGTGCCCTATAATTCATTTCTACCTATGACATATATGCTTGAGTCAAAAGTAGATCTGAAAGACACCAGAAAGTTTCTAGGACAAACACCATGGATTACATAATGGAACCCACTATGATTGGGGAGGAGGAGTGCCGTTTCAACAGTTTCCTCTTCATTGATTATAGACACCAAAACCAATGCCTTAATTCTCTTTCACCACTGAATCTTCAGTGTAGGCAAGGTTCTTGACATGTAACATGTGTTTACTAAATATTGTTAAATATATTTGTTTAATTTCTGGACAGAAAATGCACTGGGACCGATATTACAAGAAACTTTGTATCCTTTGGACCACATAACTTCTCCTGCTAAATGAATTCTTTGACATATGGGTATTACCACAGTTGAATGAGTCAGTCTTCCCAAAGTCTTGATCTCCTTAAATTTGACTACAGGGCTTAAAAGCCTGTCTAGCCATGGGCTCCTCTTACAGATAGCTCTAGGGGATCTTGGCCTGAGATTAATAAAATTCCAATCTGCATCATCTTTTGTTTAAAATAAATTAGAACAAGTGTGAATTTCCCCACTCATCTACTTCTTCAGATGATTAGTGACCCTGGGAAAAGGTCGCCATGCAGGAACACTCAGAAAAAGATCAAACAAATTTTGGAGAGAGAAGTCTACCAATTACGACCTAAGATCTCTGAGATATCAAAGGAGTATGAAGTGGTTTAATTGGTTCCTCGAGAAGACAGCAGTTGGATCAGACATTGGGCCCCTAAACTACCCGCCATTGTGTTGGCTCACAGAGGCACCAATGATCTGAGCAGGGAACTTCCTTCAAACAAACCCTGTAGTCAGTGTGAGAACAAGTCACCCTCATTGTTCTATCAGGTGCAGGCTGCATTTATTCTGGGTTTGTTCTTTTAATCTTTGTGAGCCATCCACATGGGTAAGGCCTCTGGTCTATTATCGGAGTGTAATCTTTTCACTTTTCAAAATAGCTTCTCTCTGGAGCCAGAAAGCTTAAATAGGGCACCGGAGTGCTAATCAGCTCCTGTTCGTGTGTGGGAATGGCAAGCTATCTGTGTAACAGCCAAAACAGAGAAGCAAAGCTAGATTCCCTTGGTCTGACCCAGGGATGCAGTAATGCCACCTTCAGCTCCTATGCCAAAGACACTTGTCTGGGTCCCAACTAGTGGAAAAGGGGAGAAAGCAGTGGTACGGCAGATGGGATGCACTTCAAGGGTGGATAAATAAAACAGGCATCAACACTATTTCTCTGTAGTCATTAGACCACTGCTAGCATCAGAGGTTTCTGGGCTAAATTCATTACCACAACATGAAGGAAAATATTTCTTCTCCATCATCTATCTTTTGACTTGAAACAGAAACACAAGTTCATTTTCCTAGTAAATTCTCCTCCTTAGTAGGGATTTATGTGCCCATTTTCATTTTATGATCACCCAAATATTGATTCTTTAATCAAGAAAAAAGAAAATAAAATGCTACATTTACATACATTGTTAATCCTATCTTTCCCTGAAATTGATAAAAATTTCAGGACACACCAGAGGCCATTTCAATTAGTTTTGTTGTCCTCGTTTTTCAATTTGAGAGAAGAAAACCTGTCTAATCCTTCTTTGGTAGTTAGAGCAAGCCCCGTAGGAGCAAATGACAGGTGAGGCCAATGCCAGAGCTGAAAGCTGGCATTCTCAATGAGGATAGAAAGAGTTGGCCACCAAAGGGCCTAGAAGTGGGTAACATAAGAAGGTGGGAATAAACCATGTCTTAGAGAATAATAATGACCAAACCAGGAACATTTCATCTCCAATACTCCATATACCCAACATCCAATCCAACAGCAAACTCTTTTGATTATACCTTCAAAATACATTAAGAATTCCATACTTCTTCCTGCCTCTACCATTGCAACCTGGTCTATGCCACCATCACTCTTTCCCACCATCACTTTTCCCCAGTCTATAATTCTGATAGACCCTTAACTGCTCTCCTTCTGGTTGTACCTCCCCATCCCCAAACCTATTCTCCATATGACAGTACAAGTTATCCTTTCAAAACACATCAGATTATGGCATTTCCCTGCTCAAAATCCTTCAAGAGTTATAGTTTCAGGTTAAAGCCAAAGTCTTGACCATTGCTTGGAAGGCCCTACATCCTATGCTCCCCTTGCCTTCACTACTGCCATGACCTCACCGCTTACCAGTTTTGTTCTGTCCACTCTGTTCCAATGCCTTTACACTAGCATTTCTCTCTACTGAGATGTTCTTCTCACTAGAAAAGCATGATTCTCACTCTGAAGTCCTTCCTATCTCTGTTCAAGTGTCACCCTATTTGAGAGGCCTTCCCTGGTCATACTACATAAAATAGTAGCTTCTAGTACTCCTTGTCTCTCTCAGGCTGATGTATCTTACTTTTCTCCATTTCTATCTATCTATCTATCTATCTATCTATCTATCTATCTATCTATCTAGATTACCATACATATCTGTATAGATATTTATAGATATATAGATAAATATTTGTTTATATTGTCTCCACCACTATAACCAGTATCAGAAGATAAGTTCCATAAGGTCAGGGACTTTGTTTTAGTCACTGGTATATCCCTACCACCTAGAACAGAGTCTGGCATGTGACAGACATTCAATTAATACTTGTTGAATAAATGAATGAATGAATGAATGGATGGATGCCACAGTTGGCATTTTACTCAGCAAGAAAGGTCTGAATTATAACCTAGAGACAAAGCTAATGACCAGACGCCAGGAGGACATAGAAACAGAGGGACTAGGAGCTAGAGCAGAATTTAACTGAGAAGGGTCCGTGGTTCAGACACCTGAAATTAACTTTTATTGCCCACCAGATTTTGATATACAGTATGTCAACCTGACTTGAAGCCTGAGTGTCCAAGAACCAGGAAGCTGGTACTTTAAGGATTCCACTTCATATTCCCCTTGGGGAAGTCAGAGCACTTCCTGATCTCCAGAACTTGTTCCATTCTCTGGAATTCCTCAGGCTCCAGGGAGACTATTTTGTGTTGTCTTCATCCCTGCATTTTGGATGTCTGACCTAGTGCCAGGCACAGGCCATGTGCTTGATAAATGAATGTTGAATGACTAAATTGTGAGTACATCAAGAATCCCCACTGCAAATCTGTGGAGGGTGGGATAAGTTGTGGACCTGGAGATGAGCTGGGCTCTCTGATGTCCATCTCACTCTGTACTGTCCCCTCTTTCCAGAGTCCTTATAATGCTTTTCATCCTAATATTATACCTTGAAAGACAAGATAGAAACAAATCAGGACTGGGACATCTACTTTAGAGTATGGTCTTTGAGCAGGGTCTGTTCTTTCTTAGAACAGGATCTGTTCTTTCATAGCCCGTGGCTAAAAGTAAAGCCACCCTCCCCTTCTTTGCCCCACTGCATTTTTTTTACAGTTCTAGCAAACTTGAATGTAATTTTTCTGGACACAATTCTCATATGTCTTATCTTTGTCCTTCGTTTCAATCTTATTCACACAAATGTTAAGTTACTCGTCCGTGAATAGTGCCCACAAGGCAGTCTTTGGTCTAGTGTTCTTCTCTCCTCTCGGAATCAGCCTTGGGTATCTGAGCTGAGGAGACAGCTCCCTCTACAGTCTGCATGGCATCTTCCTGTGCCTCCTCCTTTTCTTTGCTAGTGTATTTTATATTTTTTTAAGTGAGAATTATCCAATTCTCTTAACGCCCAAATTCCATTTAAAATCTCCTGTTGCAAGACTACAATCTTCTTTTCTTCTTACCTTTAGAATGCCTATACCACTTTCAAATCTAATACTACCTTTTCTCTTTTTCTCAATGTTTACATCACTGACAAATTCCTCTTTATTGGTTACAATTAGGCCCTGTATTTGTCAGGATTCTCCAGAGAAATGGGATATATATATATTATATATATATATATAATATATATTATATATATTATGTATATAAAATATATATATATATATAAAATATATATAAAATATATATTTATATATTTATATTATATATATTATTTATATATATAAATAATATAAATTTATATATATATAATTTATTATTTATTATTCTTTATAAACATATATTCTAATTATTGTTATTCATAAATTCTTTATAAATATAAAAATAATAAATATAACATTTGCCATCTAAATTTTATATATTATAAAAATAATAAATATTTTTATTTTTGGAATAAATATATACATATTTGATAGTGAGAGAGGAAGAGATTGATTTATGATAAGAAATTGACTCACATGATTATGGAAACTGAAACATTCCAAGATCTGCTATCAGCAAGCTGGAGATCCAGGAGAAGTGAGGTATAGTTCCAGTCCAAAAGCCAAGGGGAGCTGATGTTTCCATTGGAATCTGAAGAAAAAGAACAATGTTCTAGCTCAAGCAGTCAGGCAGGAGGAGTTCCCTTTCACTCAGGGGAGGGTCAGGCTCTTTAGTCTATTCAGGCCATCAACTGATTGGATGAGGCCCACCCACAGTAAGGAAGGCCATCTGCTTTACTAGGTCTAGTGATTCAAATGTTATTAGGTCTAGAGAAAAGTCCGGAAGATGGCGGCGTAGGAGGACGCGGGGCTCACAGCGCGTCCTGCCGATCACTTAGATTCCACCTACACCTGCCTAAAGAACCCAGAAAACCGCCAGAGGATTAGCAGAAGGGAGTCTCCGGAGTCAAGCGCAGACTAGAGGCCCACGGAAGAGGGTAGGAAGGGCGGCGAGGCGGTGCGCGCTCCACGGACTGGCGGGAGGGAGTCGGGGCGGAGGGGCGGCTCGCCGGCCAAGCAGAGCCCCCGAGTCTGGCTGGCAAAAGCGGAGGGGCCGGACGGACTGTGTTCCGACAGCAAGCGCGACTTAGCGTCTGGGAGGTCATAAGTTAACAGCTCTGCTCGGAAAGCGGGAAGGCTGGAGGACAAAGGGAGGGAGAGCTGCTGAGCCCCCGGACGGCAGAGCTCAGCTTGGCGGGGAACAAAGGCGCCAGCGCCATCTCCCCCGCCCATCCCCCAGCCAAAATCCCAAAGGGAACCAGTTCCTGCCAGGGAACTTGCTCGCTCCGCGCAAACACCCAACTCTGTGCTTCTGCGGAGCCAAACCTCCGGCAGCGGATCTGACTCCCTCCCGCTGCCACAGGGCTCCTCCTGAAGTGGATCACCTAAGGAGAAGTGAGCTAAGCCTGCCCCTCCAGCCCCCATGCACCTTGCCCACCCACCCCAGCTAATACGCCAGATCCCCAGCAACACAAGCCTGGCAGTGTGCAAGTAGCCCAGACGGGACACGCCACCCCACAGTGAATCCCGCCCCTAGGAGAGGGGAAGAGAAGGCACACACCAGTCTGACTGTGGCCCCAGCAGTGGGCTGGGGGCAGACATCGGGTCGGACTGCGGCCCCGCCCACTAACTCCAGTTATACACCACAGCACAGGGGAAGTGCACTGCAGGTCCTCACCACACCAGGGACTCTCCAAAATGACCAAACGGAAGAATTCCCCTCAGAAGAATCTCCAGGAAATAACAACAGCTAATGAACTGATCAAAAAGGATTTAAATAATATAACAGAAAGTGAATTTAGAATAATAGTCATAAAATTAATCGCTGGGCTTGAAAACAGTATACAGGACAGCAGAGAATCTCTTGCCACAAAGATCGAGGGACTAAGGAACAGTCACGAGGAGTTGAAAAACGCTTTAAACGAATTGCAAAACAAAATGGAATCCACGATGGCTCGGCTTGAAGAGGCAGAGGAGAGAATAGGTGAACTAGAAGATAAAGTTATGGAGAAAGAGGAAGCTGAAAGAAAGAGAGATAAAAAAATCCAGGAGTATGAGGGGAAAATTAGAGAACTAAGTGATACACTAAAAAAAAATAATATATGCATAATTGGTATCCCAGAGGAGGAAGAGAGAGGGAAGGGTGCTGAAGGGGTACTTGAACAAATTATAGCTGAGAACTTCCCTGAACTGGGGAAGGAAAAAGGCATTGAAATCCAAGAGGCACAGAGAACTCCCTTCAGACGTAACTTGAATCGATCTTCTGCACGACATATCATAGTGAAACTGGCAAAATACAAGGATAAAGAGAAAATTCTGAAAGCAGCAAGGGATAAACGTGCCCTCACATATAAAGGGAGACCTATAAGACTCGTGACTGATCTCTCCTTTGAAACTTGGCAGGCCAGAAAGGCTTGGCACGATATCTACAGTGTGCTAAACAGAAAAAATATGCAGCCGAGAATCCTTTATCCAGCAAGTCTGTCATTTAGAATAGAAGGAGAGATAAAGGTCTTCCCAAACAAACAAAAACTGAAGGAATTTGTCACCACGAAACCAGCCCTACAAGAGATCCTAAGGGGGATCCTGTGAGACAAAGTACCAGAGACATCACTACAAGCATAAAACATACAGACATCACAATGACTCTAAACCCATATCTTTCTTTTTTTTTTTTTTTTTTTTTTTTTTTCATTTATTTGTGTTTTTTTATTTTTTTTATTTTTTTATTTTTTAATATATGAAATTTACTGTCAAATTGGTTTCCATACAACACCCAGTGCTCATCCCAAAAGGTGCCCTCCTCAATACCCATCACCCACCCTGCCCTCCCTCCCACCCCCCATCAACCCTCAGTTTGTTCTCAGTTTTTAACAGTCTCTTATGCTTTGGCTCTCTCCCACTCTAACCTCTTTTTTTTTTTTTTTTTTTCCTTCCCCTCCCCCATGGGTTTCTGTTATGTTTCTCAGGATCCACATAAGAGTGAAACCATATGGTATCTGTCTTTCTCTGTATGGCTTATTTCACTTAGCATCACACTCTCCAGTTCCATCCACGTTGCTACAAAAGGCCATATTTCATTTTTTCTCATTGCCACGTAGTATTCCATTGTGTATATAAACCACAATTTCTTTATCCATTCATCAGTTGATGGACATTTAGGCTCTTTCCATAATTTGGCTATTGTTGAGAGTGCCGCTATAAACATTGGGGTACAGGTGCCCCTATGCATCAGTACTCCTGTATCCCTTGGGTAAATTCCTAGCAGTGCTATTGCTGGGTCATAGGGTAGGTCTATTTTTAATTTTCTGAGGAACCTCCACACTGCTTTCCAGAGCGGCTGCACCAATTTGCATTCCCACCAACAGTGCAAGAGGGTTCCTGTTTCTCCACATCCTCTCCAGCATCTATAGTCTCCTGATTTCTTCATTTTGGCCACTCTGACTGGCGTGAGGTGGTATCTGAGTGTGGTTTTGATTTGTATTTCCCTGATAAGGAGCGACGTTGAACATCTTTTCATGTGCCTGTTGGCCATCCGGATGTCTTCTTTAGAGAAGTGTCTATTCATGTTTTCTGCCCATTTCTTCACTGGTAAACCCATATCTTTCTATAATAACACTGAATGTAAATGGATTAAATGCGCCAACTAAAAGACATAGGGTATCAGAATGGATAAAAAAACAAGACCCATCTATTTGCTGTCTACAAGAGACTCATTTTAGATCTGAGGACACCTTTAGATTGAGAGTGAGGGGATGGAGAACTATTTATCATGCTCCTGGAAGCCAAAAGAAAGCTGGAGTAGCCATACTTATATCAGACAAACTAGACTTTAAATTAAAAGCTGTAACAAGAGATGAAGAAGGGCATTATATAATAATCACAGGGTCTATCCACCAGGAAGAGCTAACTATTATAAATGTCTATGCGCCAAATACCCGAGCCCCCCAGATATATAAAACAATTACTCATAAACATAAGCAACCTTATTGATAAGAATGTGGTCATTGCAGGGGACTTTAACACCCCACTTACAGAAATGGATAGATCATCTAGACACACAGTCAATAAAGAAACAAGGGCCCTGAATGATACATTGGATCAGATGGACTTGACAGATATATTTAGAACTCTGCATCCCAAAGCAACAGAATATACTTTCTTCTCGAGTGCACATGGAACATTCTCCAAGATAGATCATATACTGGGTCACAAAACAGCCCTTCATAAGTTTACAAGAATTGAAATTATACCATGCATACTTTCAGACCACAATGCTATGAAGCTTGAAATCAACCACAGGAAAAAGTCTGGAAAACCTCCAAAAGCATGGAGGTTAAAGAACACCCTACTAACGAATGAGTGGGTCAACCAGGCAATTAGAGAAGAAATTAAAACATATATGGAAACAAACGAAAATGAAAATACAACAATCCAAACGCTTTGGGATGCAGCGAAGGCAGTCCTGAGAGGAAAATACATTGCAATCCAGGCCTATCTCAAGAAACAAGAAAAATCCCAAATACAAAATCTAACAGCACACCTAAAGGAAATAGAAGCAGAACAGCAAAGGCAGCCTAAACCCAGCAGAAGAAGAGAAATCATAAAGATCAGAGCAGAAATAAACAATATAGAATCTAAAAAAACTGTAGAGCAGATCAACGAAACCAAGAGTTGGTTTTTTGAAAAAATAAACAAAATTGACAAACCTCTAGCCAGGCTTCTCAAAAAGAAAAGGGAGATGACCCAAATAGATAAAATCATGAATGAAAATGGAATGATTACAACCAATCCCTCAGAGATACAAACAATTATCAGGGAATACTATGAAAAATTATATGCCAGCAAATTGGACAACCTGGAAGAAATGGACAAATTTCTAAACACCCACACTCTTCCAAAACTCAATCAGGAGGAAATAGAAAGCTTGAACAGACCCATAACCAGCGAAGAAATTGAATCGGTTATCAAAAATCTCCCAACAAATAAGAGTCCAGGACCAGATGGCTTCCCAGGGGAGTTCTACCAGACATTTAAAGCAGAGATAATACCTATCCTTCTCAAGCTATTCCAAGAAATAGAAAGGGAAGGAAAACTTCCAGACTCATTCTATGAAGCCAGTATTACTTTGATTCCTAAACCAGACAGAGACCCAGTAAAAAAAGAGAACTACAGGCCAATATCCCTGATGAATATGGATGCAAAAATTCTTAATAAGATACTAGCAAATCGAATTCAACAGCATATAAAAAGAATTATTCACCATGATCAAGTGGGATTCATTCCTGGGATGCAGGGCTGGTTCAACATTCGCAAATCGATCAACGTGATACATCACATTAACAAAAAAAAAAGAGAAGAACCATATGATCCTGTCAATCGATGCAGAAAAGGCCTTTGACAAAATCCAGCACCCTTTCTTAATAAAAACCCTTGAGAAAGTCGGGATAGAAGGAACATACTTAAAGATCATAAAGGCCATTTATGAAAAGCCCACAGCTAACATCATCCTCAATGGGGAAAAACTGAGAGCTTTTTCCCTGAGATCAGGAACACGACAGGGATGCCCACTGTCACCGCTGCTGTTTAATATAGTGCTGGAAGTTCTAGCATCAGCAATCAGACAACAAAAGGAAATCAAAGGCATCAAAATTGGCAAAGATGAAGTCAAGCTTTCGCTTTTTGCAGATGACATGATATTATACAGGGAAAATCCGATAGACTCCACCAAAAGTCTGCTAGAACTGATACATGAATTCAGCAAAGTTGCAGGATACAAAATCAATGTGCAGAAATCAGTTGCATTCTTATACACTAACAATGAAGCAACAGAAATACAAATGAAGAAACTGATCCCATTCACAATTGCACCAAGAAGCATAAAATACCTAGGAATAAATCTAACCAAAGATGTAAAAGATCTGTATGCTGAAAACTATAGAAAGCTTATGCAGGTAATTGAAGAAGATATAAAGAAATGGAAAGACATTCCCTGCTCATGGATTGGAAGAATAAATATTGTCAAAATGTCAATACTACCCAAAGCTATCTACACATTCAATGCAATCCCAATCAAAATTGCACCAGCATTCTTCTCGAAACTAGAACAAGCAATCCTAAAATTCATATGGAACCACAAAAGACCCCGAATAGCCAAAGTAATTTTGAAGAAGACCAAAGCAGGAGGCATCACAATCCCAGACTTTAGCCTCTACTACAAAGCTGTCATCATAAAGACAGCATGGTATTGGCATAAAAACAGACACATAGACCAATGGAATAGAATAGAAACCCCAGAACTAGACCCACAAACGTATGGCCAACTCATCTTTGACAAAGCAGGAAAGAACATCCAATGGAAAAAAGACAGTCTCTTTAACAAATGGTGCTGGGAGAACTGGACAGCAACATGCAGAAGGTTGAAACTAGACCACTTTCTCACACCATTCACAAAAATAAACTCAAAATGGATAAAGGACCTGAATGTGAGACAGGAAACCATCAAAACCTTAGAGGAGAAAGCAGGAAAAGACCTCTCTGACCTCAGCCGTAGCAATCTCTTACTCGGCACATCCCCAAAGGCAAGGGAATTAAAAGCAAAAGTGAATTACTGGGACCTTATGAAGATAAAAAGCTTCTGCACAGCAAAGGAAACAACCAACAAAACTAAAAGGCAACCAACGGAATGGGAAAAGATATTTGCAAATGACACATCGGACAAAGGGCTAGTATCCAAAATCTATAAAGAGCTCATCAAACTCCACACCCGAAAAACAAATAACCCAGTGAAGAAATGGGCAGAAAACATGAATAGACACTTCTCTAAAGAAGACATCCGGATGGCCAACAGGCACATGAAAAGATGTTCAACGTCGCTCCTTATCAGGGAAATACAAATCAAAACCACACTCAGATACCACCTCACGCCAGTCAGAGTGGCCAAAATGAAGAAATCAGGAGACTATAGATGCTGGAGAGGATGTGGAGAAACAGGAACCCTCTTGCACTGTTGGTGGGAATGCAAATTGGTGCAGCCACTCTGGAAAGCAGTGTGGAGGTTCCTCAGAAAATTAAAAATAGACCTACCCTATGACCCAGCAATAGCACTGCTAGGAATTTATCCAAGGGATACAGGAGTACTGATGCATAGGGGCACCTGTACCCCAATGTTTATAGCGGCACTCTCAACAATAGCCAAATTATGGAAAGAGCCTAAATGTCCATCAACTGATGAATGGATAAAGAAATTGTGGTTTATATACACAATGGAATACTACATGGCAATGAGAAAAAATGAAATATGGCCTTTTGTAGCAACATGGATGGAACTGGAGAGTGTGATGCTAAGTGAAATAAGCCATACAGAGAAAGACAGATACCATATGGTTTCACTCTTATGTGGATCCTGAGAAACATAACAGAAACCCATGGGGGAGGGGAAGGAAAAAAAAAAAAAAAAAAGAGGTTAGAGTGGGAGAGAGCCAAAGCATTAGAGACTGTTAAAAACTGAGAACAAACTGAGGGTTGATGGGGGGTGGGAGGGAGGGCAGGGTGGGTGATGGGTATTGAGGAGGGCACCTTTTGGGATGAGCACTGGGTGTTGTATGGAAACCAATTTGACAGTAAATTTCATATATTAAAAAATAAAAAAAAAAAATGTTATTAGGTCTAGTGATTCAAATGTTAATCTCATCCAAAACAGCCTCACAGACACACCCAGAATAACGTTTGACCAAATATCTGAGCATCTGTGGCCCAGAGAAGTTGACACATAAAATTAACCATCATGGGCCATTAATTGCCAGGCCCCCTAGTTCTTTCTCTACTTCGAGAAAATAAAATTTCAGAGAGGAATCAAGGTCTTTTCAGACTGCTTTCAACCAGAGTTTTCCTCCAGATAAATAGCTGATTCTTTTTCCCTTTCATGACAATGTCCTGTCTCTGCCAGGTTCATGCTTTGCGGGAAGTATATATCATTCGGTCACTTATTCCAAAGGAAACATTTTGTACTGATCACCTATTATGCACCAAGCACTGTGCCAGGATCATGTACTCATTTCATCTCACCCACTGGCCTAGGGGTGTCCATGATTATTTCACTTCAGTTCCTTTTTCTTGCTGGCTTTGCCCACATGCTCTGTAGACAGCGTCCATGCTCAATCTCTGTGTTTTCTACAGGCACATATCTTCTTCATATATATGCAGTATTTTTTTCCCACTTCATGTCAGCTTTGTTCTTTCTTTCTTTCTTTCTTTCTTTCTTTCTTTCTTTCTTTCTTTTCCTTCTTTTTCCTTCCTTCCTTCCTTCCTTCCTTCCTTCCTTCCTTCCTTCCTTTCCTATTTTGCACATCTATTATGGCTTATAATTCATAGGCAAAGCTAGTGGCTGACTCACAGCAAGATAAATGTAGGTGGGGAAAGAAGTCACAACCTGGCAATAGACTCACCCACCTGAACAGGGCAGAGAGATACTGAATTACCCTCCTGGCTCACAGTGGTTGTCAAGCCATGTCCACAATTAATGGTATCTGAGCACTACTGACTTTTGGGCAAAAAGGACAGCACCGAAGAGGTTGCCAGAACAGCATGAGGTGGAGTCAGTGATGGAGAGTCTCCAGTGGGCAGAAACCTGAAGACTGCAGAGAGGCTGCCCGCAACCAAGATAGTCACTCATGTTTGGTTTGGCTGCAGTGAAGCTCAGGAAAAAGACCAAAGCTTCTGGAAAGAGAGCTGGCAAGAGCAAGGCCTAACCTGGGTGGTTCAGAGCACAGACTCTGAAGCCAGAATGTCTCATTTTATACACACTTTGGAGCTGAAAAATCTTGGGCAAATTATTTAATCTCTCTTTACCTTGGTCTTTTCAATTGTGAAGTGGAAAAGCTAACAAGATTGTAGTGAAGTTTAAATGAATATATGTAAATTAGGATTCATAAAGCTGAGCACAAACTAAGCATTCCAATTTAGCTGTTGTTGTTTTATAGATTTTCTAAACAGGGACTAATGCAGAAGATTAATTATAGGAAGTAAGTGGAGGTCAGAGTTGAAAGTGTTCCTCAAGTTTGAAACTTTAGTAAAGAATGATTGAATCAGAATAGGAGATTGATCAACATGGTCATAAATGTGGGAGTGAAAAAATCACCCTGGTACACTTGGCCGAGGCCTGGCAGGGCTTGCTGAACTGAGCACATGGCCTTATAAACAAGCCCAACCTCATGAGCAGATGTCTCAGAATCTCAGGGCAGGAGGAAACTGCCTCATCTCGGGGATTCATGCAGGTCAATCTTGAAATTGTATTTAATCTCTTTCCCTATCAGTTATTTGGTTGTTTTCATTATGAAATATATCATATACTGAAGAATATATAGCATATGTATACACTAAATAAGAATAATAAAATATACACCTAGATAGCCACCAGCCAATGTAAGATACAGATTAGGAAACTTTGAAGCCCTCCCATCTAATCTTCCCTAATAATAACCCTTTCCCTTCCCCCTAAATTACTCCTGCTTGGATTTTCTTATAGATTTTTACCACCTATATCATATATGTCTAAACAACACACGGTTCAGTCTTTCAGGGTTTTGAATTTTATGTGCATGGAGAAAGTATGTCTGTATCTGTCTACAAGTTCCATGTTCTTCTCAGCATTGTCTCTGACATTTATCCATGTAGATGCATGTAACTATAGATTTTTCACTTTCATTGTGACTTGGATCTGTTAATTAATAAAAGTTTCAATGCACTGGGAAGACATTTTAAATTGTTTTAAAAATTTTTAATTGTAGGTACTTAATGACATGGCTTTAAAATATATGAAGCAAAATTTATTGAAACTATAAGGAAAATCAACAAGCCCACTATCACAAGGGAGAGTTAACTCTATTAAGACAATAGATTAAGCAGAGAAAAAAATCAGTAATAATAGAAGAGGCAGAAACAAAGAAACAGTTGTATAGGCAGCAAGGAGAAATTGGTGCACAGTTAAGTGAAGTATTATCAACAGAATAATGATGTGGTTTAGAGTGAGATTGTAAAAAACAAGCATTCACCAGAACATTCTTTTTATCTATGCCTCTTGCTAAACTGGGAATAGAACCTTAAAGACAATTATAAAATTTTCAAAACTTCTCTCATGCTACTTCTGCTTTTCCTAATTCTTCTGCACAAGAGGAACATTATTTTGATTAGTTGGAGCCATGATTAATAGTGATAGAGGGTCGCTATAGGTTTAGAGATTGCCCATATATTGGTTCTCTCTCCTCTCTTTTCCATTTCTTCAGCAAAACAGGTGAATGGCCTTAGGGCCACTCTATTCTGGTATGAGGACAATTCTGAGGTTGAGGCTTTGGGCTTCTAAGAAGGAGTGTGAAATAGAGGGCCCTTAAACCGTTTTCTCCAGCACCACTTATGAAAGTTCTCAATGTTAGGGCTTAAGGCCCAAGCCTAGGAAATAAGACTATTCTGCTTCCTATTTTGTCATTATTCCTTGTAGGCAGATTTTTTGTGGGAATGTGTAGCCATCATCTGGTGTGCTGAAATTCAATGATTCCTAGGTCCCCTGAAAATAGTAGTATCTATAGTTCACCAAATGTCACCATTTTTTTTCTGACAAGGATACATTCCTTATTCTGAGCGTTCTCCCCCAGAATCTGTCTTCCTCTCCATGGGGATCATCCTGATTGTGTATCTTCTGTTGTTCATAGTTTTTTCTGCATCATTATCACCTCTAGGCACCTTTGTCCACACTCCTAACTCTTGATTAGGCTTTAATTCTTCCTGAGGTCATTAGAATCCCATACTTTCAGATTTACTATTTATCATATTTCCTCCATTCTCTCTGGAGAACTCTTCCTCTTCCCTATAAATAAGAGAGGAGAGACTTTCTTAAACCCCTTTACTTCCATGAAACAGAATGACCATTTTGATATATATAAATAAACTGGCCCTTATATGAGAGAACAACTCACCTATCACTGTTTGTGGGTAACCCAGGTGTAAGGATAGTGTGTTTGCCATTTGCATGAGAAGCATTTCATTTGCATGTCATTTGCATATATTGCATCCTGCAATATAAAGTCATGGGTCTGTAGATAGGGAGCTGGGTCAAAGTGTCACCTGAAAGTCATTCCTGGTGTCAATCACATGAGAAATAAGCCCATTTTCTCAACTAAAAATCAAAATTGAAAAAGTAAACAACAGATATGCAAAGTCTCTCTTTTAGACTGCACTGAAAGTGACAAGATTTTTGTGGCGTTCATCAGTGAGCAGTGGGAACAAGGTAGCCAAAATTAAAACTGATACATAGAGACTGGCCAGAAACTAGGAAGGAGGGGACACAGATTTAAATGAAGTAGGGTCAAATAAAGAAATATTAACAAAGTAGATTCGATGGGACTGGATCCCTGGATTTTGTTGAATGAAGTGTTTTGACATTCCATCTATTTCCTGATTATTTTCCTATGCTTTTCCTTCATACGAACAAAAGCTTTGGGATTTTCCATCTGTGTTAGACCTGCTAAGAGCAAAGGCCTGGTGATCCCCAGGCCCACAGCAGTGGGCTCTGGTGAAGCTGGATGAATGAGAGAGCTTCCAAAGAGTGGATGAACCTCAGGGCACAGGGTCAATACTATGTTTAAGCAACCCGTACATTCCTAGCAATTCCTCTTCCAGAGATAAACCATACAAAGTCTGGATTTTGTTCTATTTAATGAGGTTAAATTCTTTAAAACTTAGTTCAAATGGAAAGAAAAGCATAGCATTACATGTTTCACATGACCTTATTTTGGCATTTTCCCCAGGTCTCTGGTGAAATTGAAGCCCTTCAGTTCTTGGGTTTCTGACCTGTGACCTGCCTCACCCTCCATTCCCTTTCTGGAACTGAGGCTCTGTAACATTCTTGATAAGCTCCATTTTGGAGTTAATTCTCTAAATGAATCCCCAGACTGAGACCCTGCCTCTGTGACTGGACCTTCCAAGTATTGAAAACATGCCAAGATACCTCCAAATACCATTTACATTGTATTCTTCTCCACTATGCTTTGTCTACATGTGAAGATGCACCACTTTCTTGGATTTGCCCTGGTTGTTCCCATGAAATACACGTTTTTTTGGTCAATATTGTAATAATTAAAGACACAGACTCAAATTTTTAAATTGACTCTGTTGTTTATCAGTATTTTACATGTGGAAAAGAGGAATCGCACATGATTCACACCTGGACAGCACCACTGTCAGAAATTCAAAATATCAGGGCACCTGACTGGCTCAGTTGGTGGAGTGTGTGGCTCTTGATCTTGTGGTCTTGAGCTCAAGCCCCACATTAGGTGTAGATATTGCTGAAATAAATAAACTTAAAAAAAAAAAGAAATTCAAAATACCGAAGTGGCAATTATTTTCTAAACCTTGACATGAAACAAATATACAGAGCTACTTTGGGAACTTGGACAGCTATCAGGACCCTCTTTTCCAGAACTGCCTTTCTCTGTGGTTTAGGAAGGTAGGAGCAGGGGGGTTCTTTTATTCCAAGAACTATGCTTTCTTTTTCTATACTCCAGGGTTTCTTGTGATATAATCATCTATGGGAAGGACTATCCTGTGGCCCAGGAAGATTGTGGACACTTCCAGCAGGAGAAATGTGAATGGAGTCTTCATCCTTTGTCATACTCACTTTCTCTGCTAACCTTAGCAGAGACTGTTCTCCACAGCCCCATTTGGTAGAGCTAACAAGAGGTGTGTGTCACCTGGTCATTACCAACCAGGACTTTCCCACTGGTCTATACCAGACAAGAGAGGATAATTTGTTCATAAGATTGGGATTCATAAAATACCTGTGATTGTTTTGCAGGGTGAGAGGAAAGGTTGCACAGAATGGAGAGAACCTAGAGAGAAAACTGGCAGGGCCAGACAAAGAGTAAATGAAGGGGGTACAATGGTTCCAGAGACCTCTTGGAAAAGAACACATAATAACAGTAACCAGCTTTAGATCTTTAGAAGCGAAGTGTTGTATAATGAGTGAATGTAATACAGGAAGCCACACAGAGGACTTCTGGTTCAAGATGGCAGACTGAGCCTTCCCCGATCCCTAAATCCCACTAAAATAATAATAACAACAACAACAAAACCAGTTTTTAAATAGTATAAGCAAATAACAGCAAAGACAGTAGAGGGGAAGTGTGAGGATGCAGTCTCAGCAGACAAAAATATTTCCGCATATTTCTGGAAGCAGATTGGAGAGTGCTGACAAATGCAATAAACTGGAAGAAGTCATAGCCTGAATAAGGTAGCACAGGGAAAAGGAAACCGTATGCTTGGCAAAATCCTATAATCAGGAGGTGAAGGACGTTCTAGGGAAGATCCTAAACTCACCTTGTCCCACAGACACAACTAGGTAACACCCACAAATAACCCAGAAAACGACCCATGGATTGGCAGAACAGACTCTCCACAGCTAAATGTAGAGAAAAGGGCACACTGAATAGGGTAGGAAGGGCAGATACACAGTTAAGAGCTAAGTGGACCTGTGGGACTGTCACAGGAGAGAGGGACGCCACAGGCACAGAGAGGGGAGAGCACCAGACTTCCACAACAGATATCCAGGCACAGGGAACCTGCATGGTGAAGACAAATCCCCATAACACTTGACTTTGAAAACCAGAGGGGCTAAATTTTGTGAGTTCTTACAATCAGCAGTACTCAAAACCCAGAATTTAAAAAATCAGCGTGCTCAGCTCTAGAAGAGCTGAGCGGGCGATAGGAAACTGAGTCCCTATCCTTAGAGGCAGCATAACAAACAACCCCGCAGAGATACAGCATAGAAGCATCAGTTTGAAACTGCCTGAGGTATATGGGAAGGAGATCTACTTACTGATCTCAGAGTGTTTGCTGGAGGAGTAGGGATCTTTACAGGACGTCTCCAGGAACAAAGGAGATAACAGGCACCATTTCCCTCCCCATCCCCCAATCTAGACACACAGATACCTGTAGGAACCAGTGCAGCAGCCAACCCTCTCCACTTAACTTGCTAAAAGTGTGCCCTAGCCCATCATTCTCCAGTCAGGCCAGGGCTCTAGGTCCCCTCCCACAGAAGACCCAGGTAAACCTCACTAACACCACATGCCTTACCCCCCTCATCCCTACCCTCACTCTTCTGCATACCTGGCCCCTCCAATACACCCTTGGCCGAGCCCATCTGAAGTGGTACCACAGCCTGATAAGATGCAAGCAGCCCTGACAGGGGCTAGCACCATTCCAAAGTGACTCCTGCCCTGGGGAGAGGGGAAGATAAGCACACACACACCAGTCTAACTGTGGCCCCAGCAATCTGGTCTGATTGCAGGCCCAACCCACCAACAAAACTTCTCAGGGGGCACAGGGAAAGCACCTTACAGTTCCACGCTACTGAAACTCTGGCAAATGCCTGGTCTGATTCAAATCAAGCAGGAGGTGACGCCAAAGTGGCCCACTAACAACACAGGGACCAAATCCTGCCCACAACAGGCAGAGAGAGACATTGCAGATGACTGGATTGAAGGCAAAAGCAGCTTAGTCACAACAGCAGGGAGCACCCAACACACACAGGAGACACTCCAGAAGCGCCAGATTCTGGCAAACAGGGATACCACCTGCAGAGCATACAGAACCTCTTCTCATCCAGCCATTACATTGAAAAGCAGAAGTAGCTGCCCTTTTTAAAACACAGAAACAGACACAGGGACTTAGATAAAACCTGCGGACAGAGAAATATGTCCCAAATGAAAGAACAGGACAAAATCACAGCAAGAGACCTAAATGAAATGGAGATAAATAATATTCCTGATAGAGAATTTAAAGTAATGGTCAAAAAGATACTCAATGGACTTGAGAAAAGAGTGGAAGACTTCAGTGAGACCCTCAACAAAGAGATAAGAAAGAGATAGAAAAATTAAAAAGAATGAATCAGAGATGAAGAACTCAATAACTGAAATTAAAAATATACTCAATGGCATAAATAATAGACTATAGGAAGCAGAATGGACCAGCAACTTGGAGTACAGAGTAATGGAAGGCAATCAAAGTGAAAGGAGAGAGGAAAAAAATAATACAAAATGATAATAGACTTAGGGAATTCCACAATATCATCAAACACAGTGACCTTAGCACTCTAGAGATCCCAGAAGGAGAAGAGAAAGTAAAGGGGGCAGAAAATTTATTTGAAGAAATAATAGCTGAAAACTTCTCAAATCTGGAGAAAGAAATAAATCCAGATCCAGAAGGCAGAGAAAGCCACAACAGACAAACCCAAGCTGGTCCGTACCAAGACACATAGCAATTAAAATAGCAAAAAGTAGTGATAAAGAGAGCATTTTAAAAGCAGGAAGAGAAAAGAAAACAATTACAAGGTGGAACCCCATAGGGTTATGAGTTGATTTGTCAGCAAAAATTTTGCAGGCCAAAAGGCAGTGGCAAGACATATTTAAAGTACTGAAAGGAAAAAATCTGAAACCAAGAATACTCTATCCAGCAAGGCTATCATTCAGAATGGAAGGGGAGATAAAGAGTTTCCCGACAAACACAAGTTAAAGGGATTCATCACCACTAAACCACCCCTAAAAGAAATGATAAATTGGACTTTTTGAGTGGAAAGCAAAGACCATATCTAAGACTAAGAAAATTAGGAAGCATGAATGCAGCAAAGTTAAGTATGTCTATAAAAATCAGTCAAAGGATACACGAAATAAAGGACATAAACCGTGACACTATATGTCATAAATATATACATATATATATATATATATATATATATATATATATATATATATAATGTTATATACAAACAAAATTGTAACCACAAATCAAAAACAGTAATAGATATGCAAAGAATAAAGAGAAAAGAATCCAAGTACACCACTAAAGAAAGTCAACAAACATGAAAGAGAGCAAGAGAGCAAGAGAGGAAAGGATCAGAGAAAATCTTCAGAAACAACCAGAAAACAAGTATTAAAACGGTAGTAAGTACATACCTATCAATAATTACTTTGAGGGATGCCTTGATGGCTCAGTCTGTTAAGCATCCGACTTCAGCTCAGGTTATGATCTCACAGTTTGTGGGTTTGAGCCCTGCATCAGGCTCTCTGCTATGAGCATGGAGCCTGCTTTGGATCTTCTGTCTCCCTCTCTCTCTCTGCCCCTCACCCGCTCATACTCTATCTCCCAAAAATAAATAAACATTAAAATAAACAATTACTTTGAAAGCAAGTGGATTAAATGCTTCAATCAAAAGGCTAGGTGACAAAATGGATAAAAGAGCAGGACCCATCTATATACGGCCTCTAAGAAATTCATTTCAGACCTACACACCTGCAGATTGAAAGTAAAGGGATGGAAAAGGCTTTACCATGCAAATGGAAGTCAAAGGAATGCAACCAAGAATACTAGATAAGGGTAGCAATGCTTATATCAGACAAAATAGATTTTAGACAATTGTTTTAAATGTTTTTTGAGAGATAGCACAAGCTGGAGAAAAGCAGAGAGAGAGGAGGACAGGAGATCCAAAGTGAGCTCTGTGCTAACAGCAGTGAACCTGATATGGGGCTGAACTCAGAGGCCAAACTCAGACCTGAGATCATGACCTAAGCCAAAGTCAGACACTCAAACAACTGAGCCACACAGATGCCCCCAGACAAAATAGATTTTAAAACAACGACTGTAACAAGAGACCAAGAAGGACACAATATAACCAAAAGGGAACAATCCAACAAGAACTTGTAACAATTTTAAATATTTATGCAAGCAACATGGGAGCACCCAAACACATAAAGCAGCTAATAACAAACATAAAAGGAGTAATCAATATTAATACAAAAATAGTAAGGGATTTTAACACCCAACTTACAACAATGAATGGATTATCCAAACAGAAAATCAATAAAAAAACAGTGGCTTTGAATGACACAATGGACCAGGTAGATCTAACAAATATATTCGGAACACTTCATCCTCAAACAGAAGAATACACATTCTTTTCCAGTGTACATGGAACATTCTCCAGAATAGATCATATCTTAGACCACAAAACAAGTATCAACAAATTCAGAAACACTGAATTCATACCATGCATTTTTTCTGACCACAACAATATGAAACTAAAAATCAACCACAAGAAAAACTCCGGTAAGAACACAAATACATGGAGGTTAAATGACATGCTACTAAACAATGAATGGGTCAACCAAAAAATCAAAGAAGAAATAAAAAAATACATGAATGCAAATGAAAATGAAAACATAAAGGTCCAAAATCTTTGGGATGCAGTAAAAGCTGTTCTAAGAGGGAAGTTTATAGCAATATAGGCCTACATTAATAAACAAGAAAAGTCTCAAACAACTTAACCTTACACCTAAAGGAGCTAGAAAAAAAAGGGACAAACAAAATGCCAAACCAGTACAAGGAAAGAAATAATAAAGATTAGAGTAGAAATAAATAAAAAATAAACTACAAAAATAGAACAGACCAATGAAAGCAGGAGCTGGTTCTTTGAACAGATCAACAAAATTGATCAACCTTTAGCAAGACTTATCAAGAAAAAGGGTTGGGGACTCAAATAAACAAAATCAGAAATGAAAGAGAGAAATAATAACTGACACCACAGAAATACAAACAATTGTAAGAGAATATTCTGAAAAATTATATGCCAACATATTGGACAACCTAGAAGAAATGGATAAATTCCTAGAAACATATAACCTTCCAAAACTGAATCAGGAAGAAATAGAAAATTTAAACAGACTTATTACCAGCAGTGAAATTAAATCAGTAATAAAAAACTCCCAAGAAACAAAAGTCCAGGACAGATGGCTTCATAATCTGTTCTACCAAACATTTAAAGGAGAGTTAATATCTATTCTTTCAAACTGTAACAAAAAATAGAACAGGAAGGATACTCCCAAATTCATTCTATGAGGTCAGAATTACCCTGACCTCAGGGTAATTTGATTAATCTGATATCAAAATCAGATAAAGATACTACAGAGAGAGAGAGAGAGAGAGAGAGAGAGAAACTATGGGCCAATACCTCTGATGAATTAGATGCAAAAATCCTCAACTAAATATTAGCAAACTGAATCCAACAATACACTAAAAAATCATTCACCAAGATCAAGGATGTATTCCTGGGTTGCAAGGGTGGTTCAATATTTGCAAATCAATCAACAAGTTACATTATATCAACAAGAGAAAGGATAAGAACCATATGATCATTAAACAGATGCAGAAAAAGCATTTGACAAAGTACAACATCCATTCATGATAAAAATCCTCAACAAAGCAGGTTTAGAGGGAACATACCTCAACATAATAAAGGCCATTTATGAAAAACCTACAGTGAATGTCATACTCAGTGGTGAAAGCTGATAGTTTTTCTCCTAAGATCAGGAACAAGACAAAGATACCCACTCTCATCACTTTTATTCAACATAGTACTGGAAGTTCTAATGACAGCAATCAGACAAGGAAAAGAAATAAAAGTCATCCAAATCAGTAAGGAAGAAGTAAAACTCATTATTTGCAGATGACATGATACTATATATAGAAAACTCTAAATACTCCACCAAAAAACTACTAGACCTGATAAATGAATTTAGTAAGGTTGCTGAATGCAAAATCAATACACAGGAATCCATTGCATTTCTATGCATTAATAATGAAGTTGCAGATAGAGAAATTAAGAAAACAATCCTATTTATAATTTCACGAAAAAGAATAAAATAACTAGCAATAAACTTAACCAAAGAGGTGAAAGACCTACTCTCAAAATTAGAAAACTATGATGATAAAATTTGAAGACAACATAAAACAAATGGAAAGAGATTCTATGCTTATGGAATCTCTGGAAGAACAAATATTATTTTTTTAAATATAATTTATTGTCAATTTGGCTACTATATAGTGTATACAGTGTGCTCTTGGTTTTGGGGGTAGATCCCTGTGATTCATCGCTTACAACACCCAGTGCTCATCCCAACAACTGCCCTCCTCAATGCCCATCACCCATTTTTCCCTCTCCCCCCTCCCCCATAAACCCTCAGTTTGGTCTCTGTATTTAAGAGTCTCTTATGGTTTGCCGCCCTCCCTCTCTGTTTGTAACTATTTTTTCCCCTTCCCTTCCCCCATGGTCTTCTGTTTAGTTTCTCAAGTTCCACATATGAGTGAAAACATATGATATCTGTCTTTCTCTGACTGACTTATTTCACTTAGCATAATACCTTCCAGTTCTATCCATGTTGCTGCAAATGGCATGATTTCCTTCTTTCTCATTGTCAAGTAGTATCCATTGTATATATAAACCACATCTTCTTTATCCATTCATCAGTTGATGGACACCTGAGCTGCTTCTATAATTGGTATATTGCTTCTGTATATGGTATATATATACACATATATATGTACATATATACACACACATATATATGTGTATATATATGTATATATATATATATATAGATATAGATTAAGAAGTGGTATGTTTTATATATATATATATATATATATATATATATATATGTATGTATATACAATGAAATATTATTCAGCCATAAAAAAGAATAAAATCTTGCCATTTGCAACAACTTGGATGGATCTTGAGGCTATAAGACTAAGTGAAATAAGTCAGTCACAGAAAGACAAATATATGATTTCACTCATGTGTGAAATTTAATAATCAAAACAAACAGGGGTGCCTGGGTGGCTCAGTTTGGTTGAGAGTCCAACTTCAGCTCAGGTCATGATCTTGCAGTTCATGAGTTCCAGCCCCGCATTGGGCTCTGTGCTGACAGCTCAGAGCCTGGAGCCTGCTTCGGATTCTTTGTATCCCTCCCTCTTTGCCCCTCCCCCGCTTGTGCTCGTTCTCTCTCTCTCTCTCTCTCTCTCTCTCTCTCTCTCAAAAATAAATAAACATTAAAAAACATTTTTTAAAAGAATCAAAACAAACAAGGAAAAAAGAGCCAAACCAAAAAAACAGACTCTTAACTATAGAAACCAAACAGATGGTTACCAAAGGGCAGTGTGTGAGCTTTGGTCAGATAATGGGAATTAAGAACACACTTAGTGAGTATGTTGTACACCTGAAACTAATATAACCGTATGTTCACTATACTGGAATTAAAATAAAAGTAGCAATTAATTAATTACTTTTAAAAAGGTGAAGGTCAAAAGTGAGGTTGCAAACAAAAAGATCAATTGAAGATCCGTGTGCACAACAGACTATTCCTGCCTCACTGCCTCAGGAAGAGTTTAGGCAGCCCAGAATTTGTCACCTGAAAAAATTTCTGAAATTAATTGAACTACTAAGGGAGAACTGAGGTGCCTAATGGGACTGCTGTCATGCAAAAGTTAGGCCCTATTTTTCACAAAGTTTTCCGTCCGAGAATTCAGTTTAAGGAAAATCAGCCCACCACACGCGTATAACTCCTACTTGGCACATTCTATTCCCTCCATTCTTAAATATGAGTAGTTTTTAAGTTATCTACTGCTGTGTTACAAATTATTCCAGTATGTGGTAGCTTAACATGACTAACATTTTATCTCACACAGTTTCTGAGGGTCAGGAATTCAGATATGGCTTATCTGGGTTTTCTGGTTCAGGGTCTCTCGTGAGACCCCAGTCCAGATTTTGGCTGGGGCTATAGTTATCTGAAGGCTTGATGCAGACAGAAAGATCCACTCTCAAGCTCGCTAGTGTGGCTGTTACCAGGATGCCTCGGTTTCTTGCTACACAGACCTCTCCTCATGTTATAGTAGTTAGCTTCCTCTAGAAGGAGTATAGCAAGAGAAAGGGCGAAACAGGGAGCAGTAAGTAACAGTGCCTTCTAAGCCCCAACCTGTAGAATTGTATACCATCATGTCAGTCATATATACTGGTCACACAGACCAAACTTGATACAGTGGGAGAGGGAACAACACAAGAAATCAGAAAGTGACACCATTGGAGACTGTCTTGAAGCGTGGCTGCCCACAGTAGGCAAAAAAAGGATTACTGGATATGTGGAGAAAACCTGGGCATGAAAGAAGAAAATCCAGGGTAATAAAATGTAAAATGTGATTCCAGATAAGCTCATGAAGGTATAGGAAAGAACATGTAAAAACAAAGCAAAAGAAACAAGTTGTTAGGATCATGGATCGGTATCCTTAGATATATTTTACAAGCAGCAAGAAGGGGTGATGGGCCAAAAGAGGATGGGGGGTGGTGCAAAAGAAGAGGATTTTGAAAACAGCATTGCATTAGATGATGTACAGGTGCTCTTTTCTATTTCAAGGTGGCATGGAGAGTAGGGCACCACTGACCCAGCTCTAAGAATTGACTTGGGCTATAAGCATAACTGCTGGGAGGCAGTGTAAGAGATGCTGCATTTTCTTGGGTCTTAGAATTAGTGTCTGTGTCTGAGGGTGTTTGTCCTAAGCTCCAGGAGGTCCTGTAAAACTTCAATTAAAAGTGCTACTTGTTTTGCTTTCATTGGATATGGGTATTATTGGAGTACAAAAGTATGCTTGCTCCATTTCTGAACTTGTAAATATGTATTACGCAACCGAGAGTTAAATGCTGAGGATAACTTACTGCTTTTCACATTTAAAGCTGCTACTGCTTTTTCTGAAAATCGATTACCATCATTTGAACTCCACTTCAAAGTCTGTTTCTACTCTTTCTTTGCACGAATTCTGGAAACTAACGTGTACTAGGCGTGGCACTAGGTGCTGCAGATATATTAATGAGGAAGACATGGAGCTTATACAGCGTAGGTAGGCAATTTTCACTACTTTATTAAAAAGCCTTTGAAGGTGGCAAGTACAGGGAGTTATAAACATATAAAGAAGGAGCTCCTGGCCCAGTCCTTGGGAATATGTAGTCAAGAAGGGTTTCCCGCCTCCCACCTCACTCTCTACTTGAATTTGCTTCCTAAATATGTCTAAGATCTATCCCAACTTCATTCCTACCACACTGTGTGACTAGGCCAACCTACTGTCACTGTAGGGGCCCAGGGCAGGCTGCCCCAAAATATACCACAAGGACATATTATTTTGAAGTTACTTGGGAAACAGCCAGTGCAAGGTCACTCAGACCCTCCTCTGTCCCCCACTGAGAGCAGGAAATAGATCTCCCATAGGAAAGGTACCCTCCCTGTACTAAGAAGTACAAAGATGTCCTTATCACCAGAGATAGGAACTTTATTTATTTATTTAAAAAAAATTTTTTTTAATGTTTTTATTTATTTTTGAGACAGAGAGAGACAGAGCATGAGCAGGGGAGGGGCAGAGAGAGAGGGAGACACAGAATCTGAAGTAGGCTCCAGGCTCTGAGTTGTCGGCACAGAGCCTGATGTGGGGCTCAAACTCACGAGCTGTGAGATCATGACCTGACCTGAAGTCAGACGCCCAACCAACTGAGCCACCCAGGTGCCCCAGAGATAGGGACTTTAAAGTTGAGAAAGTTCTAGAAACAAACCTTGTTATTTTTCTTTTTCTCATCTACTACCTCAGCCTAAATTCTGCTTAGAATTCCTTACTAATTAAAGCTCCCAAACACCTGTTTTCTTTATCCTGTCAATTACTCACAAATTTATTGTCTATGTCTAAAATGTATAAAATCTGCCTGCCTAGGTCATTTCTTTGGGCATTAATTTCATTATTGGATTTTCTTGCACGGGTAAATAAAACTTTGGTTTGTTCCTCCTGTTAATCTGTTTCATATCAATTTAATTCCTAAGCCAGCTAGAAGAACCTGGGGAAAAGAAGGAAATTTCTGCTTCCCCTACATCATCAACTGCTTAAATTATTACAATAGTCTGATAAATAAATATCTTCCTGAATCTACTTTTGTCCTTTTGCACTGTGTTTTCCACATAGCAGCCAGGGTGTTATTTTGAAAACACGTATTTTATCATGTCACTTCTCTGTTTAAAATATGCTAGTGGGGGCACCTGAGTGGCTCAGTTGTTTGAGCTCTCAGGTCATGACCTTGCAGTTCTTGAGTTTGAGCCTCACATTGGGCTCTGTGCTATCAGCCTGTCAGCATGGAGCCCATTTCTGATCCTGTGTCCCCTTCTGTCTTTCCCCCTCCCCTGTTTGCACTCTCCCAAAAATAAATAAATATTTAAAAAATAAATAGGGGCGCCTGGGCGGTGCAGTGGGTTGAGTGTCCGACTTCAGCTCAGGTCATTATCTCTCATTCGTGGGTTCAAGCCCCGCGTCAGGCTCTGTGCTGACAGCTCAGAGCCTGAAGCCTGCTTTGAATTCTGTGTGTGTGTGTCTCTCTCTCTGTCCTTCTTCTGCTTGTGCTCTGTCTCTCTCTCTCAAAAAATAAAATATTAAAAAGCTTTAAATACATAAATAAATCAATAAATAAAATATACATGTCAGTGGCTTCCCATTGCTTTTCTTTAAATTTTATTTTAATTTCAATTCTAATATAGTTAACATACAGTATTACATTAGTTTCAGGTGTACAATATAGTGATTCAACAATTTTCTACATTACTCAAGTGCTCATCATAAGTGTACTCTTAACCCCCTTCACCTACTTCACCCATCACCCCACCCCGCACCTCCTCTCCGGTGACCATCAATTTAGTCTCTATAGTTAAAAGCCTGTTTTTATTTGTCTTTTTTTTTCTTTTGTTCATTTTTTTTGTTTCTTAGGTTCCACATGAGTGTGATCATATGGTATTTGTCTTTCTCTGACTTATTTCGTTTAGCATTATACTCTCTAGTACCATCCATGTCATTGCAAATGGCAAGATTTCATTCTGTTTTATGGCTGAATAACATTCCATTATATATATATATATATATATATATATATATATATATATATATATATATATAATAAAGATAAATTCCTTAACATGATTCATCCTGTACCTATCTTTACAGGAAGATCTGAATTCAACATGCTCCTCCATCACTCATTTAACTCAAGCTGCACTGGTCTTTTGTGTACTACAGTCTGCATTCTGGCTGCAGGTTTTTGAAAATATAATTTCCTCCTGACTTCAATATTTTCCCTTCCTCTCTTTGCCTTTTTAACTCCATCTCTTTCTTCAAATCTCAACTCAATCTTCATTTCCTTGGAGCAGTCTTTCCTGACCTGCCTTATGTCCTTGGTAACATTTAAATTATCT
Source organism: Panthera leo (assembly GCF_018350215.1). NCBI lineage: Eukaryota > Metazoa > Chordata > Mammalia > Carnivora > Felidae > Panthera > Panthera leo. The sequence continues at coordinate 64,134,719 of NC_056688.1, read as the reverse complement.
TATTTTAGGGGTACCTGGGTGGCTCAGTCAGTTGGGCGTCTGACTTCAGCTCAGGTCATGATCTCACAGTTCATGAGTTCTAGCCTTGCATTGGGCTCTGTGCTAACAGCTCAGAGTCTGGAGCCTGCTTTGGATTCTGTGTCTTCCTCTCTCTCTGCCCCTCCCGTGCTCATGCTCTGTCTGTCTCTCTTTCTCAAAAAATGAATAAACGTTAAAAAAAAATAATCTTATTTTATGTTCTTTTTTTTCATTTTTTAAAAATTCATTTATTTGGAGAGAGAGAGCACAAGTAGGTGAGGGGCTGAGAGAAGAAGAGACAGAAACCCAAGCAGACTCTATGCCATCAACACAGAGCCTAATGTGGGCCTCGAACTCACAAACCGTGAAATCACGACCTGATCCGAGATCAAGAGTCAGACGCTTAACTGACTACACCACCCAGGCACCCTTTATTTTATGTTCTTATAGTAACATGCTCTTGTCCTTCATAACACTTGTTCCAGTTGTGGTATTTCTTCTATTTGTATTATTGTTTGACTAATGTCTATTATCCACATTAGACACATGCTCCATGGTCAGAAACTCTATGGGGAGCAGAGAGAATTGGGGGAGATGAGGCTTGGAAGTTAAGCAAGGGCTATACTGTAAAGACTTACATGTTAGGCTAGGGAATTTGAATTTGATCCTAAAATCAAGCAGTTTTCTATGGGCAATGAAGTATATTCAAGATGATTTTAAAATTTTACTGGAAGTCTTGCTTTTTACAACAGAAACTGACTTATAGTTATCAGATTAATCATCAGCTCAACAAGTTGTTATTCAACTTGTTATTGAACAACTGAACAAGTTATTAAACAGTAGAGAATTTGAACTTCCTCCTTAAACATGAGAAAAGTTTCTTTCCTTAAGTCTCTTAAATTGGAGCTAAATTATTATATAATAAGAAATCATTTGTTGTATTCTAGCTAAACATGATAATTATCTGACCAGAGGAACCAATTCATCCAGCATGCACTACAGGAAACCTTCCAGGTCCTGAAAAGGCACTCCACCATTTTCCAAAGACAGCAGCTGGTGGAGAATGTCTGTGTGGGGGATGAGGTTATACCTCATGCCCCAACATCTGCCTCCTCCACACAGTTTTCTTCCAAAGCCCAGGAAATCAGACATATGGCATGGAACCGAACTTGCTCTGTACCACCTTCCAAGATCTCTAATCTTTCTTTCTTTCTATTCCTTAAAGTTGAAATTATAGAGGAGACATACTCTTGTCAGCTCTTACTCCCTTAAGAATAAGAAGGTTTGCGGGGGGGGGGGGGGGTGGAAAGGAATAACATTTAGTCTTTGTTGTCAATTAATGTCTCCAATTTTAGTGGGGTTCGCAGGGACAGATTCCCTTCAAGAACTTAGAAAAAAGCTGCAGATTGAGTTTTAAACAATTTTTTTAAATGATGGTTTTAATTAGAGATAATGTAAAGTTGCAATGAGCTCTGGCCAAGACTTGAACAAAACTTCATTAAGTGTACAAACACAAACAGTGTAGGAACATTACAGTCTTTAAGAGATTTAGTCAGGAAAGGAAGTTAAGAAAAGGGAACGTCAAACATTGATATTTACTTCACAGTGAGAAGAGAGTTTGCTAGCCCAGCATGATGACCAACCAGGGGATGTGGCAGGTATGACCCTCTGGCAGAGGTACACTCAGCAATCTTCAGTGCTTCATGACACAGGCATTGAAATCTCCAACTAACTGCTCTTTTTCTAGTTGCAGGCTCACTAAGCAGCCTTGTATTAATTAAGTTTTCTGTTTTCATTTTTCTCCAGAGAAAGCATTTATTTTAAGCCCATATAATGGCTAAGCTTCTTATTTTAAATTAATTGACACTGTAGGTTTTAGTCATTGGCCTTCATGAACTTGCTTAATGTGAGCCCACTCTGAGAAACAGATCTAGTTCTTATCATATTGATAATTATGTTTCAAACTGATGGCTTCTTAACTCTTATATTAATGTCTTTTGTTAAATTTGGGAAGATCTCATCCATTACTTTTTGAATACTTTTTCATTCCCTTTCTCCTCTCTTCCTGGGACTCAGCCATAATCAGGCCTGTCATGAATTTGTCCAGGAAATGCCAACATGAAGGGATCTGTCTGGATGGCCAGCCAACTTCCAAAGAAGATGCTAGACTTTTCTCTAAGTGATTTTACATTAAAATGGCAATAATTCACGTGGAGATCCTCAACTTCTATCCCCACCTGACACTAACGAGTTGCTTCTCCCCCTCCCTAATGGAGAAGACAGAGGAAAGAATTAGTAATGAAAAAAGAGCAATAGTAAACTACAGAGGAAAAATAGGTTAAAACAAAACAAAACAAAAAAACAAAACCTAGAGTCCCAGGAAAAGAGGAGAAAGGGACTGAAAAAGTATTCAAAAAGTAATGGATGAGATCTTCCCAAATTTAGCAAAAGACATTAATATGAGTTAAGAAGCTGACCTAATTCCAAAAAAGGATAAACCCAAAGAAATCTACCCAAACGTAAATTAACTAGACTTCCAAAATCTAAAGATAAAGGAAAAATCTTGAAAGCAGCCTATACAGGAAAAGTCACTTCAGATGACAGATTTCTCACTAGAAACCACTGAGGTCAAAAGGAAGTTGCACAATATTGTTCAAGTGCCAGAAGAACTGTCAACCCAGAATCCTAGACCCAGTGAAAATATCCTTCAGATATGAAGAAGAAATCAAGACATTCTCAGATGAAGGAAAATGAAGAACTTGTTGTCAAAGGATCCACTCTAAAACAATGGCTAAAAGAAGTTCTCTAAAAAGAAAGGAAATAATAAAAAAAGGAACATTAGGAAAGAAGAAAGCAGATGGTAGGCAAAAATGAAAAATGTGGATAAATACAATATTCATAAATATATCCTTGGCCGTTTATATATTAGAAAAGAGGGAATGTCTCAAATCAATAATCTAAGATATCCTCTCAGAAACTTAAAAAAAGAAAAGCAAAATAAAACCAAAGCAAGAAGGGGGAAAAAATAACAAAGATAGAACAAAAATCGTGAAAATGAAAGCAGAAAAAGAATAAAAATAATGAAACAAGATGGAAAAATCAATAAAATTCACAAAACTTTAGCAATACTGCAAAAGAAAAAAAAAGGAGAAGACACAAATTACCAATATCAGGAATGAACAAGGGATATCAATCAGATCCTGCAGACTTCAAAAAGTTAATAAAGGAATAGTATGAATAACTCTGCACCCATAAATTTGTCAACTTAGATGATATAAGCCATTCCTCAAAAAATATAAACTACTACAACTCATTTAATATGAAAGATAATTCTAGTAACTCTGTAACTATTAAGGAAATTGAATTCATAATTTTTAAAACTCCCAAAAAGAAATCTCCAGGCTCAGATGGTTTAGCCACAGAATTCTACCAAATATTTAAAGAATAATTAGCATCAATTCTACATAATCTCTTCTGGAAAATAGAAGATGAGGGATCACTTCCCAATTTATTTTATGAAACTACTATTCTCTGACCAAAACAGAGAGAGTATATTTTAAATATAAAGCTAAAGATCAATATACCTCATGAACACAGATGAAAAAATCCTTAATGAAATATTTACAATTAACAATCTATAACAAGAATTATATAAACCACAACCATGTTGGGACTATTTCAGAGACACAAGGCTGATTTAATATTCAAAAATCAATCAATATAATCTACCATATTAACAGATTAAAGGAAAAAAATCAAATGAATCTAACAATTAATACAGAAAAGGAATTAGGCAAAATTCATCATCCATTCATGGTAAAAATTCTTAGCAATATAGAAATAGAAGAGAGCTTCTTCAACTTGATAAAGCATCTATAAAAACCCCTATGATAACATTACAGTTAATGGAAAAAGACTAAATACTTTTCCAAACAACTGGGACAAAGTATTCACCACTTCTATTCAACATAGTGCTGGAAGTTCCAGCCAATGCAATAATGCAAGAAGAAGAAATAAAAGGCATATAGATAGAAAAGGCAAAAATAAAATCCTACATGCAGATGACATGATTTTCTAGACAGAAAATATCAAGGAATCTACAAAATTATCTTAGAACTAGTAAATAGGTTCAGCAAGGTAACTGGATACAAGATAAATATACAAATATTATTATGCTAATAATGATTACATGAATGAAATTTAAAATATAATACCATATACAATCACTAGAAAAATGACACACAGAAGTATAAATCTAACAAAACATATATAGGATTTGCATGTTGAAAATTACAAAATGCTGATGAAAGAAATCAAAGATTAAAATAAATGGAGAGACATATTGGGTTCATGGATTCTAAGACTCAACACAGTAAAGATGTCAATTGTCCTTCGAATTGATATGCTGGTTTAATACGACTTCTACCAAAGTCCCAGAAAGAATGTTTGTAGATCCAGATGAGATGAGACTATTTTAAAATTTATATGGAAAGGCAAAGGAACTAGGATAATTTTGAAAAACAAGAATTAGGAGCAAACAGTCTACTCAGTTTTAAGACTTTTTATATAGCTACAGTAATCAAGACCATGTTTTATTGGCAAACAGAACAATGGAAAACAACAGAGAACCCAGAAATGTCTGGGAACCCAATGCCTTGGAACCCAAATGGATATGCCTGATAGATTGTTAAAAAGATTCACAGGTAATATAGGTAATTCAACAAATGGTGCTGAACCAATTGGACATCCATAGGCAAAAACCTTGACCTAAGTTTCACATTTTATACAATATTAACTTAAAATGGATCATAGACTTAAATGTAAATGTAAAACTATAGTATTTTATAAAAATCTAGAAGAAAATCGTTGGGAACCATAGCTAAGCAAATATTTCTTAGACCTGTCACCATGATCTATAAAACTAAAAATTAATAAGTTGGACCTTGATCAAATTAAATCATTTTCTCTATAGAAGCTGTTAAGAGGATGAAAAGGCAAGCTATGAGAGTAGAAGAAAATATTTGCAAAACCATCTATTTGACAAATAAGTATTATATATAATATATAAAGAGTTCTCAAAACTTATCAGCAATAAAACAATCCAATTAAAAAACAGAAAAAGGGCATAAAAAGACATTTTACCAAAAAGAATAAGTAAATGGCAAATAAGCACATGAAAAGATGTTCAACATCATTAGCCATTTTGGAAATTCAAATTAAAACAACAAATGAGATGTCATTACACACGTATCAGAATGGCTAAAATTAAAAACAGACACCAAAGTTGCACAGAAATTGAATCCCTCATACATTGCTAGTGTAAATGTAAAACGGTACACCCCTATGGAAAACAGTTTGGCAGTATTTTTAAAAACTAACATGCAACTACCATATGATCTAACAACTGTCCTCCTGGGCATTTATCCCAGATTCACACAAAAACCCGTGAACAAATGTCTACAGCTGCTTCATTCATAATAGCCAAAACACCCCCCAAATCCTTCAGTGGGTGAACAGTTAGTTTAACTGTGATACGTTCATATCTTGACATACTACTCAGCAATAAAGAGAAACGAACTATTGATACACACAAAAACCTGGATGAATGCCCACAAAATTATGATGTGTAAACAAAAAGCCAACTGCAAAAGGTTCTATGCTGTATGATTCCATTTATATAAGATTCCTAAAATTACCAAATTATAGAAGTGCATTAACTGTCTAGTGTCATGCAGAAGTCAAGGAAAGGGTACTCTGAGTAAACTGAGTAGAGGTAAGGTAAACTGGGATCTGTCTGTATTATTTCTCACAACTTAATATGAATCTATACTTATCTCAAAATAAAAAGTTAAAAAATTGAAACAATGTTAACTTCATCTTCAAAGATGACTAGATTTTTTTCTTCCAAATTTTGCCTTTATTTTGTCATTGCTTTATGATTCTTATCAGAATAGGAGCCAATATTTATTGAATACATTATGTGACAGGCATTCTAATAATACTTCATATGATGCTTACATAACACTGTAAAGCAAATAATATCATCCCCATTTTATATTTGTCTAAGGCTTAGAGAAGTTAAGTAACTTATATGAGATCACACTGTTGGGTTATTAGGTAACAGAGTCAAGATTCACCTGCAGACTTGTCTGGCTCTATAACTGGTGCTCTTAACCACCATCATACCCTTCAAAGACACTCTATGTTGAGTATCACTTGGGCAGGATTTTATTTTGGACTGAGAGCCAGAAGCATGAGATTTTAATTGTTTGTCCCTCATCCAGTTCTTTTTCCTTATTATCTCCTTTCCTACACTTCTCCTCTAAGCTCTAGTACAGATACATTTCTTGTATTCCAGAAGCACCACAAGCAAGCTGAGCTCTTTCTGCCTCACTGACTGACCTGATAAAATCCAATATTTCTTAAAATAAGCTTCTAAATAGCTCATGGAATCAGTCTTAGGCATTGCCTGCAGCACTGCGTTTGTTCTGTTCTTCTGAATCTCTCACTAAAAGTAGCTGCCTCATTCTTCCCTCCATCCTCCCTATTCTCTGATGGTTCTGGGCAGTGGTGGCAAGTGGTTTATAAGTTACATTAACAACAACAACAACAACAACAACAACAACACCCAAACCACTCATTATTATAATTAATCAACAACCTCATGTAGGGGTGATTCCTCAGCCTGTAATACTTGAAGTATTGTAATACTTCTGTAACACAGAAGTAATGTAATACTTGCATTTTCATGGCTTGGAGACATTGAATTAATTCAGTATTATGTGGATGTGGGAGGTTGCATAGGATTGTCAGCCACACAAGCCACACAATATAGATTCCAGTAAACAAAATGCCACACAAACCAGCTATTCTTTAGTGGTAATCTCTCTCAATAAGTCCTTTGAAAAAAAACTGAATAGATATTAATTTAGTTATTTGCCATATGCTGGGCACTGTACTAAGTGTTTTACATGTAACCATTAAATGATTTAATCCTCTCCAAACCATCATGAAATAAGCATTTGTATTATTCTCATTCTACAGATGAGGAAAGGGACATGGAGGGCTTAAGAGGCTTGTCTCAAAATCACACAGGGATGGGATTTGAACTCAGGCAGTCTGACAAAGAGCCCAGAAGCTTAACCATCATGTTTTATACTTCCTCATCCTATAGTTCACTAATTTGCTCCCATGTGCTCTGGGAATCATTAGAAGGAAGCTGCAGTTAGGAAATAAAAAAGGTCAGAGAAACAGTGATTTTTTTCCAAAACTTTTTTATCTTTTAGTAATTACCAAAGTTACAGAAAGGTTGCAAGAACAGCAAAAAGAACTCTTGCATGCCTTCAGCCAGGTTTCCCAAGTGTTAACATTTGACACATGTTCATCATTCCTTCTCTATCTTTCTCTTTCTCTTGTGCCTCACCCCCACCACGACACACATTCTTTTCTAAGTTAGTGGAGAATAGGTTGCAGGCATGATAACCCATTACTGCTGTTTCCTAGAGGAAACGACACTCTCCTATACAACCATAAAATTGAGAAATCTAACACTGAGACCATAAAATCCATAAACTCCATTCAAATTTCACAAATTACCCCAGTAATGCATTTCATAGCAAAGAAAAGTACAAGGATCTTCTGGTTCAAGATCCATCTGAGGATCTAGTGTTACATTTCTTTCACCGTTACTGCTTTTTATTCTTTTTGTCTGGAACAGTCTCAGTCTTCCCTGGTTCCTGATGTTGACATTTTTGAACAGTACAAGGTAGTTATTTTGTAAAGTTCCCCTCAATTTGATGTTACTCACATCTCCCCAGTATTAGATTCAGGTTATGTATTTTTGGCAGGAATGTCACAGAAGTAATGCCGTGTTCTTCTCAGGGTATTTTAGCAAGAACACAATATTGATATGTACCATTCCTAGTGAGGTTAACTCTCATCACTGGATGAAGGTGGTGCCCATCAAAATTCTTCTCTATAAAATTACAGTTTTCCCTTGGTAATTAAGAAGGACTTTATAGGGAGATCCTTTGAAATTACATTGCTATCCTATTCATCTTCAAACTTTTACTCAAAAGTTTTTTTAGACTCTATTGATGGTTCTTGACTAAATAATTACTGTGATGTTTGCTAATAATGACTTTGTAACTCTATCATTTCTTCTATGCTTACTTGTTGATACTGTACTATAAGAAAGAGCTTTTACTTTTCCTATATTCACTTATTTGTCCATTCATTTAGACTAATTAATCCTTATTTTAATCCACAGGTTATAATCTGTTACAGTCATTACTTATTTTGATGCTCAAATCGTCCCAGTTGTTCTTCATTCTGGCTACTGTGTCTTTTTGACAAACCCTCATAAATTTTTATCAAATCCTTGCTTCAAATCAAGATATTTTGGGCTCATCTTATACTTTTGATGCCCCAACCTCAGGCACACAGGAATGAGTTCATGTTAGTGGCATTCATTGAGAATAGAGAAAAGAGAAAGCATTTCAAAGAGAAGATGAATTTAGTTTGTGATCTGTTGAGTCTGAGTTGCCTACTGAATATTTAGTAAGATACTGAGCAGTAGGTCTAGGGCTCTGAAAACTGAACAAGACTGAATATAAATCTCAGACAGCAATTTGTTCGTGGTAGAACTCACAAGAATAAATGACACAACCTATAGAAGTTTGTTGTGCGAAGTGAAAGAAGAGATGGCCAATGACACAACATGAAAACAAAAACTTCCAAAAGATGCTCAGAAATAAGACTTGCAGGGCCACCTGGGTGGCTCAGTTGATTGAGCGTCTGACTTCGGCTCAGGTCATGATCTTGTGGCTCATGGGTTCAAGTTCCACGTCAGGCTCTGCACTGACAGTGCAGAGCGTGCTTTGGATTCTCTGTCTCCCTCTCACTCTGCCCCTCTCCCACTCTCTCCTTCTCTCTCAAAAATAAATAAGTAAATAAATAAATATTTAAAAAAAAAAGAGGTAAGATCGGCAAAAGGCCCCTTGAAGGAATATGAGACAAGAACATTTGGAAGCTGATGGGAATGACTTCCTGCCTAAAATTACCTCTGCATAACTCCCCATAATACAGCCTCCCCAACCCAGTAACTCAATAAAAAGAACAAAAATGTACATTCAGCACCAAATGCTGAAAATGAAAACCAATACCTAATAATATCAGAATATTTTAGGAACCTCCAGTAACTTTAATACTTAAAAACTTCCAGGCTTTGTTTCATAACACTGAGGCTCTGATAGCCAGGGTGGAGACTAAAATATAATTCACAGTCAGCTTAACTACTCTATAACTGCTTTTCTCCTGGAAGATTTTTGGATCCACATATCCATCTCCACCTCATCCATTAGGCTGCCCCCTTCCACTATACACCCTACATGCTTCTCTCATCACAGTAGACAATAGGGACTTGTGTCTTTTATGCTCCCTTCTCAAAGTTTAATGTGCATTCAAGTCCTTTGGGGATCTTTCTCAAGTGCAGATTTTATTTGTAGATGGAGTCCGAGATGCTACATTTCTAACAAGCTCCCAGGTGACATGCTGCAACTGACCTGAAGACCACACTTTGAGTAGCAAGGGTTTAGAGTACTCTGCCTTCTCTCCTATCTCCAACTATATATAACACACCTCCCTATACACCCTTCCTCAATCTCTATCACTTTTATTTCCCTATTGCTGCCTCTTTCAACCTCACTATGTTATCTCCTCCTTTTCTCTGACCCACTAGGCATCATTACTTTTATGCTGACATCCAATAATGTCATTATCTTCCTCACTTTATTCTTATCCCAGTAAAATTTCTATTTGTTCCTTCTTTTGGGTTCAATTTAGCATCAGGAAAGCAAGCTGATTAAATCAAAGCACACAAGAGTGTTAGTTTCTGAAAGCCAATTTATGTCTCTCTGGGAGTGTTTGTTCATCCAATCTCTCAAGAAAAAGGTTTAGTTCAGGGAGATTTTCCTTAAATCATATCAGCTGGCATCACTGTGCAAGACCAAGTCTGTGGGATAAAAGATACAAGAATATACTCTTCCAAAACCCCAGAACTTTCTCTGAAATAGGAAGGTGTTGCTATTTCAAACTTCCCATTCTCTAAACACTTTCTGGGGCCCGAGACTTAAAAATCCCAGCCATTCATAAAGAGGGAGTGAGCATTATGGAGATAATAGTTCACAGATTTTGTTCTAGGACACAGCTCCCCAAGCCTTTACAAATAGTATTATATTAAATCTTCACAGCAATCTATGTGGTACTATTTCTTACTACAACTTTACAGTTGTGAAAACAGAGATACTGAACGGTTTAGTGATTTACCCAAGGTCACATAGCTGTTAAATTGCAGAGCTGATTTGAATTCAGGCAGCCTGACTCCAGAGCCACTATATTATTCTATTTCTGGAAAAGTATAACATGGCACTCTTTCTGGACCTAATGCAAACAAACAATGACTTTCAGCATGGTGAGCATGACAATCTTGAGAGCAGAGCTTACAGCTGATTTATCTTCGCATCCCTCCCCACCACACCCCAGCTTTAGGCTTTGGTAGTTGGTCGGTATATTTTAGTTAAACAAAAAAGAGAATAAGAACTCTGTAGTAAGAGGCAAATACCTTTGAATGGAGAGTCAAATACAGTCACTAACAGAATCATTAAAAGCACAGAATTTTATTTAAGGAATAAATGGTAAAGATATTCAAATTCTTCTGTTCAACTTTTCCATTAAAAGCTCAGAATTCACCAACCTTAAAGCACAAATCCCTGGTAAAACTGGAATTCAAACTAAGGAAGTCTGTGATTTGCTCTAATTATTCCTTAAAAGCATATAGCCTATTAGACTAAAATATTTGCTCGTGGCCTTATTCTGTCTCATTACTCTAGAAAAAGAAATGGAAGAAGATATGAAAGAATTGACACTTTCTTTTTACATAGTTCTAAAAATATCCTAGAATAACATAATGCAAAAGCCACAAAGAAAGTCCTGTCATCAAATCCTGTCCTAGGCCTATGGAGCCTAATGCATCTCAAGAACGATGCACAGTACTGACATGGTGGTGTTTCTCACCAGAGTTAAATTTGTCATCGTTCTGTCAGCAACCTGGGCACTCTGTGGTAACGTGAGGACATTTCTCTTATTCTGCAAATAGTGTGGAGAAAGAGTCAGAGGTGACGAATCCAATAACACAGCAGGATTTTGCAATGTGGATAACATTCTAGAATAGGTATCAAATTGCCCATAAGCACAACAAGCCAATAAGGACACTAATTTCTGACCCTACAGAACTTACAGTTCAAAAATAGTTATTGGACTTGTGAAGGAGATTACTACATATGATACAGTTAAACTTGTCTTCTGTTTCCAGAATTATCTCTGTTCCCCAAGAGATCAGTTTTCAGTATGTATACCTTGGTTTTGCTGTAGGCATTCCTTAAATATCTGGTGATTCATAGTTGTCCATTCATCTTTAATAATAAGGGAATAAGACTGACTGGAAGTTCTGTATATGGGGTAGAAATTAGCAACTGGAAGGCTTTTACATCTGTTCATATATATTAAGTCATTAGTCCATGAGCCAAATCAGGACTCACATAGTAATTTTAACTTTATAAATTAAATTGAAAATAATTTAAATGTGGGAGTTTTCACATAAAAGTTGTATTTCTGCCTTCTTTTGAAAAATAGAGATGGCATCTGGGTGGCTCAATCAGTTAAGTGTCCAACTTCTGATTTTGGCTCAGGTCATGACCTCTCGGTTCATGAGATAGAGTCCCCCGTCAGGCTCTGAGCTGCCAATGGGAAGCCTGCTTCAGATTCTCAATTCTCTCTGCCCCTCCCTCACTCATTCTCTCTCCCTCTCTCTCTCTCTGTCTCTCAAAATAAATAAAGCCTTAAAAAAGAAGAAAAATAGAGAATAGCTGGCAACAGGAGGCTCACATTCTCAAATGCCAGTTGGCTAAGAGTCAGTGGCTATTCTGCTTGCAGCTCATGCTACCATGTGTGTATATGTGTGTATATGTGACCCATCTGGTTCCTACTGACAATGGAACTGAAGAAATCTCGTTGAGAGCGAGTAAGCTAGAGGCTGAACTTTCTGTTGAGCATCCTTACACACTAGGATACAGAGGATTTTATTCTGAAGTGCCAGACCACACTAGCTGCCCTTTCTCTTCCTGAACAGATCATTTATTTTTTCCTTTTATTAATATAAAAAGTTAAACCCCAGGTGCAGGGAATTGAATTGATGATGCTCCACAAGTCATTATCAGTTTGTGCAAGGCCATTCCCTTGTTATAGTTTATTTGTTTTTGGTTTTTTTCCTCCTAGTTTCCTATCCACTCTGCTATTCCTTCATGGAATTTTCATGGCATTTTCCTTCATGGGCACCCAGTCAAATGTATTCCATATAGTCTTGAACATGTATGCATTCCTGAAAAATAGAACTATCTTATATGTAACTTTAGTGCTGTTTTGCAATACGTGTTTTAAATTTACTTAAAGGATATCTTATTGTTAACCTCACTCTTGCTTATTTTGAAATCATCATTGTTTTAATTATCTATCCAGGCTGCTCTGTGTACAACACACTTATTGATTCTGACTGCTACCTAGTATTCCATCACATGCACCCATCACTCATTTATTCAGCATACATTTACACATTGAGTGCCTACTATGTGCCAGATGTTCTAGGCCCAATGAACAAAACAAAATCAAGTCCTGTTTTCATGGAGCTTCTATTTTCTTGGTGAAATAAGAAGATCAACAGTTATGAGTAAGGAGGAGGCCATATATGCTGGTGGTGTGAGAAGAGAGAAGATGTAAAAAAGTTATTAGAAGAGTGAGGGGATGAATCGATTGGTGACACTGGAAGCATTGACTCCACTTGATATGTATGACCATACACTTAAAGTGATACTAGCCAGGGGCAGGGGGGCGAAGGGGGCCGGAATGAGTTTTTCTCCAGTCATATTCAGCTCCCTTGGCACAGCTGTGGAGTATGAGGAGAGCTAGATCTAACAGAATTGGGATTTGCCACATAAGAATGTCAGAGCAAAAGAAGGACAAGGGGACTAAGGGAGTAATGAAGTGTTGGACCATGGACTATAAGCTGGGTAAGGAAGGAAATGAGGATATAAAGTTTTATGAAAATATGGTGTGTTCAAACATACTTCTGGTTGTGGCAATGATAAAGAATCATCAGATCCAAAAGAGTAAAATATAAGGCAGTGGATTATCTTCTGAGAGCAAGAAGTAGGAACTGAGATTATGGAGAGAGTGCATTCAAAGGCAATGACTAGATTCAAGGTCGGACAATGGGCTTGCAATTTCATGCCCCACCCAAAGCAGCAATGTATATTCATATACATGCCTCCTTATTAGACCCTGGGCTGGGTGGGGTAGTTGGGAGGGAGTTCTTTAGTTAATTCCCAGGGTCAGAATTATTCAATCATATAGCATAAGCCTTTTTAATTTCCGCTAATACTGCTACATTTCTCTCCAGAATGACTGTACTATTTTATACACTCACCAGCAAAGCATAAATGTTCCTCTTCTCTCACATTCAATTTCCAATTTTTGTTGAGTCTGATGAGTATAAGGTGGTATCTCATGGTTCTAATTTTCATTTCCCTAACTACTAGTGAAATCAAACAGCTCTTCACATACATGTTATCCATTCAACACTCCCCTTCTGTAAATTGTTCTCCTTTGCCCATTTTTCTATTTAGTCTGACATACATTGAATTCTATATTTTAAAGATATTGATCCCTTGCCCACTAGGTCTACAACTTTAGTATTTACATGTTAGTCTTAATTTATCTGATCTTAAATTTATCCATGTATATGATGTAAGGCAGTGACCTCCTATTTTTCTCAATGGAATGAACCCATTTTCCCCAACAACACCTAGTGAATAATCCTTATCCTCACTGTTACCTCTACTATATATGGAGTCTTACATATATATAATATATAACTACACTATACTATATATGGAGTCTTACATTTATATAATATACATATATATGTATATGATCTATACATAAAACCTATAACTATTTCTGGGCTTTCTATTCTGTTCCATTGTTCTTTTGCCATTCCCACCTTACTATGTAATAAGTCTTAAATTCTGCTAGGGTAAGTCTCTTCTTTTGTTCTTTTTCAAAAATTTCTTCACTAGTTGTGAATCTTTTTTATCTTGTTTATTTTTTAATTAATGAACATTTTATTTTCTAAGAGAAAAAGATGTGGGAGAGGTGTGCTTACAGGGCAGAATAAATGCCTCTTTCTCTAGGAAAAAAGAAGTGAAGAAAAAGAGGTGGGAGAATATCTTGTAACTTTGAGGTGGAAAAATACTTTTTTAAACAGACAAAAAAAAAAAAATAGCATTGATGGCTCTGTCTACATCAAAAATAAGGATTCTCCAGGGGAACCTGGGTGGCTCAGTCAGTTAAGCATCAGACTCTTGATTTTGGCTCAGGTCATGATCTCAATCTCAACTGAGCCTTATGTTGGGCCCCTCACTGGGCAGGGAGCCTGCTTAAGATTCTCTCTCCTACTCTCTCTTTCCCCTTTCCCCCCCACCACTCTCTTTCTCTATCTCAAAGAAAAAAAAGGATTCTTTTTTGGTCAAGTTTACCACAGACAAAGGTAACAGGTAACAGATGAATTATCATCTGGAAGAAGATATTTATATCTAAAATTGAGAAAAGATTAATATATGTAATATATGTAAACTATGTTTTTTGAGGAAAAATCTAGAATATTTGTTCAAATCTTATTTTATCTATATGTTAACATGTAAAGAATTTTAGCCTCCACAATGCTGTCAATCTGCCTTAAAAACATGGGACATTAAGTTTTCTTTAAAGGTTCTCATACAGCTTTTCTTTGTTTTTATTTATTTATTTAGAGAGAGAGAGAGAGAGAGAAAGCATGCATGCAAGTGGGGGAGGGGCATAGAGAGGGAGAGAGAGAGAATCCCAAGCAGGCTCTGCACTGTGAGTGTGGAGCTGGATGCAAGGCTCAAACCCACAAACCACGAGATCATGACCTGAGCCAAAGTCGGACACCTAATCGACCGTGCCACCCAGGTGCCCCTAGGTTCTCCTACAGCTTTCATATTTTTCTACTTAAAGGTCTTTCGAAGACTTTGGTAGGTTAACTTCCATACAATTTATGCTTTTTTGCCATGACTATAATGTTAGCTTATTTTCTGTTTGCTAGAAATAATAACTGCCCATGTAGAAGAATGGTACCTATTTTTATAAGTTGATACCCAGCAATCTTGCTTACTCGCTTATTAGTTCTAACAGTTCATCTATTGATTCTTTGGAGTATTGTATGGACATCACCATATTACCTGCAAGTAATACACAGACTCACAGTAGAATAGAATTGTATCAGGCCAACCTAACCCTAATACCTAAACTAGAAAAGAAAAACAAACAAACACAAACTACAGAGTAGACTCACCTAGTAGAAGAAAAAGTTATAAATCAATATTAGAAAACTGAATCCAGCAGTGCATTAAAAATGATACATCATGTCTATGTAGGGTTCATCTGAAGATAGTTCTACATTATCAGTATAAAGGAAAACATATGACCTGTTTGATAGATATGACATAAGCAGGTGTTAATGCTAAACAACTATTCTTTGTTTTTGTTTGTTTGATTTTATTTTTGAGTAATCTCTACACCCAACATGGGGCTCAAACTCACAACTCCAAGATCAAGAGTCACACACTCTACTGACTGAGCCAGCCAGGCACCCCAACTATTCTTAGTTTAAAACAAACAAACCAAAACCTCTCTACTTGTAGCAAATAGGAAAAAGTAAAAGTCTCTCAACACACCCCCACAGCAAATACCATGCCTTATGTTAAATACTAGAAGGAATCCCACAAAACACAGTTAATGATGATTCTCATTATCACTGCTACTGAAAAATTTTTTATTGAGAGTTGTATCCATTTTAGTAAGACAAGAAAAATATAAAGATATAAATATTAGGAAAAAAGAGATAAAAAATGCTATTTTGCAAACTATGTGATTGCCTCCTCAGAATATACAATAGAATCAACTAAATAACTATCAAAAGTTATCAGTGTTGAGTAAGTTGGTTCTACATGGGAGAAGTCTACAGAGACCAATAGCCTCCTATACCAACCAGCAGTAATAATCAGAACAGACTTAAGAAAAGCATTCACTGTATGAAGAAAAAGTGTTACATTGAAATGAAGCTAATAAAATCTATACAAAGAAAATGACTCCATTTTACCTACAGGTATGAAGGACATTTTATCAAATAGAAAAAAATGAACTGTATTCTTGAATGAGAAAACTCAATATTTTAAAAATGTTAATTCACACAAAATTTATCTACAATTTTGATGTATTCCCAGTTAAAATATAAAATAAAATTGTAAGGAACTTAGCAGGTTGATTTCCAAGTTTCTCATTCAGGGAAGAACCCCACAAGACTGAAGATAAGAAAACAGAGACAAATGTGGCTACAAAGGGAAGGAGAATCATAGGGTAATAGCTAGAGAGAGTCTGGTGATCAAGAAGGGTTTTTTCACAGACTTGAGCACATTTAAATGCTGATGGAGAGGGGGACCTGGGTGGCTCAGTTGGTTAAGCATCTGACTCTTAATTTCGGCTCAGATCATGATCCCAAAGTCATCAGACTAAGCTCCACATCAGGCTTCATGCTGACAGTGAGCCTGCTTGGGATTCTCTCTCTCGGTCCCTCCCCCTTCCCGCATGCATGTGTGCATGTGCTCACTCTCTTTTAAAATAAATAAATAAACTTTAAAATATCCTGATGGAGGAAAACCAATAGAGGGGGAGAAGTTGAAATTGAAAAAAAATAGTAGCACAAGTTTCCTAAATAGCTGAGGAGTAGGATACATTCCCCAAATCCATAACAGCATGAAGACTTACACACTAAATAACACTGTTTCTGAATATACAAGACAGAACTATTGGTCAGGGTAGCATCATGAACATATTAGCTAAACTTCTATCTCCAATCCCTTCCAAATTCTAAAAGGAAATACTGAAGGGGGGGAAAGTCAATCAGTGAGGGGACTATGGAAGGTTATATTTTGCCTGTCAGTTACATTAGAAATATATTTAAAGATATAAGGATATAAGATTGGAAAAAAGAATACTATAATTTCCTGCAAGAGACTGAAAAGCCTATCTGGGAATAAGTGGAAAGTAATGCCAACGCAATTCCTAATTAATCAGAGCTAGTTCCCTAGTCACCTTCACTGCACCTTCATTTGGTGCTGAAAGGAGGGCAAACTTGAGACCTTGAAGGAAAGGAGGCCTATTTAATTCCTACTGACACCTAAGGGAAAATGACACTGTCCAAAGAAAGAATCCAGCCCCACAGCAGATTACCAGCTAATGAAGGTGAGCGCCCTGCTGTGGTGATATCTAAAACAGGCAATCGTGCCAATTATAAAAGAAAAAGAGTGTAGACTTAAGGCTATTTGAACCAACCTGACCTGCTCTGGAGAGATTAAAAGAACTTAAAAACTAAACTTTTGGACAAAATATATAGAACAAAAATAAATCTTGAATGCATCAAAGATCTGCCCAAATAGTAAAAAATGATCAGGCGAAAATGTAAGTAAAGAAACTTTTGCTAGGAGGACACTACCAAATCTCCTTTAACAGTAGTTTCCAAAGCTTTCTTTAGCCTAGGACAGAAGACCAAATCCAGGGTGCATTTCGGCAAGGATTCTAGAAGGAGAGCCTCCCTCCAAAGAGCTGTACCCTCAGGGTCATACAAAGACAGACAAAAAGCTGCCTCCTCTACCCCAAATACCCAGGGGATTGCTTTGGTACTGAGCTGAGCACCCATCACACTGACTAGTAAGTGAATGTGTGCTGACATTAAGAGTTGGAAGGAAGTGAGTTTGTGAGGTATTCACAAACATGAGTAGGTGAACTATATGTTGAGGCCACAGTACTTGAAAAGCAGCTTCGCATTATTTAGTAAATATTCTAGGCCCAGAGATACTGAGAGGGACATTGTTCAAAACTGTCCCAAACTGGAAATTATGCTGATATTTACAACCACAAAATGGGCAAATAAATGATGGTATACTTACACAATGTAATGAAAATTAGCACTGCAATGAAAATTAACAAACTTCTACTTCATTCAAGAACATGGATAAATACCACAAATATTGAGTGAAAGAATAAAGTCACCAAAGAAAAAATACAGTATAATTCCTTTCATATAAAATAAAACCCAGCATAACTAGATCACATTATTTAAGAACACAGCTAGGTTATTAAAGTATAAAGAAAACAAGAACGCGAGCATACAAAAGTCAGGAAAGTCTTTACCTCCAGGGGAGGGAGAGAAATTAGTTACACTGGGGAGTGGCAGTAGGGGAGTGACTTCTTGTGTGCTGGCTGGACCGGTAGTGATTACATATGCGTTCACTTTACAATTTTTCTCTAAACCGTATAAGTAAATTTCCATTCTTTTCTGCATGTATGATATATTTTTCAATAAGCATTAAAAAGGAAACCAAGACAAAAATAGATAAAACTAAGAGGAGGAGAATGGGAGCAGAGGAGCAGGAAGAAAAGGAAGAAAAATGAAAACACATTGTTCTCTAATTTGGGTCTTCACAACAAACATGGAAACCTATCTTTTCAGCACCAAGACAATGCTCCTTGCTTTGACTACTCCTAGCTCTACAGTTCTAATTTTCCTTACAGGCTTTTGGAACTTTACAATGGCAAAGTAAAACCTGACAAAATCTAGAATGACTCCTTGTATATGTTGGTGCTTCAAGTATTTGAAAGGGACCAAAAGGGTCTCTGACTAAGGCCACCTTGCTTCCCCTCTGCTAAAATAGAGACTTCCCTCAGCAGATAAAATGAAAAAGAGCAAAGATAATTAGACTATGAAAATATTCAACAGGGAAAAAGAGAGACTAAGCTGACAAATCTGAGCATGTCCCACCCCCTGGCCACCCCAAGTAAACAGACTGCTTGCCCTAAAAAGAAAAATCATTAGGGGTGCCTGGGTGGATCAGTCGGTTAAGCATCCAACTTGGGCTCACGTCATGATCTCACAGTTCATGGGTTTGAGCCCCACATTGGGCTCTGCGTTGACAGTGTGGAGCCTGCTTGGGATTCTTTCTCTCTCTCTCTCTCTCTCTCTCTCTCTGCCCCTCCCCCACTCACGCTTTTTCTCTCTCTCTCTCAAAATAAATAAACAAACTTAAAAAAAAATCACTAGAGGGGCACCTAGGTGGCTCAGTAGGTAAAGCATCCAACTTCAGTTCAGGTCATGATTTCATGGTTCATGAGTTCAAGCCCTGCATAGAGCTCTGTGCTGACAGCTCAGAGCCTGGAGCCTGCTTCAGTTTCCGTTGTCTCCCTTTTTCTCTGCCCCTCCCCAGCTCGCTCTCTTTCTCTCTCAAAAATAAATAAACATTAAAAACAATTTTTTTAATCATTAGAAAATATACCATTCACCGACTTACCACGATTTTGTGGTGCATTATGATTTATGAAAATAGAATACAAAATTATAAGAAAAACACCATACGAAATTAGGAGATCTTTTTTTTTAGGGTTTGAAAAACATGATTGTTAAATTTCTCAAATGGAGGTTTGCTATGACAAAAAACTGAGGTAACAAAGTAAATACATGTTCAGGAAAAACTCTTAAACCTCAAAATAAAGGATCCTGTGTGGACAGGTTTCTCCTGACAGGAGAAATACTAGAGGCATGGAAGACAAATCTAGCACATGAAACACACATATAAGAAGCATTCTTAAAAGAGAAATAGAAATGCATTCTCTATTTGGTTTCCTAAAAGCTTGTATCAAAAGGGATATTGAATTTTCATGAATGCTTCATTTGGGATCTACAGATATGATTGTGTGTTCTTGTTTCTTTTGGTCTACTGATATAAAAGATTATATTAATAGATTTTTAAAAAACCACATTCCTATTTGTTCATGGTGTGTTATTCTTTAAATATGTTGTGTGGTTCAAAATCAATTAAGTGAAAGAAAAATGCATCTTGGACTAAAAAAACACCTGAATTTTCAGGTTGAAGCGTTTCACTTCGTTCACAGCAAATGTAATGGGGGGGTGGGGGGTGGGGAAGCTGTAATCTCATAAACCTTGTAATTCTAAGGATGAACAAATAAATGCAAACCAGCATTCAAGTAAAAAGAAAAGATGAACCACAAAGAGTCCTGTTTGCCTCAGATGTCTGCTCTACAATAATAAAAGCCAGAAAACAGTTTAGTGTTAACTACAGAATCTTTAAAATGACAGACACACAAACATTTTCTATCTGGTCTTGCAAGCATTCATTTGAGAATCCACTGAAAAACATTCCCAACCATATAAGAAGTCAAAATCTGACAACCACCGACCATAAAATAACTAAAGTTTTTAAAAACATAGTAAAAGGGAAGATAGTACAAAAAATCGGCGGTAAGTATTGAAAACCAACAAAATTTATACTACATAATTTTAAAATACCCTAATGGAATTAAATACCATTGTCACTAGTTTTTTTTTTTTCTTTTTTAATTGAAATATAATTAACATATAGTGTTATATTAGTTTCAGGTCACTAGTTATTTTTGCCAGAGGGGCTACATAAAACAATAAGCATCTAAAATCCCAATGATTCAAAACTGCAAAGGGCAATGGGAGGAAACTAGGGTGGAGAAACATTCTAATTTTCTCTTTTTGAAAAATGAATTTTCTAATTTTTCTAATTAGAAATTTTCTAATTTTCTCATTTTGAAAAATGAGGGAGGTGGAAACTACTGTTTCATTCTTTTTAACTTTTTTTTTTTAATGTTTATTTATTTTTGAGACAGAGAAATACAGAGCATGAACGGGGGAGGGTCAGAGACAGGGAGACACAGAATCTGAAGCAGGCTCCAAGCTGTGAGCACAGAGCCGGATGCGGGGCTCGAACTCACAGACTGTGAGATCATGACCTGAGCCAAAGTTGGATGCTTAACTGACTGAGACACCCAGGCGCCCCTACTGTTTCATTCTTGACATTGAAAGCATAGCTCCTTCCTCATTTATGAGCAGTTAAATGTAAATGATCATGTTATCAGCACATCATTATATTTCATCTCCTTATTTAATTCCTTTTGCTTTTTTTCATATGCTGACACCATAAACAATACAAAATAATTATGATGGCAATATCTCTGCCTTATTTTTTACTTCAATCAGATTCCTTCTGCTTTAGTATTAAGAATGCTATCAGCTGATATTGCAAAATGGATACATTTTATCCTGTTATATTTTTGGCGTAGGAAGAGTCTCTAACAAGAATGGATACTGAATTTTTATTAATGCTTCATTAGAGTGTATGGAGATAACTGTGACTTTTTAAATTTTGGTCTACTGTATAAAATATTATATTAGTAGATTTTATAAAACTACATTCCTATTTATTCATGGTACATTATTCTTTACATGTTATGTGAACTCATTACTATGATATTATTGAGGATATATTTTTATCTATATTTACAGGTGAAAAGTGCCTGTAATTTTCATATTTTTGTCAGGTTTTGGTAGCAAGTTTATACTGTCTTGTAAAATGAACTTAGACACTATTGTTTAAAACACTTTTCAAGGGGTGCCTGGGCAGCTCAGCTGATTGAGCGTCCAATTCTTGATTTCAGCTCAGGTCATGATCCCAGAGTTGTGGGATTAAGCCCTGTGTCAGGCTCCATGCCCAGCACGGAGCCTGCTTAACATTCTCTCTCTCTCCCTCTGCCCCTTTTCCCTTATCATGTCCTCTCGAAAAAATAATAAAAGAAGGGGCATCTGGGTGGCTCAGTCAGTTGAGCATCTGACTTCGGTTCAGGTCATAATCTTGCAGTTCATGGCTTCAAGCCCCACATCAGGCTCTGTGCTGACAGGTTGGAGCCTGGAGCCTGCTTTGGATTCTGTGTCTCCCTCTCTCTCTGCCCACTCATGCTCTGTCTCTCTCAGAAATAAAATTAAAATGTCAAAAAAATTTAATAAAAAATAATAATAAAAGAAAATAAATATTCTTCAATAACTTATGTAGCATGGGGAATTCTGTCTTTAAAATCTGAACAAAACAAGTGTGGTTTTAGAGAAATCTTTCACATTTTAGATTACTTCCATGATTATTATCCTATTTGTATATTCTAGGTATTCTTGGATCTATTTCTACAATTTATATTTTTCTATTAAATGCCCATTTTTACTGAGAGTAGGGAGAGAACCCAGGCAGAGCCTGGCCTTAACTAAAAAGCCCTGAGTTGAGGATCCAGAGACAAGAGTCCACAGGGGAACAAGTCCTTCACCACACATAGGCCAGAGGACCTGAGAGCCATGCAACACAACGACAGAACTCTGGACATCTGCAGAGGGTCCACTTGGGGATCCAGCCAAGTGTGGATCAGTGCACGTGTCTGAGTAAACAATCTGAGACTGAGAAAGCACAATCCAAAAGGATTAGGAAGGAACAGTACCTGGCCCTTACGCCAGGCCAGGAATAGTGGGGTTTTTTTGCCACAGCAGTGGCTCAGCCCTAGACTGAGTACTACTCCATGGCGACCCCTAATTATGTAGTTGTCCAGGTTAGCCTGTGCTCACATCCTTAAGGAGCTGAGGCCTGGTTAATTTCAACTCTCCTGGGCACCATTTGAGGCTTGTGAACATGGTTGTTTAGAAACACGTATAAAATCAGATGAGCAGTTCAATACGGTACACCCCTCCCCCAAGGTTCATAAATCTAGCTTTGTTGCTAATCCTTCGCAGAAAAAAAGGAAGCTCAAAGGAGTTAATCCAAATATATTAGTTACATGTGAAGTGTTTACTCCACTGGAAATAATGAAAATAAATGAAGCAGTGTTGTTATTGAGGCCATAAAATCCATTTGGCAAAAACTAATCTTCTTAGTTTGCTATTTTGGTATATCAAAATGTCCATAATATTTATGATTTCCTTATATCAGAGTAATGATGTTTCCTCAAAGCTTCTAGAAAGCAATTTTTCAATTCACTATTGTTACGTATTTTTGGAGTTCTAGTGTCAAAAATACTTCACTTGACATAAAAGAGGAAACAAACAATAGTTTTATCCAGACCCTACTTCACTTCAGCCTTTTATTTAGCTTCATTTCTGGTCTTCAGTTTTCCTTCTGTTCTAAAGCAAAAGTCTGTTTTCTCCTCCTGATGTGAAATGTTTTCATTTGTACTCTTACACAGGAGTTGGGTTGAAATTGTTAGTTTGTGTTTTCTTCCCCACTGGACTGAAAGATAAATATTGAAAGGAAGAGACCATAATTGTGTCACCTATCTGCATTCCCACCTTTCAGAACCATGTTCAGCCAGTAGCAAGTGTTGAATTAATCTTTACTAAATGAATGAATAGAAAGCTGAGGACAATAGCAAGCCATGAGGAGGTTCCTTTTAACATGTTCTGTGCCCCTTCATTCCTCACCAGTGGGTTGGACAGTTTCTTGGAAACCACTGAGCATCTGAAAAGTGGAATTGTATGTCCAGCTTATCTAAATGCCCAGACTGATTACTACCCCAGGAACATTTCTCCCTAATTAAATATACAAATGGTTCCTTTTTCCAGGTCTCTAATTTTGGCAGAAACACCCATCACAGTATCAACTTTAGAAAGTTTAGAATCTCGCCCCAAACCAGAATGAGGTCTGGAGAAAAAGGCTTATAACAATTAAATGTCCAGATTAAAACAAAGGCTAAAACCCATACACTGCTACATGTGGCCCCAATAATGAAATAAAAACAAGTGAAAATAAGCGTGTTGTAATGATTGAGTTCTCCAGCACAAATTCAAGTCTGGGTATAGAATCTTATTATGTATCTCAATGTTATTGGAAAAATAAAAGCAGATGGTATCACAATATAATGGGCAAATGAGGACATCTATGAGTTTACAATCTCCAACCAGACAGGAGTCAATGAGTTGCTGCCTGTGAGGTAACTGGAAGATCCAGGTGAGAATATGATTGAACTTAAACATGATAGAGAATCGAACACTGAAAGGAGTTATTTCAAATTACATCCAGACAACTGCCAGCACAAAGTGGTCAATATGAAGGTAGTGTGTGTCCCGAGATTCTGACAAAGTTGAGCTTCTCCGGATTCGATACCAAAAATCACTACAGGATTTTTAAAAACATACATTATAAATTACAATTCAAGATTCATTGTGAGATTTCTTAGTTCAAAACAGCGGTCATGATTGAGGGATAAGATGCTAATTGTAGAGAAATTAATGATAAGAATAGCCAGTAGCCAGCAGAGAGCCACAGCAGCCACCCAAGATGTGTTCCTGCTCTATCCTTATCATCTTGTCCTTGGAGGAAGTGTGAAGTGTGAGTTATAAAAAGATACTAACACATTGGGTGAAACCAGGGATTGGTGGAGCTTTATCTCTATTAAGCAACCTACATGCTAATTTTTAATATATTTCTTCTGATTAAATGTTTTCTATAATTGTGAAATATGAATGCCTATTAAATAGGAAAAGAATATTCCCCATTTAATAATTTTTCCTACAACTTCAAGCTGAGAACTGAACCACTTCTAGGCCTCAGTCTTCTCATCTGTAATATGGATATTAAAAAAGCTATCTATTGTTGAAAGTGCTAGAAATTGTGGTTTATATACAAAATGGAATACTACGTGGCAATGAGAAAGAATGAAATATGGCCTTTTGTAGCAACGTGGATGGAACTGGAGAGTGTGATGCTAAGTGAAATAAGTCATACAGAGAAAGACAGATACCATATGTTTTTACTCTTATGTGGATCCTGAGAAACTTAACAGAAGTCCATGGGGGAGGGGAAGAAAAAAAGAAAAAAGAGGTTAGAGAGGGAGGGAGCCAAAAAATAAGAGACTCTTAAAAACTGAGAACAGACTGAGGGTTCATGGCGGGTGGGAGGGAGGGGAGGGTGGGTGATGTGTATTGAGGAGGGCACCTGTTGGGATGAGCACTGGGTGTTGTATGGAAACCAATTTGACAGTAAGTTTCATATTAAAAAAAAAAAAAAGGAATCTACTTCCTAGAGTTGTGAAGAATAAATGAGGTAAATTCTCCCAGTGCCTGTTCAGAGGAATCACTCAAAAATATTTATTTGTGTTACTATCATTAGAACCAACAAGAAAACTTGGAGATCGTGTAGGTCAACATTATCTTCACAACTCTCCATTTCTTACTTTTGAATTTGAAAAATGTTAGGCTAAACAGATTAAATGATTGCATAATTTCCATTAATATTCTGATATTTATCCTAAATATATAACCCTCTTTTCTTTAACTGTATGGTTTCTTTTTTTTTTTTTTAAGTTTATTTATTTTGAGAGAAAGAGAGCAGAAGCAGAGGAGGGGCAGAGAGAGGGAGAGACAGGATCTCAAGCAGGCTCTAAGCAGGCTCTGTGCTATCAGTGCAGAGCCCAATGTGGGGCTCGAACCCACAAACCATGAGATCATGACCTGAGCTAAAATCAAGAGTTAGACACTTAAATGACTGAGCCATCCAGCGCCCCCCCCCAACTGTATGGTTTCTTTAGAGCAGTAAGTTCTAATATGAATTTAAACTTTAAATTTGTTAAAAATAAAATTGTAATCTATACATTACTTAAAGCCCCACAAAACCTCTATTCTTATTCAATTTTTTAATATCTTCTTAAAACTCATATTTCATGGGGCGCCTGGGTGGCTCAGTCGGTTAAGCGTCCGACTTCAACTCAGGTCACCATCTTGCGGTCCGTGAGTTCAAGCCCCGCGTCGGGCTCTGGGCTGATGGCTCAGAGCCTGGACCCTGGTTCTGATTCTGTGTCTCCCTCTCTCTCTGCCCCTCCCCCGTTCATGCTCTGTCTCTGTCTCAAAAATAAATAAACGTTAAAAAAAATTAAAAAAAAAACAATCTCATATTTCATGTTTTCTCCCTGGGATAAACACACATGTGGCGGCGGGGGGGGGGGGGGGGGGGGGGGGGGGGCGGGAACTCGCTTGATTAGGTCACATTACATGGCAAAGGAGGTAGGATGCCACCACTGTGATTCTGGAGATGCTATGCAGATGTTATATAAGATTAATGTTCTGTTCTGTTGTTATACAAGAGCCTACATTAGCAGACTGGAGAGACTCTGTTGCAGGCTTTGAAGATATAAGCTGCCATGTTCTGAAAGGGCCTGCGAGAGGGTCACATGGCAAGGAACTGGGGGGGGGGGGTAGTAGCCTCTAGTTGCTGAGAGCAGCACCTGGCTGACAGCTAGCAAGAAACCTCAGTCTTATAGTCCTCTAACCACATGAAGATGAATTCTGCCAACAGAATAAATATATATGATAAATCAATAAATTTTGAGGTTTATTTGGAAACACTTTTAATCTTTATGCAATTAAATGTATCAATATGTAACTTTTTTTTAAATTTTTTTTTAACATTTATTTATTTTTGAGACAGAGAGAGACAGAGCATGAATGGGGGAGGGTCAGAGAGAGGGAGACACAGAATCCGAAACAGGCTCCAGGCTCTGAGCTGTCAGCACAGAGCCCGACGCGGGGCTTGAACTCACGGACTGCGAGATGGTGACCTGAGCCGAAGTCGACCGCTCAACCGACTGAGCCACCCAGGCGCCCCTCAATATGTAACTTTTGATACGTCTGCTGTTGAACTTATCTTCCCCAACTCAAGGTCGTGTGTATATATATACATATATATATATATACACACATATATATATACATATATATATATATATATACACACACATATATATATACATATATATATATACACACACATATATATATACATATATATATATATACACATATATGTGGAGAGAGAGAGAGAGAGAGAGGAGCTGCACACCTATATCTTCTAAGCTTATCTTTTACCATTTTATAAGATGAAAGGAGTTCTGTGGATGGGTGGCAGGGATGGCAGCACAAGAGTGTGAATGTACTTCATGCCACTGAGCTTTACACTTAAAAATGGTTAAGACGGTAACTTGTATGTGTATTTTACCACAATTAAAATTATTTTAAGCCTGTAGAAAAAGGTATCAGATTTGTGGTTACCAAAGGTGGGGGATGGGAGGAGGGGAAATTGAAGGAAAGTTGTCAAAAGGTATAAATTTCCAGTTACAAGTAAGCACTAGGGATGTAAAGTATGACATGATGACCAGAGCCAACACCACTGTATGACCTACAGGAAAGTTGCTAAGAGGGGACATTTGAAGAGTTCTCATCACAAGGAAAAAACTGCTTTGCTTTTTATTTTATCCAGATAAGATGATGGATGCTAACCAAACTTACTTCAGTGAGCATTTCACAACATGTAAGTCAAAACACACTGTACACCTTAAACTTATACAGTGATATGTGTCAATTATATCTCAATAAAACTGGAGATAATTTTTTTTTTTTTTTTTAGAGAAAAACCTTACCTAAAAAAAGTTAATCTACCTGGAACTTATTTTGGAGCATAAAAGTGTGTGTGTGTGTGTGTGTGTGTGTGTGTGTGTGTACACACATTTTTTTTTTTTTCCCAAAGTACTTAGCCAATTAAATCAGCATTACTCACTGCATTATTATTTGTCTTTCCCTACCAGTTTGAATACTTGTATACACTTGAATATATTTCTGGTCTTTCCAACTCTACCCAATGCTCAGTATCTGATTCAGTGAAGATTTCCAGTTGCCCCCATTTAATTTCATTACCCCAGAAGGAAGGTACAAGCATCACTCAGCCGTACAGTTGTGGCCCTGGAGGTCAAGTTCTAGGTGGCAGATATGAGAAGGGGGAACCATAAAGCCACAATCCTTAAGCTTTTGGTGCCATCTTGTGGACTGTTTTCATGGTTAACCTCTGTTCAGAGTCTGGAAACACTTTCTCTACATAATTTTTTAATCCACGAGGGCAATTTTAAATATTAAAAATGTAAGCCTTATCATGTACAGGATGGCCCTCTGCCTCCAAACTTTCTCTGTGGTCCATCCTTCAGATGCCGGGGATATAACAGTCAAGTGCAGCTCACATCACCACTCCTGTCTTCAGAAGTTTCAATTGGCAATAGAATAAAGTAGATGTAAATTATCAGAGAGGGAAATAAAACCAGCAAAGATGAGAACAATCCTAAAATTAAATATAAGTAGAAAAAAATGGACCAAATTTTCTCTAAAATGTACTATATACACACATTGAGTAGGAGCTTCTCTGTTTCAGGGACAACCTAGAAATTCACATCCTCTGGAAAGCATTCCTGTAATCAGAATTCCTTTTCTCCCTTAGTACATTGCCCACACCTATCTCATAGCACTTAATCTCTCTCTGATTTGCACTGTAGGTAATTTGATGCAGAACAATCTGCCAACCGCACTACACTGTGAGTGTCTTAAGGATAAAGACAGGATCTGGTTCATCTCAGATTCAAACAGCCCTGACACCTTTAAGATGAGTGACTTTCTCAAGGAAGGTGACTCAGACTTCAAAATGTTGACACTACAAATGCAGTTCATTCCACCTCATTAATCCCAACAGTCCATGCCTGCTTCCCAGTTTCTACATTTTCCCTGTTAATGTTTTCTTATTACTTTGACCTCAAACTGATCTATTTTCTGCCTTTGTTGATTCACTTGGCGTTCCCCTTTTGTGCTCTCTTGGTTATCAGCCTCAAGGTATGCCTTCTTAAATTAATATGTTAGTGATTTATCTGTGTTCCTTCACCCTTATCCATATAGCTCAAACTTCCAGCAAAAAATATCTTGATGTCAAAAAAGAATAGCAACAAGAAAACCACAGCCTCTATTTAATGAGAGCTTCCTATGTGCTACATGCTTTAATATATTGTCTCATTTAATTTTCCTAGTGATGTAGCTTTCACTCATCCTTCACATCTGAATTCAATCATCACTTCCTTAAGGATGCATTCTCCAACATCCCGTACTACACCAGACCTTTGTTACTATACTATAGTATCTCACAGCACTAGGCAGCTCTTTCATAATGCTTATCACACTTACAATTTTGCCTTTTTTTAACCAAAGACTATCTCTTTTGAACATTAATCCCTTGGAGGATTAATGATGTCTACTTTTGTTCACCACAGTGTCTACATTGCTTAGCTAAAAGATGAGGATTAATTTATCCCAAACAAATCCCCAGCAGATTGGTCTCCCAGAAAGAGATTGGCCTTATGTGAAGTATCAGTGGAAACTGGTTAAGACCTAGTTTTCAAGGTAATCAATCATGGTCAGCTGCACAGCTTGGACCATAGTAGCCCCTACAGCTATGGTGTTAGAAAAGGGCTAATCCTGGTGGCTCAGCTGGTTGAACATCTGACGCTTGATTTCAGCTCAGGTCATGATCTCACAGTCATGGGATCAAGCCCCATGTGGGGCTCTGAACTGATCGTGGAGCCTGCTTGGGATTGATTGATTCATTCATTCCCTCTCTCTCTCTCTCCCTCTCTCTCCCTCTCTCTCTTTTTCTCTCTCCACCCCCCTCCCCAAATAAACAAATATAGGACTAATCCTTTCCCAATCATGAATGCTGATGTAGCAAATCCTGCTGCTAGTTTACTATGTCATTCAGCTTCAATTGCAAGACTTTGGCCCCATTTTCCCAACATCTCAGAAGAGGGGTTATGCGGAGTAATGCCTTCACAGCCATTATATTATAGTACCGTTTATTTTCTACTACCTCTGTCTTCTGCAGTTTCATAGGTAAGGGGAGCAAAGCAGGGAGTTATAAAGTAGCCTGACCAAGATCACAGTTAGTAAGTGGTGGATACGGGATTTGGATTCAGGTCTACCAGATTCCATGCTACTTAATCCAGATCACTACACTTTACTACAACTCAGGGATTTCCTGAGGTACACTGGGCCCTGGGTCAATTGTAAATAACAACAATAGCCAAGCTTTTTAAAATCCTGGCACTGTACTGGCTATTTTACTTATAAGGTACAATGAAGTCTACGCCAATTAAGCCAGAGAGTAAGAATTCTAAACCCTGCTAGATTTGAAGGAAAAAAGGTCTTGATAACATCTATCTGCCTCACTTCTGACTGGTTAGGAATGGGACACAGAGTCTGCTGGCAGAAGTTTTGGCTCACCCTAGCTGTCAAGAAATATAGAAGGCAGAGGCAGAGTGGGGGCTGTGAAGAGTCAAATATCTCTCCAAGATTTCAAGCTGGGTGAGAACACCTTGAATATAAATACAACAAAACTCTCAAGTTGAACTTTCTGGAGACTTCTAGTACATAAGCAATTTTACTGGTCAATGGAAAGGATAAATACCAAAGGAAAGTCTGAGCTACTGCTATTTGCACAGTGCCCTGTACAACTGTTTAGTGAACCCACTGCAATTCCAGTCACTGTGCTGCAGGCTTTACATGCATTATCTTATTTTAAACTTTCACAATTGTTATGAGATATCATCACCATTCGCACATGAAAAAAACTGAAGGTCAAAACTTGTAATAAAACTGCCCAAGCCACATAAGTAAACAGAATGAAGACTCTTTTATACAACCAAAAGATTACCCTTCGACTATAATGAGCAGCATCCAAACATTACAGGGAAGCTTCGCTATTTTTTCCTAATGCTGTCCCTAAAAATTTCATAATACATCCTCAGATTTGCTCATTCTCCTTAAGCACTTTAGTAAATCTGATCAGTAGTGCATTCCACACTCCTCAATGCTCTGTAGTTGCTATAGTTTATTTTTTGCACTTGATACCCATATTAAATGTTACCCTCAAAATATTTATACTCAGAATAATTTTTAAAGAGTTGTTAGATGTGCTATAAGAGAAATTATATTCAGAAACTACGTCACCACAAACAATACATGAATTCTGAAAGGAATACCGACTACCATTGGGTTCACACAATCTGATTCTGCTTGGTGAGTTCTTAAATATGCTCAAAAGAGTCAAGAACAGAGTAACTGTCCCCACAAAGGAAATTGCTGTGCAAGAGAAGGAAAAATCACATCACCTTTTTTAATATAAAGACTAAAAGGGTAGCAGCATGAACCTCACATAATCTAATGGCTGAGACATATTAGAGGCCCCAGGTAGAAGGAATACAAGCAGAAAATTCTTCCCCATTTTACTTGGCCTGAGGCAAGGGAAGAAAGGGAGCTACTGTGCTTTAGAAAGGAGGTCTGCCTCCAGCACTCTAGGAGAGTCCCGGGACCCAAAACAGGATTCAGGCTGCAATCAGAGATGGAAGATGTTCAGGCCTCACCTGGTGGGGAACACTCAGTGATGTTGTTGGTTGCCACATGGACACTTTCGATCCTCCTGGAACCCTATTTTGGACAGAAGGAATGTGGAGATAGGGTCTCAGGAGTAGTCTGAGTCAAGCACAAGATAGAGAACACAAAGGTTTTGGCTAGGAGATGCACATTCTTTAAATTACATCCAGTGGGTAAGTCCTGTGAAACACCTGGTTTGCTCTCCCTCGCTCATCATCATGAAAGAAATTACAAGCAAGAGTTTTCAATCGCTAGATCTCTTATATACTCTCCTACAAAAATAGCTTTATACAGTAATTTCCAGTAAAGAAGAATTGGGGCTGCTCTATTGCACACATACATGAGAAATCCATAGCCTCTGTATGCTGTCTTGAACTCATCTAAGCTCTGCAGGAGTCTTTATTTCCAAATGTTTACATCACTTTTTAAAAAGCTATTAATAGTTTTAATATTCAGGAGATTAGGCTTCAGAAATTGGCATTTTGTTAATTGGAAAAAGGTTTTCATCATTATTATACTTCAGAAAGAATGTCAAAGGGGAAAACTACACTCTCCTCTAAGATCTGGTTCTCAGACATGCAAATTCTACCCCTGAGGTTATGGTGAGCTAGCTATGAGCCCAGTCTGGGACAGGAGCTTCTATAAAGAGTCAAACAGAATAAGGCATCACCCATAAACAAAGTCAAGAGGGAGAGTCATTGTCAAGAGTGTTGCAACTGAAAGGCAGGTTCAGGACAATAGTTAACATTTTTGAGTAGCCATTACATGCTGGTGCTGTGCTAAGCTCTATTTTTCATATTAAAGTTTGTATTTACTTATATTTATATATATATCAAAATTATGGAATATCAAAGATATGCTAATGTACACACCACAGAAATTTAAGATGTCAACATTGTCATTTTTGCTTAAAGTCCACCTGTTAAAGAAATAAAACAATGCATATTCGGCTAAGACCCACTCCTCATCCATCCCACATTCCTTTCCTCACACTGAACTTGACTTTTCATGTATCACTCCAATCATAGGTTTTTTCATTACACTTGTATTTATGCAATTTGCCTTTCCACCCAACAAATACTTTGATATTTACCTATGTTGATACATGTGGATCTGGTTGATTCACATTAGCTTCTACATTGAACTTTATTATAATAAGTCTCAGTTAATCCACTCCAGG
Source organism: Panthera leo (assembly GCF_018350215.1). Classification (NCBI taxonomy): domain Eukaryota; kingdom Metazoa; phylum Chordata; class Mammalia; order Carnivora; family Felidae; genus Panthera; species Panthera leo. The sequence continues at coordinate 64,102,194 of NC_056688.1, read as the reverse complement.
CAGGCTGTTTCTACTCTTTTAACATTCAGAGGGCAGTGATCTTGTGGTTAACTCCTGGTGTACATGTGCGAGTTTCTCTAGGTCCTCTCCTTGGACTTTCTGAGTTGTAAGGTATGCACCCTCCAACTTTACTAGGCATTGCCAAAATTATTTCCAAAGTGATTATGTCAATTTCTACCTCTATCAGAAAGGTATCAGTCCTTTTGCCCCCTTATTTTTCCCTTGGTGTTTTCTTTCTTAATGGTTTCTAAGCACTCTTGGGATTATTTCAATGCAAATACGTTCTTCGAATTTATGGTTTTACATTTCACTTTATTAAATGTCCTATCATTAAAAAATATCTTAAGAATATGGAAAATTCTAGCAACATGATTTCCTTCGAGGTTTGTGTTTATGTCAAAAGTTCTCTGCCCCAGGATGATACAGTTTTTCTTTATTTTCTTCTAAATATTTTTTAAAAATTTCCTCTTCAGGTTTATATCTTCAAACCATCTAGAATGTATTTTTTGTGTATGCTCAGTTAGGGGATCTCGTTTTATCTTTTTACAAAGAGATAGCCATTAAAAACAAAAAAAAAAAGTCCATCCTTTCATCAATGACTTTTAAAGCTACCTCTGTCATATATCATGTTTTTGTATGCAAGTGGGCCTATTTATGGGCTCACTGTCTTGGCTCTGTTGGTCTGTCTACCCTTGTCTGTTGATATCACACAGCTGAAGTTACTATAGCTTTATAACAAGTTTTGATTATCTGGTAGGGTGAGTCCTTTCTAATTATTGTTTTTTTTCAGAATCACTTTGGCTCTTCTTGCTCTTTATTCCACCATATGAAGCTTTAGATAAATCTCCCATTAGTGTCTTTTTCTTACCTGTTTCTTAAAAATTTGTGGTGAATGAAGTCATTTTCTTTTTATTTTTCTTTTTTTTTTAGTTTTGTGGCTGGTTAGCCAAATCTTTTATTCAGTATTCCATCGTAGATCACACAAATAAATGGGTATTACTGGGAAAGAGAAGGGAGCTGTGTGGAAAAATCATGTTGTAACTTCACTTGAAGTTGTACTGATTTTCCAAATTAATTTGGTGAGGTTAAGAATAGTTATGATAAAAAGTGTTCCCAACCATGACATGATACAAACCTCCATTTATTTAGTCTTTTTATAGGTCCTTCAATAAACGTTAATAAGTTTTCCATAAAGGTATTACACATTTTGCCTGAGTGATTCTGGATTTTTTTTTTTTTTTTTTTTTTTTTTTTTTAGCTATTTCTTGCATTTGATCTTCTGGGCCAGTAATGCAGCCTTTCCTATAATTCACCTACTTTATTATTTTGTCAAAAAGTCATGTTTTTGGAGTTGTGTATGTGAGTGTGTTACATTCAGATCTCTTTAAGTATTTTTTTTGTTGTGCAGGTGCTCATCTGTTTCCTCCAGCAATTACTATGCAAAACATGAGTCCTACTATTTTAACCTGATCCTTCTTTCTCTGGCGACTAGAGCTCCTTGACTGTGCAATTACCTCTCTCTCAGATAAACAGGAAAATTCCACAGGTGCTGACTGGAAAAAGGTGTTTCTTGCCCTGAGGTTGGGGTAGAAAGTGGAGACTGTTACATCCCTCCTGAGGCACCCTGGGGGAAGCCTCTCTGATCTTTATCTGTTCAAGCCCTTCTCCCCAGCTTAACAGTGCAGAACACTCAACCCATCCCCAGGTCCCTCACACCAGGATGAGTTCCTCAGACGTTGAAATGCCAAGCTCTCTCAAGAATTCTCTGAGCTTCTGAGCTCTGATGCTGCTTCACATTTGGTTCCTCCACCCCCAAGGGCAGAAGACTAATTCTCTCCATAGGAGCCAGCTAGCTGGCTCTAGAGCCAAGGGCAAGTAGCGTGGAGTTAGGGTACAGAAGCCATTATGATCCCCAAATTCACCATTGGTGTATTTTCTACTTGGCTCTTAATAATTTGTTGGTGGTGAAAATAAATGCGATTAATTGATGTTTGTCTGGGATTTCTGCAGCTCTGTGGTTGGTTGGCCAACTCTGTAATTTAGTATTCCATCCTTGTTCAACATATATGAATAGTATTTTGGGGAGCAAGGGAACAGGAGATTCTGCAGATTCTCAAAGTAAAGGCAAAAAGACAACATATGCCCAGCATTATCCACTTGCTTTTTTTAGACTTAAGAGTGAACAGAGCTTTTTTTAAATAGGCATCTAAATGATTTTTGTTGTTGTTGCTGGTCATTTTTTTTAAATACTGGGAACACTGAGTCTCAGTCTGAAAAATACCCTGAAATCTTAAGAGTAGCATATACCAGTGCCCTTCCATTCCCTGCCCCCCCCCCCAAATCTTGTTGCTTTCAATTAACAGACTGATCCATTTTTCCATTTTTGGTGGGCAGAGACTGTCTCATTTATCAGGAAAACTTAGAAGAGAGGAAGCCTTTAGAAGAATTTTTACTTGGAAATATAAGAAGACTAGTACGCAGGTTCAAGTCATACTTTTAACATGAGCTTGTTGAAAGAAACGTTAACAATTCCAAAACGCAATTAAACGAGTTTTAACTTTTTCCTCCCAAAAAGCACAAAAAATATGGAGAGGAAGTGAACAGGAAATTTTAAAATTTTTTAAAAGGTAAAAAACAACTCTTCCTTGTACTAATCCTTGGGTAGTTAGCATACAACTGACTCTTCTTTTCGTTAGTTTCTTTGAAAACGGAATTCTCAACTCCCAAGTCTGTTGGTACTTAGTATCTGCTCCGGGCTCCCCCTCTCTCCGAGCGGCTTCCCAGGCGGCCTCCGCCCCTGGGGACCCTGCGGCCAGAGCGGCTGTAAGAATCGCGCGGGGGAGGGCACCCCCTTTCCAAGGACGGGGAGAGCCCGCGGTCGGCTCTGCCTACCCGGTCGCGGCCCCTCGAGTAGCGGTCGCTACGGCCGCCGCCGTAACTGTCGCGGCCGCCGCCATAGGCGTCGGGCGAGCAGCCCCGGTACTCGTCGTAGCGGCCTCCCCCGCCGTACGACAGCGGAGGCCCCCGCATCGCGGCGGCGCTGCGCGGGTCCCCGTAGCTCTCGAATAGGTCTCGGTAGAAGCCTCCGCTCGGATGGTCCGAGAAGTCGCGGTCGCGCCCCCCGTAGCCGTCTCGGTCGCCATAGCCTCTCGACGGACAGTTATCCCGGGCATTGGAGTGGCCGTAATCGCGGTAGGTGTACTCTCGAGGCGAGGGAGCAAACTCGCGGGGGTCGCGGGCGCTAGGGTAGTCTCGGCTCAAGTAGTTGTCTCTGGGCGAGCAGCCCTCCTCCCGGGGACTCAGGTAGGGGTCCCGGCGCGGGGGTGGCGGCTCCCGGCGCGGTGGGCCTGCATAGCCGTCTCGCCCCCGTGCGGCCGCGGCCCGCCCGCGCATTCCACCGCCGCTGCTGCGAGCCAGGCCCGACGGCGCGGCCCTCTTGGGGGGCGGCCCGGCCCTGCGTGGCGGCGGCCCGCGCTTCATTGGCAGCGAGGCCCTGGAGGACCGCGGGTCGAAATCCCCCGCGTAGCTGCTGTCGTCCGCCGGCCCGCCCCGGGATGGGGGTCGCCGCGGGCCAACGCCGCCCCCGCGGGTCCCGCGCAGGCCCCTCGAGCGACCGCGGCTGCGGGACGGCGGCGGGGCGCCCCGCCGGCCGCTCTCAAACGCCGGCTTGGTGGCCTGGGCCACCTTGATGGCTTTACCATCCAGGGTCTTGCCGTTCATATCTCTGGAGGCAGCCTTGGCGTCTGCCGGGCTTTCGAAGGTGACGAACGCGAAGCCCCTGGACTTGCTGGTTTCTCGATCTTTCATCAAGAGCACCTCACTGATGCGGCCATACTTGCCAAACGCGGCCTCGAGGCCTTTCTCGTCGGTTTCGGGGTTGAGCCCGCCAATGAAGAGCTTCCCGGGGCGATCCGCCTCAACCATGTCGGCCAGTGGTGGGCTCGGTGGAGGGGTAAGGCAAGGGGCAACGCCCGTTGTGGCCCGGGAACCGCTAGCTGATGGCGGCTCCTACCGGTCGGGTGGAGCGTCGTCGCGTAAACGCGGTCGGCGTCCCGGCTGCGCCGGTGGAACGCTGGGGTGTATGCCTTTGGGTCTGGGTGCGCAGCCAGGAGGGCTCTTTCTGGTCGTGATTGGCTGGTGGCCCGGGGTCGCCGTCGGGAAGGGCAGGGAAGCTTTGTGACTTTACTTCCAGCCTTTAAACTTTGGCTTCATAACCTGCCCCTGGCTTACAGCTTTTAATTCACCCCTGAAAGCTCAGCTGCAAAATGAAAAGCCGTTAAATGTGTGTGTGTGTGTGTGTGTGTGTGTGTGTGTGTGTGTGTGTGTGTATACATGTATGTGTGTGTGTGTGTGTATACATGTATGTGTGTGTGTATTCATTCCCTATGGGTCTTAATGACAGGAATTACAGTGCATTCTAATCCAATTTACCCAAACCATTTTCAAACGAAAAAACCCAACTGAAAAATGAAATAAACGTCGAAAAATGCAGTTTGTACGTGAAAGGTATTAAGAACAAGAATTTTTTCACTTGTCAATGGGAATGAGAAGACTTGATAGTGGGGGATTGGTTGTGGGAATAGGAAAAAGAGAGAGTCACTCTTTGGATGCATAATTTTTCCCTTCTGCACCATTTTCTTCAATTTGTCAGCCTTCAGAGGGCTCAGAGTTTTATGTAGTACTGCCCTTTAATAAAAAGGTATTTCACAGAAAGCCACCTTTAGGAAAAATAAAGAGAAAACATGAGAGCTCTTGGACATTCATCAGAGTAGCACCTTAGCAAGCATAACAAGCTGAAGCCTTTGCCTCTTCCTCTCAAGAGGAGGTACATCGCAATGAAACAGAACATTTGGGTTCAAAGAAAAGTACACCATTCAAGTTTGTTCCATATGATATTCTCTGAATGGAGTAACTTGGTGAACATAGCTTTGCTTGAGATTTGACACCTAAAACCACTTTCTAAAAAAAAAAAACAAACTATAGTATGTTTGGGGGCTTTTTACAAAAATACTTTAGATTTTTCAAAGGCTGCTTTATGAAAAGTTAACTGAATAGTCATGAGATGTCAATGTTTGTGTATGTAATATGTGTACATATACATGTGCACATATGTGTTATGTCGGTTTACTACTGCAGTAGCTACACAGTATTGAAAGAGGTTGTGAAAGCAGGCATTTTTATGATTTTTCTGACTTTACGGGGATTTTTCTGACTTTATGTTTTTAAGGTTTTAAGATTTTTTTAATATGCACAAATGGAAGTTAAATGCATCACATCAGTTCATGTGATAAGTTGCAGTAACAGATTTTATTAAATCATTATTGTATTTCTAAGGTAAGTCTACCTGTTTGGGATGTATTTATTTTTAAATACATTTATTTTTGTTTGCTCATACTTTACTTAGAAATTTTACATTTCTGGTTCACAAGTTTGAGACCCGCATTGGGCTCTGTGCTGTTCAGAGCCTGGAGCCTGATTTCGATTCTGTCTCCCTCCCTCTCTGACCCTTCCCGGCTTGTGCTCGGTCTCTCTCTCTCAAAAATAAATAAACATTAAAAAAAAAGTTTCCTCTAATTGCTGTATTTAAGTTTAAAACTACTTCTCTCTATATTACTTAACAGTATGTCCTGAGCTGTGATACATGGTATTTTCAGTTGTTCAGTTCCTACCATTTTCTCATTTTCATTTCTTTCTTGATTCATGAATTATAAAGAAGTATGTTTTCAAACTTTCAAAAACACAGATTTTGGGAGTTATTATTTCTTAACATGTTTTGTATGATTTCTATTCTTTTGTTTTTGTTGAGAATTGTTTTGTGACCTGCTGTCAGTGAGTGCGTGTGTGTGTGTGTGTGTGTGTGTGTGTGTGTGTGTGTCTGCCTGTCTGTGTAATGTTCTATATATGCCTGAGAGGAAAGTCTATATTCTCTAAATAGTGGGGTAGAATTCTTTCTTTATATTGTGCTGTTTAAATCTACCTTATCCTATTTTTATTTGATAGAATTGTCGATCACCAAGAATGGTTTTTACCTTTCCCATAATTGTGGATTTGTCCATTTCTCTTTATTTTTATGCACATTTTTGCTTCATGTAACTTAAGATTATATTGTTGGATATATATAAAAATTGAGAATTGCTATGTATTTCTGATAACTGCCTTTATTATGTAATTGATCCTCATAATCCGTAACATTTTTATTTTAATCTGTTTTGTCTAATACTTACATAGCTCAGTGTTTTTCATATCTCTTTCTGTCAGCTTACTGTGTGATGGTAACAATGCCCTTCTTGCCTTTTTTTCCCATCCTTCTTGCATTCTCTTGTACCAAATGAATTCTTTATTCCTCTTTTTCCTCTACTAATATAGAAGCTTTGCCTTCTATTTCTATTCTTTAAATGTTTACCTAAATGTTTTTATTTAGGGCTAACTTGTAAGTTTATTTATAGAATCTTAAATTTACTGCCTGATTTTTACATATGCACATATCCATGTAACCATGACCCATATCAAGATCTATAGCATTTCCGTCACCCCAAATATTTCCCTCGTGTCCCTTTCAAAACAATACCTTCCTCCCAGAGGTAACCATAACTTATGGTGACTTATATCAACCATAACTTAGTTTTGCCTTCCCTTAAACTTTATATAAATGGAGTCATGTAAAATAAACTGTTATGTATCTGGCTTATTTCACTCACTATGTTATTTCTGTGATTCATCCATGTATTGCATGCACCAGTGGTCTGCTCTTTTTGATTTTCTAGTATTCACTGTATGACTATACTACAATTTATTTTTTCATTTTCCTGTTGATGGATAGGGGCTTGTTGGGGTGGGGGTGATTCTTGTTTCCTCCAGTTCTCCCAGCACTGCCCCCCTATCCAATCAGTCCCCAGTCCCAAAATGCATCCAGACTACACTCACTTAACTACTTCTGCACCTCTACTACCTTCATACAAATTATCACCACCTGAGGAACAATATATATACCCATTTACATACATGTACATATACATTTGGTTTTTGTCCCCACTTCCTGGCACAGAGCTCCTAAAACCTTTGGGATTTCCTGAAGGATAGATTTTCTTTTGTTATTCATCAAAGCCCCTTTTGACCACACCTGAATTTATGCTAGTAAGGTTACTCCTACTGGGGGTCCTAGATAGTTTCAGGATGGGAACTGGTAGCCTAAGGAACCTGTGATTACAGGGTTAGAACTTTGAGGTCCCCTCTACACACACACACACACACACACACACACACACACACACACACACACACACCAGGAAAGAGTGAGAGGCTGGAGATGTTTTTTAAATCTTTCTTTCCAAAGTAAGGGACCATCGTGTGTCTGAAATTTTTGTTTCCTTTTGTTCCAGGGCTCCTCTCAAACTACTTTGGTGATGTCCCAGGAGCCCAAAGAGGCCACTACAATTCAATACTGTCTTTGGGAAAGTTTTGTCAGGGAGAAAGAAAGTAAACAGTATTAGGGCCATAGCTGCAAAGCATAAAGTCTGCAGGGGTTGGAGGGGAAGGGTGCTCAGTGAACTGGCAAGTTCCCGTACCCTTAACTAATGGTATGTTACAAAGAGTCCTGGAGCTTTATCTCAACCTCAAGGGTATACCCAGAATCTTAACAATCAAAATATTTCTTCACTGTGCTTCCAGAGCACTGGATCAGGAGTCAAGACTCACCAGATACCTAAACAAGCAAGCATACTGGAGATAAAATGTCTCGATGCTTGCTAAGTCAGTCCAGTTGTCCTGTCCCAGGGTCCTTTGGTGGCTCCGATTCAGGTCTGAGTAGGCACATCATAGAAGGGTCAGAAACAGCACCAGACAATTGTTAAAGATGACAAGACAGACTTAAGTATAACTTAAACTGTATAAACTGAGCTCAGCTCCAACTCAAAGGAGACGTTTTTAAAGGGAGAAGAGAGGGAACAAAAAGGGGTGATGGAGAAGTAAAAAATGTGGGACTAACGGGCTATGGGGGAATGGAAAAATTACAGAGAGGGTTGTGGAAAATTACTGAAAATGGTTTGGAAATGTGGGTTGGGACAATATACATTTTGCAGTGTGGGAACATTGTGCTTTCTTAGACAAAGACTCAGCATGGGGGCTGGAGTCACCTTTAAAGACATGTCCCAACACAGGTGGAAACTAGGCTAGACTTACATCGAGTCTCTTAGCACAGTGTTTGGACAAGTCCTTTGTGCTGCATGGGACTTCCTAGTTCACAGAGTGACTAATTTAGGGTGGTATCTTTGGTTTTGAATGCTGCAGAGCGGAAGCACATGTTTGGACTGATACAGGACCCACACCTCACTACTGAACAATCACTACTGGTATGGTGAAAACATACCAAGTTATTCTCAAGAAAACAGCCAGCCTGGTGGATTGGTTAATATTGTAAAGTCTGAGAAGCAGGACAGTTCAGCTCCCCCCATAAATGCTAAGTGGAACACCCCACGTGAAGCATCTGATATGCTTCACATGTAAGCCATGTGGGACTGGCTTTAGGATAATCAAGATACTCACCCACTGAATATGCTGGTTACCCAGGTCATGGTAAATGTTGTGGTTAGGGGGCCCTTTTGCATAGGCATCTCATGTTACAAAATAGAGGGGCAGTCTGAAAAGCCTCATAGAATTTGTAATCTCAGCTTCCCCTCATGGGTCTTGTAGGTGCTAAAAAAAAAAAAAATACTAGCAATAAAATGGAGAAAGGCAGAAAGAGTTAGGGGACTTGTCCCATGGTTATTAAGAAGTGACATAAATAGAATGGACATTGATAAGGTTAACAAAAGTCTTAATGCAGCACTATCCAAGGCTGTGTAGACCAATGGGACCTCCTGCTAGTCCTTCAACATCAAAGAGCCTCAAATAAATCTGCTCTATTTACCCCCAGTTTAGGAGCATTTTAAAAGCCTGAAAGTAAAGATTACAATGAGAAACTGAATTGGAATCTCCTGAATTAACGGTCATCCAGATCAATTAAGATAAAGATTGACAAATGGCCTAGGTCCCTGAGCTGGACACGTGCTGGGAGCACAAAGTCTTATGAGTGGATAAATGGTCAGGAGTGGAGTAGTTTCTGGGACTCATAGACAAGGGAACCTCATGCACTGGGGTATCAAAACCCACTGGTGCATCCCTAACAGGAGCTGTAATCAGAATGAAAGAATAAAGAAATGTTAAGGGTTGATAGAGTTGAAATGGAAGTTTGGGTGAAAACTGGAATTTTTACAGAAAGTGATTGGGTCTCTGTGTCTCTTTCAGCTGAATGTATTAAATGGATGGATATTGTGTCTGGTAGGGGAATATTTCCCCTACCTAGCATTGTAAAATACAAGGCATGCCAATCCACCCTTCAAGGAATATTAGTTAGACATGCTAAATGAGGACAAATAAGACTGCCCAAACCCACACAGTGTAAAATAAAAACTGGAGTGCTGGTGTGGGACAATTCTCTGTATGAGAGACCTGTGTGGTGTGTAAACCGGGGTTATGGCAAAAGCCTATGAATGCCCCACAGTGATGACTACTGAGATTTTGGGATAGAGAATTTCCATTTGAGAGGCAGTTACTAGCTTGCTATTGGACATTAATTGAATTGCCTCTATGACTGAAGGTTATATATAATCACATCACCTCACACCCATTAGGATGGTTACTATCAAAGAACCAAAACAAACAAAACCCCACAAAATAACAGATGTTGGCAAGGATGCAGAAAAACTGAAATGCTTGTATACTGCTGGTAGGAATGTAAAATGGTGCTGCCACTATGGGAAACAGTATGGTGTTTCTTCCAAAAAATCAAAGTAGAATTACCATATGATCCAGCAATCTCTGGGTGTATACATATATCTGGGTATATATCCAAAGACTTGAAAACAGGGTCTCAGATATTTATAAACCCATGTTCACAGCAACATTATTCACAATAGCCAAGAGATGGAAACAACTCAAGTTGCTTCAGATGAATGCACAGATGAATGGATAAACAAAATGTAGCATTTACATACAATTTAACATTAGCCTGAAAAAGGAAAGAAATCCTGACACCTGCTACAACATGGATAAACCTTGAGGACATTATGCCAAGTGAAACATGCCAGTAACAAAAAGACAAATACTGAATGATGGTTCCACTTGTATGGGGTATCTAGAGTGGTCAAGTTCATAGGAAGAGAAAGTAGAGCAGTGGCTGCTAGGAGTTGGAGGGAGGAGAAATGAGCTGTTGTGTAATTGATATAGAACTTCCATTTTGCAAGATGGAAAAGTTCCAGGGATTGGTTTTGCACAACAATGTAAATATACTTACTACTACTAAACTGTACACTTAAAAATGGTTATGATGCTAAACTTCATGTCATATGTATTTAACCATAATTAAAGATGTTTAAATAAAAAATAATGACCTTAAAACCCGAAATATCAGTGATATCTTGGGTTTGGTCAGAGAAACATGCCAATGGGGAGAGCAGTGCCCAGAAGTGTTCCATAATAAAATGGAGATGGTTTTTACAGGAATATGCTACCAGAAGAATGCAGAAAGTTACCCAGTGGATTCACAAGCAAGCAACTAGACTTTTCCCCTTGGACTGACTTTGGGACCACATGAGGAGCTCCCAGATTTTATTCTACAGATAGTGCCCTATAAACAGTTTCCCGATTGACCAACAAAAAGCTGCTTGGTTAATGGATAGCAATTCCAAGGTGAACAGACAGCATCTTATTTGAAAGGCTAAAAACTGTGTTGGAGGAAGGTAAAAATAAATCTACTTGGGAGACTGAATCACATGCGGTTTTCTTAGCAGTGACTGAAGAACTGAACAATGGTAAAAGCCCCTAGGTTTGAGCTTTTACTGACTCAGGGGTGGCGTCCAATGGCCTGGCCATATGGTCAGGCAGAAGAGCAGTGGAAAACTGGCCAATTAAAGAGCTGCCCCTGGGGTACCTAGCTGGCTCAGTGAGTAGAGCATGTGACTCTTGATCTTGGGGTCATGATTTTGAGCTCCACATTGCGCATAGATATTATTTAATAAATAAAAGGGGGGTTTTTTTTGTTTTGTTTTTGTTTTTTTTTTTGGTAAAGAAAGAGATGTCCCTAGGAGGTATGGGACCAACTTTGCTTATCCAGTGGTAGATGCAAATGTTTAGAATACTATAAAAAAACCATAACAGAAGATATTGCACCAATTTGGATCACCAAGTCATATTTCTTCAGACCTAGGAGCATACTTACAGCCCATAATGTCCAACAATGAGTAGAGGGGTAACTTCCTCAGTAATAGTTTGACAGAGAATTGGAATGGGCAATTAAAACATTGGTCATCTGAAACAGGGAGATAAAGGCATGAAGGGCTCATGAGTATGTGCTCACACTCAACATAAGGAGGGCTAAGGAACTGTCCTCACTAAATACTCGTGTGTGTGTGTGTGTGTGTGTGTGGTGGATCTGGGGATGAGGATTGGAAGAGGATGGTAGAATGACCATGCATCTTCCCAGGGGAAGATGACTAATTACTGTAATTTTTTCCTTCTTCTTCTTATCACCTCAACTTTCTTTCTCTTACTTAATGGGTACAGGAGCAGGTCTTCAGCTGTAAGTTCCAGAAGCAAGGATGATTCCTAAGAAATTATATTTTATTTTTAAAAATATTTTATTTATTAATTTTGAGAGAGAGAAAGAGGCAGAGTGGGGGCGGGGGGGAAGAGAGAGAGATTGATTGATTGATTGATTGATTGCCAAGCAAGTCCCATACTGTCAGCACAGAGCCCAATGCAGGGCTCAATTTCACCAACTGCAAGATCATGACCTGAGATCAAGAGTCTGGACACTTAACCGGCTGAGCCACCCAGGTGACCCTGTAACTAAATTTTAAACCTTATGTCAGAATTCCTAAGGATCTGATGGGGTATACCTTTACCCTATTTGGGAAAACCATGATTAGCACTGTATGCAGCTATGTCTAATGGTAAAAAAATACCCAATAATTCTGTACCTATGTAACCTTACTCTAAATAAATGGGAGTGGACTGAGGAGGAGGTACTTGCTAGACTAATATTGCTGTCTGCAATCTACAGCCGCACAGTGTGTGAACCTAACGTCCCTTCCAAAGGTGGAAAACGTTGGGAATAAATGGAGCGAAAATAAATAAATAAATGCGTTCTATAATGAGGGAAATTCAAAACTACATTAACACGTCAAAAGAGGCTCAAAGCAAGAGATGATATTTTCTCTTAGCTCAGTTAGACCAGATGCCTGAAAAATTAAATATTTTAATAATTAAAATTCCTGAAACTGCAACATTAAGTAGATGAGTATTTTATGTGTTTACATCTGTCCCCCATGTATACGTGAAAAAGAATGCTAATACTATTTTTCACTCCTTTTACAGCTACTGGCAGCAAACGGTAGTAGATCTGAATAGTTAATGAAGATGTGAATACTAGTGGACAGAGAAGTGTAGTGTTTAAATGGGGTGTCTCTTGATCAGATAGGGGGCCCCCAAATGTGGGGCAACAATCAGGTGGAAGCCTGTGGCCTGGTAGGTGGAAGAGTTCACCTGAGGCAGAGCAAAGGAAACCTAAGTTTACACAATACAAAGCAGGGGAACATCAGGCAGAACAATAGAGAAGAGGCTATCTGCCTGAGGCAGTGGGTGTGGAACACACTGCAAGGGATAGGTGGGCAGGACCGGAGGGGAGAGGCTATCTGCCAGGAGGCAGTGGGTGGGGATGGTTTTTAAAGGGGGAAGGTGAGGGGAGGTATGTCGATGTTCGGAATTCTCCTTTTTGGTAACTGTGCCTAGTTGTAAATAGCCCATTGGTCAGTTAGGGCCTATGGATATTTTTGAGGTGGGTTGCCTGATGGGCCTGTCTGTATTCAGCCGGGAGGTCATTGTGGGCCCTTTCTACAGTCCATTGCTCAGGCCTGTTTGCCTAAAAGCCACCTTTACAGGAAGGGTACATTAAAGAAAGGAGAGCCAGGCAAGGGAGTGCAAGGGGATTCCCTATGGAGTATCTCACTGGCTACAGTATCCTCCACGAGAGTAACTGGACCAGGGAACCCTAGATGGGAACCCTAGATGTGGGTAGAGAAGCTCCAAGATGAAAAAAAGAAATCTATCCACTGTCAGGGAATATAGATGACATTTTGAGAAAAAGAATAATCACCTCCCTCCAATAATAATAATCATCTATGCAAAGGGCTATGCCTTGAGGAGGAAGAGTTGGAATACAAAGGAACTGCCATGAAGGTCTATTTCTCAGGGCAGAAATAGAGTCAACTGAATGAGATCCCCATCCTTCCTAAGAGGAAGGTCAGGGGAGTATCTCTGGAAACAGCACCAATACCTATGGCCTGAAACCCTAAATTCCTTTCCAGTATTTTCAGGAACTGAATTTTGGTCCAACCATCCAGACACATGGAGTGATCTCGTAACTCTATACTATGCCACAAGCTCCTTGACAGTGAAGAGGGAGCTTCCTGGCCACTCTGCAGCTTGGGCACTGCCTTTCTTAAATTTTAAATTTTTTTATTGTGGTAAAATACACCTAACATAAAATTTGCCATCTTAACCATTTTTAGGTATACAGTTCAGTAGTTGTGATGTTGTGGTTTATTATATATTTTTGTCTTGGTCCATAGTTTCCTGCTCATGCTCCTAAAACCCTTGGCATTTCCTGAGGATCAAGAGCAATAGGACCATCTTTTAATATTTAGTCTTTTGTCACAGATTCTTGAAATAGCTTCAGGACCATAAAGGTGAAGAGAGTGTCTTGTTATTCATAACAAGCCCCTTTCAACCACACCTAAGTTTATCATGTTAATGAGATAACTTTTGAAAGGATTTTAGGATGGAGTCTGGTTGCCAAGGGAACCAACCAAAGGATTAGAGGGCTGGAATTTCCAGCCCTACCCCAACCCCAACCTCTCTGGAGGGGAGAGGGACTGGAGTTTGATTAATTCATTGGCTAAGGTGATGGAACTCAATCACACATGTAATGAAGCCTCCACAAAAAACCAAAAGCAGTGGGTTTGGAGAGCTCCCAGGCACTCTTGCTCAGGGAGAGTGTGGAAGCAATGCATCCTTTCCCCATACCTTGCCCTTAGCTTATCTTCCATCTGGTTGTTCCTGAACTCAGGAAGATTTTGTAACAAACTGGTAATCTAATAAGTAAAATGTTTTCCTCAGTTTTGAGACACTCTAGCAAATTAGTCAAACCTCAAGAGGGGGTCCTGGGAACCCTGCTTCATAGCTGGTGAGTCAGAAGCACAGGTACAATCCGGACTTGTGACTGGTATCTTAAAGAGCAGGGGTGTGGGGCAGTGATGCAGGACTGAGCTTTCAACGTGTGGGGTCTGAGACTATCTCCAGGTGGATAGTGTCAGAATTGAGTTGAATTCATTTGGTGAGTGATAGCAGGTATCCAATTTTGGGAAATCCATTTCTGCCCAACTTTAGGAAAGTGGCTTCACATATTGAGAACTCAGCTTTATTATGAGTGGTCAAATTGCCTAAGCGGAAAAGATCTGGGAACTAAAAAAGTAACGCAAGCCACTTAGGCCTCTGAGCGCTGTCCAGGGTCCTGCTTTCTCTGCCTATGCAGACCAGGGTTGGGTTTGCCTCCTTACCAAGCACGTCCACGACGCTAACGGCGCCCCAAGCCGAAATCTGAGGGTGCTTGGCTCAGGGACACAAGCTTAGGGAGCGGACTACCCGACCCGCGACTCCCACTCCCCGCAAGCCTGGTCAGAACGGCCCGCGACCCGACGGGTCAAAAGCTTAGGCTTGCCAGCACCGCAGCGCCCACCCCCCTACCCCACCCCCACCCCACCCCCGCGCACCTGTGCACCCTACCCTGGCCTCCCCAACCTGCTGAGCTCGCCTTCCCCCCTCCTACCTAGCCACAACCTCGGACACCCCACACAAATCTTCCGACTCCGTCTCCCTTCCAGGCTTCCTCCCAGGACCTGAGGGCAGATTCGCCAAACTTAATAATTCACAAAAGCCAACTGGAAACGAAGCA
The DNA here is from genome assembly GCF_018350215.1 of Panthera leo. Lineage (NCBI taxonomy): Eukaryota > Metazoa > Chordata > Mammalia > Carnivora > Felidae > Panthera > Panthera leo. The sequence continues at coordinate 64,087,148 of NC_056688.1, read as the reverse complement.
CTCTCCTCTCCACCAGGGTTGGAATCCAGGGACTACCACGCAATGGGGAGAATGCAAATTCAGGGGTTTCCTAAGAGCAGGGCGTTCCCAAGCTGTGAGAGTCTGCGGTTTTTCCCAGGATAACAGTATCACCAACTTCACGGGGTTGCTAGTAAGTTGGATAGTAATACAGATGTCCTCAGGAGGAGTGGGATATTTTTGCTTTCATTCATTAATAGCCCACACTGCCAAGACACCGCGCTGTGGGCTGGAAATAGAACAGTAAAGAGCTGTGGTCCTGCCCTCACTGAAATTACACTGTGTTGATAAAAAGAGACAATAAGGAAATCTTTGTGAAGTCTTAGGAAATAAAGAAACATCAATGCTTTGTTAGAAAAGGGGGGCAAGCAGTGGTACTTCCGATTATAGTGCTCAACCTTTCTGACAAGTGATATTTAAACTGCAGTGTAAATGAAAAACAGTATGGAGATTCCTCAAAAAATTAAAAATAGAACTACCCTACAACCCAGCAACTTCACTACTTGGTATTTATCCAAGGGATACAGGTATGCTGTTTCAAAGGGACGCATGCTTCCCAATGTTTATAGCAGCACTATCAACAATAGCCAAAGTATGGAAAGAGCCCAAATGTCCATCGACTGATGAATGGATAAAGAAGATGTGGTGTGTGTATATATACAATGGAACATTACTCAGAGATTAGAAAGAATGAAATCTTGCCATTTGCAACAACGTGGATTGAACTATAGGGTATTATGCTAAGTGAAATAAGTCAGTCAGAGAAAGACAAATATCACATGTTTTCACTCATATGTGGAATTTAAGAAAACAGATGAACATAGGAGAAGAGAAGCAAAAATAAGATGAAGAGGGAGACAAACCATAAGAGACTCTTAAATACAGACAACAGGGTTGATGACAGGGTGATGGGTGGGGGTATGGGCTAAATGGGTGATGGGTATTAAGGAGGGCACTTGCTGGGATGAGCACTGGATGTTATATGTAAATGATGAATCACTAAATATCCCTGAAATCATTATTACACTACGTTAACTAACTTGGATTTAAATTTAAAAAAACAATAATAAATTTCAGTGTAAAGGATGGTCCAGAGTTAGGTGCGTTGAAGAGTGGAAGAGCACAGTGGACAGACAGGATCACCAATGCAAAGGACCAGTGGTGAAAAACTTGGGACAAAGAATTGAGAAGAAATCACTAGGTTCTTTAGTGAGAGGAAAGAGGAACCAAATTATGCTGCCTTTTAAATAAGGATAATTTGGCCCAACTCTCACATAATTCACTTACTCATTCATTCATTCAACAAATATTTATTGGGCACCCACTATCATGCAGGCACTGTACTGGGTGTTGGAGATTCTGAGGTGAAGACAAATAGGAAAGAGGGATGTTTAATTAAACAACTAATTACATTTGAAAGACAAAAATTATTAACAATATGTGAATTCATAGTCTTTCTTCCTTCTATTTCTATAAAGGAATCTGCTAATTTCCACCCTTTAATCTGCTCTTAAAGGTAACTTATCTTCTGGGAGAGTATCTATGATCAAAAAATAAAGGAGTGAAGACTGAAGAGTGAAGAGGAAAAAATTAGAACATTATGTGCAAAAAAAGAGACAAAATGATAAGCCGAACACAGTATTACGTTTGAAAGTAATGTTAATTGTCAGTGGTTTACACTGTGTTTGGAGGTCAAGAGATAAAGCCGAATGTAAACTATCAGAGGCAGAAGAAGAGGGAAAAGACTTGAATATAGTTTTCTGTTTTGCTTTTAAAGAGAACTACTTTGAGAGTGGTGCAGAGAACAGAGGAGAACACAAGCCAGGAGACAAAACAGGAAATGATGACCTAAAATAAACTGTACTAAGACTAGAAAGAAGAAATATTTTTAACCTGGTTTTCTTATAATTTTTCTCTTTCACTCTTAAAGAAGTGTATTGACAACATAAGGTGATACGAAAAAGTTGGGTTTTGGGAGTGAACGGTCAAAAAAGAATTCTTGAGAGGGCTTCAGTACAAAAAAGGTGGTCCCATTAAAGCACAAAGACAGGACCTGTGGGCAGAAACAGCTGCACAGGGGTTGTGATGGATAACTGATTATATACCTATATAACTTCAAGGGACAGCACAAGTCTCTAAGGAATTTGGAAGCAAGGTTTCCAGGAACTTGAAGTGCTGTTATTAGGAAAAGGTCATTTATTCCTATCTAGTAAAACCTTAGACATGAGACCCTTCACAAGTGTATCAGTGAACTATATGCTTGAAGGATGATTGCTAACATATACCTTGGGGGGTAGAGATAAAACAAGTTTCCAAAGGAATTTTTTATTTTTGAGAGACAGCGTGAGCAAGGGAGGGGCAGAGAAAGAGGGAGACGGGGCATACCAAGCAGGCTCCTCACTGTTAGTGCAGCCCAACTTGGGGCCAGAACCCACAAACCTTAAGATCATGCATGACCTGAGTGGAAATCAAGCGTCAACGCCTACCAGACTAACCCAACCAGGTGCCCCTCCAAAGGAATTTTTACATGTTAAAGTAGACTTACAGGATCCTGGAGGGGTCAGGATAACGTTAAGCTAAGGGTATTAACAGCGAGGAGGTTGAATTCCTAAAGGAGGGTCACTCTGCCTGTCTCAAGAACTTGTCAATGGGTTGTAAGTTGTAAGGAACTTTTTCTTCTTTTGCCTTTGTTCTCCACTTCATAAGGTACCATGTGTTTTTCCCCACACCACCAAATAATTCTCCTCAGACACTGACTGGATATACTACAAATTCACTCAATACAGACACTACCTAGAGATAGCATCAGATCCCATCAGTTAAGGATGGAGTCCCACAAGACTACCCCCACATCAGATGCTAATTGAAAGTCCAGGTTGTTAACCTGTGCATCAGACTGGCTATAGATAAATCAGTCTGTCAATGACCCTCTTGCTCAACTATAGACCTCCAATGGTTATTTCTTATTGCATTTTCCTGAGGCATGGATGATAACTGGAACATGCCAACAGCCAGACCAGAAGAGCCTGGATAGTAACTGAATACCTGAAAAAAACATACCCCTTCCCTGCCCATGATCATGGGCTGAACATATACCGACCCCCACTTGTGATCACATGTCCTCTGCCCGGTCTCTTGCACATAACCCCCCACCCAAACCTCTCTCAACAAAGCTCTAAGTGTCCATCTTGCTGTTGGAGAGGTCAGTTGTTAAGGCTTGAGCTCCCATCTGCTGTCACCCAAAATAAAGCTCTCCTGTCTCTTGAGTTATTGGCTTCTCTTATGACTTTTATCAGAATTTGTTTGGCAACAGTGTTGGCACACCCAGCCATAAGCTCTGCTTTCCATTTGTGCAGCCCCCTTGGGATTCCCTGGAAGGGAGGAGTTGGCCATGGCAGCATGCCAGGGCTCACCCATTCTTTCCCGAGCAAGTGGCTGTGACAGATCTTTGGTAATACCAAGGCCCCTCCTTGGGTTCGATTAACTCGCTAGAGTGGCTCATAGACTCAGGAAACCAGTATACTTATCATATAGGTCACTTTTAGGCAAACAGGCTAGAGTGATGGTGTGCAGAAAGGGCCCAAAGAGACCACCTGGCTGAATACAGACAGTCTCATCAGGCAACCAACCTCAAAAATATCCAAAGGCCCTAATTAAACCAATGGTCTACTTAAAACTAGGCAGCTACCAAAAAAAGGGAAGATTCCATACATCTCCATATCTCATCTCCCCCCTTTAAAAACAGCCCCTACCCACTGCCTTCTTGCAGAGGGCTTTTCCTTTGCTGTCCCTGCCCACCTATCCCTTGCGGTGTATTGAGTAAATCTTTGTTCTGCCTCAGGTTAATTCTTTCACCTCCTGCACCACCAGCTTCTATAGATTGTCATCCCACATTTGGGGGCCTCCATTCAAACAAGAGACACCCCATTTAAACATCACACTTACCATTACTGGTCTATTACAATACAAGTGGTATATGAACAGCCCAATGGAGTCTGCTCTTAGGGAGCAAGGTCCCTAAGAGCAGGAGCTTCTGGTCCCATGAAGTTTGGGGACTAGGAGGTTGACACATTTGGGTTCACCATCCTGGAAGTTCTTCAAACATTCTCTTGGGTTTTTATGGACACTCCATTACATAGGCATGACTCATGGAATCACTGGCTATTTCGCTATTGGTGATTCAACCTCCAACACTCCCCCATGCAGTTGAGCTATTACTGAAAACTCCAACCCTCAAATCCTGATTGGTTCCCCTGGCAACCAGCCCATCATCCTCAGGAGATTTCCAGAGATTACCTTATTAACATAAATTCTTGTAGTTGGATAAAAGACACCTGTTTCACCTTTTGGCTCTGAGGCAATTTCAGGAACTGAGGACAAAAGACCAAATATTATAACAAAAGATGTTCCCATTGCTCTTCTGGTTTAGGAAATTCCAAGTGTTTTGGGAGCTGTGAGCCAGGAAACTTGAAGACAAGAATGTATTTATCATAAATCACAGCACAGTTGGGTAAAGACAGTTGTCCTGCCTTCTCCTACTTCCCTCACCTTAAAGTTCATTCTCTCGTAGGCTAATATTCAAGGTCATTAGACCAATATTTTTAGCCTCCATTTTACAGATAACTCAAAGTATGAAAATAGTAAGTATCTGCCAACATTACAGAGCTTGCAACTGGTAGTAACAGGACTAAAATCTTTTGATCCCAGGATCACTTGACATTTGGAAAACCACTTGATATCAGTGGCAACCCTCAGTTAAAACCACCAAAAATCACTCGTTGGTAGCCAAATCATCACAGTTGAGATCCACTATTTTTTTTTTTTTTAATGTTCATTTATTCTTGAGGGAGAGAGACAGAGCATGAGCAGGGGAGGGCAGAGAGGGAGACAAAGAATCCAAAGCAGGCTCCAGGCTCTGAGCTGTCAGCACAGAGCTCAACATGGGGCTCGAACTCATGGACCATGAGATCCACTGTTATTAGAGGTGAGCACTAAGAAAACTTATCCAAGGGGCACCTGGGTGGCTCAGTCAGTTGAGCGTTCGACTTCGACTCAGGTCATGATCTCACACTCAGGGGTTTGCCCTGCGTAGGACTCTGTGCTGACAGCTCAGAGCCTGAAGCCTTGCTGCCTTGCTTCAGATTCTGTGTCTCCCTCTCAGTCCCTCCTCCACTGGCACTCTGTCTCTCTCGCTTGCTCTCTCAAAATAAACATAATAAAAAAATTTATAAAGAAAAATTATCCAAAATCTTAAAGTAGGCAAAAGGGATTACTGGGTATCCTTTCATTGCAGTGCTAGGCATGGTCTACCAGGCTGGGAATTATCTGATTTTCTAGGGCTGTGTATTTCTGTTACATTAAACAAGGTGGCTAAGGGGAGTTTTGGCGTGGTGGTAGGGGTCCAGAGCCAATGGCCAAGAAAGAATTCTTGAGACATCTTTGGTGCAAAAAGGTGATTTTATGAAAGCACTGAGACAGGACCCATGGACAGAAAAAAGTTGCACTAGGGTTGTAAGGAGTGACTGATTATGTATGGGAGTTGGGGGAGGTAAAGTGAAGGGGAAATTTCTAAAGGGATTTTCTTCTGCTAAAGAAGAGTCCCAGGATACTGAAGGCCTAGCTATTGTCAATCTAAGGTTGTTTATTCCCTCTAGCAGAGCATTAACATTAAGACAGTAGGGAGTTCCTGGAGAAATGTTATACTCTGCCGGCCTCAAGTATTTGTCAATGGGCTGCAGGTTGTAAGGAAATTTAATTTTATCTGCTATTTCCTTCTGCCTTTGTTTCTCACATCAGTGCCATTAGACTGAGGTGGTTCTAATATGTTAGCAGCAGGTTAGGGAGAGCAAGATGGCATCTCTCTTATCAAGCAATGGCCTGTGTCAAGCAATGACCCAAGCAGTTAGGGCATTTCAGTTGAGACCAGATATTGCCAAGACCAGCACCGGCTGATGACACATTCAGAACTTATAACCAGCAGAAACAGAGGAAGTTTGCAGGGGCCCAAGACTGACTAAACACCTTTAAAAAGGTAGGATTTTTGCAGCAAACTGTCAGACTCTCCAAACACTGACCTCCTCATGTCTGGTCATTTCAAAAAGGCAGCTGCTGCTGAAGGTTCTCCCTGACTTATCTCTGAAGAGAACAGAGATCCTTCATTGCTTGAACATAATAAGCAGTAAGTGCTGAGAGCTGACTTCCATGGGGCTGAGGACATAAGTATGCACTGGCTTTGCATTTGGTTAACTTCCTACCCTCTGGTCTATCTTGTTTGCTCTAGAACTTGTTTTGTGCATTGCTTTGTGTGCTGTGTAAGAAGCCCAATTAATCACAGAGTGAAAGGTCATGGAGTTTGGAATTCTGAACCTGCTTCATAATTATGTTAACTTTATGATTGAATACAACTGACACTGTGGTGTCATGACACCTATCCAAGCAAATCAAAATATAAGCCTGTAACAGCCTCAAGGTTAAATGGAAACCTAAGGACAACCAACCTCAAATAGCCTAACCAAGGCTTTTCCAAATAAGGAATGTAATACTTCCACTGTACCCAAATAATTTCTTTGTATTGCTCTCACATTTCTCCCATTAAAAGACTTTCTCCTGGCTGTCTTCTGGAGCCCTTCTTGCCACTTCCAGTCTGGTGCTGCACAGTTCAAATTAATTTCCCCTCAAACTCTTAAATGTTTTAATATGCCTCATTTCTTTGACTCTCAATTAGCTATTTGATGAAGAGATTCACAACTAAGGGTACAGATTCTATGCAGAAACCTGACAGCAATGCAAATAATTCTTGTCAGCTAGCAATGCAAATGATTGCTGTAAGATTGAAAAGATAACCCCAAAGGTTATTTATTACCTTGTTGGACATTAACCAGTTTTATATTTCCCTTGAAATGTTATTCTAACTTTTTAAAAAAATGCTATTTCTGGTGGATATATAAACCTTTGTTCCTTAAATGCTTTTTATTTATTTTTTTTTTTAATTTTTTTTTTTTTTTTTTTTTTTTTTTTTTTTTACGTTTACTTATTTTTGAGACAGAGACAGAGTATGAACAGGGGAGGGTCAGAGAGAGGGAGACACAGAATCTGAAACAGGCTCCAGGCTCTGAGCTGTCAGCACAGAGCCTGACGCGGGGCTTGAACTCACGGACTGCGAGATCATGACCTGAGCCGAAGTCGGCCGCTTAACCGACTGAGCCACCCAGGCGCCCCCCTTAAATGCTTTTTAAATCAACACCTCACTGGTTCTCTTACTACCGCATTGATGAATCTTTGGACAAGTACTCATTCTGCATTTAGGTAAGAACCATGATTTTAAATTCTTGAAAATGATATTTTATTGCATCACTGGATACATGCTGGACCAATTAGTCTTTGGAAGACTTTTTAAACCAAAGCAGTGGAATACAAGAACTCTTTTTTCATTGGTTGCTAAGCTGACAATAGGGGAGTTCAAATCTCCCTGTGACATAGTTCTATCACATTTACCCCATAACCACGGCTGCAAAATATCTAAAGCAAAAAGTTTAAGCTATGGTGGGGGGGGGGGGGGGAGAAAATTCCATCATATTAGAATACTTATTCTTCTAATATTAGGAAAAAATATATTTTTTAAATTTTTTAATTTGAGAGAACAAGCGAGCACACCAGCAGGGGAGAGGGGCAGAGGGTAAGCAGGCTCCATCCTCAGCATGGTGCCCAACGCAGGGCTTGATCCCATGACCCTGGGATCATGACCCGAGCTGAAATCAAGAGTCAGACGCTCAACCGACGGAACTACCCAGAGGCCTCTAGAAGAAAATATTCTTAATAATTGATAGATTGAACAGCAAAGATTAGTATAGGAAGATTTGAACTGCAAAATGAAAAGATTAATGGATGTATGTGTGTGTGTGTATATATACATATATGTGTGTGTGTGTGTGTGTGTGTGTGTGTACAGGCACTCAGTTATGGGAAGGTGTACATTCTTTTCAAGCACACATAGAAAACTGATTATAGAATAGGCTATAAAATCTATTTTAACTAATTTCAAAAAAATATTTTCAAACAGAACACACTGATCATAACTCAATTAGGTTAAAAATAACAAAAAGATAACTTTAAAATCCCTTAAGTCTAGAAATTATAATCACACTTCTATTGAGAAGGAAAGCTGGTAAATGCAGATAAAAAGGGCCAGCCAGATGTCCAAGGTTCGATACTCCCTTGGCATGCTTTTAGCTTCTGCAATCTTGCTTGCCTCTTGTATCAGCCGGCAGCCAGTAGTTTGACTATGCTAGTCCCGCCCAACCCGGAAGCACATTATGTATAAAAGATCAGTAAAACCCGAGCCAGATGCTCAGCAGCTCAGTGGGTTAAGCATCTGACTCCTGATTTGGGCTCAGGCCATGATCTCACAGTTCATGAGGTGGAGCCCTGTGTCAGTCTCTGTGCTAACAGCTTGCAGCCTGCTTGGGATCCCAACTCCTCTCTGCCCCTCCCCTGCTTGTGTGCATGTGTTTTCTCATAGTAAATAAACTTAAAAAAAAAATAAAAATACAAAAATGTTAAAGTATAAAAAATAAAGAACCAACAAAGCTAAAGTTTGTTTTGGTCACCCTATTTGATTCTTGGACTATCCTTTTTGACTCCTTAACTATATTATTTGAAATTTCAAGCCCTTCCTTCTCCAGGGCTTGATTTAGGATGAGGGCAGTGACTTGGGTGATACACAAAATTTAAGGAGATATGGAAAAATTCAATCAAGGTAAACATTTTAGTGGAAAGGCGCCTGGGTGACTCAGTTGTTAAGTATCTGACTTTCGCTCAGGTCATGGTCTCACAGTTCGTGAGTTCAAGTCCCACATCCCTGTCTTAGGTCAGCTCAAACCCACTTCGGGTAAAAACACAAGCCCCAAGTGAGCCCCACTTCTCTCTCTCTCTGCCCCTCACTCACTCGAGCCCTCTCTCAAAAAAAAAAAAAAAAAATTAGTGGAATATTCTGTAAATCAAAATTAACACAAAATACCCATGATAACCAAATACCAAAAATTTAGAGACTGTCTGACCCTGCACTTGTACTACACCCATCCTAGTCCCCTCCACCCTCCAGTAAGTGCCTCACTCCCATCACCCTAATCCTGACTGACGGGTTATCTGATAGCAGTGACACACAATCTGTGTTTCCAAAATTTAGTTATGACAGTGCTTCTAATATACGGTTACACTTTCTCACCTAAAAGAGATTCCTGAGTGGTCTCCCTGCTTCCCTCCTACAGTGTGAGAATGGAATGAAGAGTGATCTTTTTAAAATGCCAAACTGCTGGCGTGGAACAGGGAAGATGGCGGCATAGGAGGATGCTGGGCTCACCGCACGTCCTGCTGATCACTTAGATTCCACCTACATCTGCCTAAATAACCCAGAAAACCACCAGAGGATTAGCAGAACGGAGTCTCCGGAGCCAAGCGTAGACGAGAGGCCCACGGAAGAGGGTAGGAAGGGCGGCGAGGCGGTGTGCGCTCCACGGACTGGTGGGAGAGAGCCGGGGCGGAGGGGCGGCCCGCCGGCCAAGCAGAGCCCTGAGTCTGGCTTGCAAAAGCGGAGGGGCCGGATGGAGTGTGTTCTGACAGCAAGCGGGATTTAGCATCTGGGAGGTCATAAGTTAACAGCTCTGCTCAGAAAGCGGGAAGGCTGGAGGACAAAGGGAGGGAGAGTTGCTGAGCCCCCAGACGACAGAGCTCAGTTTGGCGGGGAACAAAGGCGCTAGCCAGCGCCATCTCCCTCGCCCATCCCCCAGCCAGAATCCCAAAGGGAACCAGTTCCCGCCAGGGAACTTGCTTGCTCCATGCAAACACCCAACGCTGTGCTTCTACGGAGCCACCCCTCCGGCAGCGGGTCTGACTCCCTCCCGCTGCCACAGGGCCCCTCCTGAAGTGGATAACCTAAGGAGAAGTGAGCTAAGCCTGCCCCTCCTGCCTCATGCACCTTGCCTAACCACCCCAGCTAATACGCCAGATCCCCAGTACCACAAGCCTGGCAGTGTGCAAGTAGCCCACACGGGCCATGCCACCCCACAGGGAATCCCGCCCCTAGGAGAGGGAAAGAGAAGGCACACACCAGTCTGACTGTGGCCCCAGCAGTGGCCTGGGGGCAGACATCAGGTCTGACTGCGGCCCCGCCCACCAACTCCTGTTATACACCACAGCACAGGGGAAGTGCCTTGCAGGTCCCCACCACTCCAGGGACTATCCAAAATGACCAAACGGAAGAATTCCCCTCAAAAGAATCTCCAGGAAATAACAACAGCTAATGAACTGATCAAAAAGGATTTAAATAATATAACAGAAAGTGAATTTAGAATAATAGTCATAAAATTAATTGCTGGGCTTGAAAACAGTATAGAGGACAGCAGAGAATCTCTTACTGCAGAGATCAAGGCACTAAGGAACAGTCAAGGAGGAGCTGAAAAACGCTTTAAATGAGATGCAAAATAAAATGGAAACGTCCACGGCTCGGACTGAAGAGGCAGAGGAGAGAATAGGTGAACTAGAAGATAAAATTATGGAAAAAGAGGAAGCTGAGAAAAAGAGATAAAAAAATCCAGGAGTATGAGGGGAAAATTAGAGAACTAAGTGATACACTAAAAAGAAATAATATACGCATAATTGGTATTCCAGAGGAGGAAGAGAGAGGGAAAGGTGCTGAAGGTGTACTTGAAGAATTAATAGCTGAGAACTTTCCTGAACTGGAGAAGGAAAAAGGCATTGAAATCCAAGAGGCACAGAGAACTCCCTTCAGACGTAACTTGAATCGATCTTCTGCACGACATAGCATAGTGAAACTGGCAAAATACAAGGATAAAGAGAAAATTCTGAAAGCAGCAAGGGATAAACGTGCCCTCACATATAAAGGGAGACCTATAAGACTCGTGACTGATCTCTCTTTTGAAACTTGGCAGGCCACAAAGGCATGGCAGGAGATCTTCAGTGTGATGAACAGAAAAAATATGCAGCCGAGAATCCTTTATGCAGCAAGTCTGTCATTTAGAATAGAAGGAGAGATAAAGGTCTTCCCAAACAAACAAAAACTGAAGGAATTTGTCACCACGAAACCAGCCCTACAAGAGATCCTAAGGGGGATCCTGTGAGACAAAGTACCAGAGACATCACTACAAGCATAAAACATACAGACATCACAATGACTCTAAACCCATATCTTTCTATAATAACACTGAATGTAAATGGACTAAATGCGCCAACCAAAAGACATAGGGTATCAGAATGGATAAAAAATCAAGACCCATGTATTTGTTGTCTACAAGAGACTCATTTTAGATCTGAGGACACCTTTAGATTGAGAGTGAGGGGATGGAGAACTATTTATCATGCTACTGGAAGCCAAAAGAAAGCTGGAGTAGCCATACTTATATCAGACAAACTAGACTTTAAATTAAAGGCTGTGACAAGAGATGAAGAAGGGCATTATATAATAATTACAGGGTCTATCCATCAGGAAGAGCTAACAGTTATAAATGTCTATGCGCCGAATACGGGAGCCCCCAAATATATAAAACAATTACTCATAAACATAAGCAACCTTATTGATAAGAATGTGGTCATTGCAGGGGACTTTAACACTCCACTTACAGAAATGGATAGATCATCTAGACACACAAGGGCCCTGAATGATACATTGGATCAGATGGACTTGACAGATATATTTAGAACTCTGCATCCCAAAGCAACAGAATATACTTTCTTCCCGAGTGCACATGGAACATTCTCCAAGATAGATCATATACTGGGTCACAAAATAGCCCTTCATAAGTTTACAAGAATTGAAATTATACCATGCATACTTTCAGACCACAATGCTATGAAGCTTGAAATCAACCACAGGAAAAAAGTCTGGAAAACCTCCAAAAGCATGGAGGTTAAAGAACACCCTACTAATGAATGAGTGGGTCAACCAGGCAATTAGAGAAGAAATTAAAAAATATATGGAAACAAACGAAAATGAAAATACAACAATCCAGATGCTTTGGGATGCAGCGAAGGCAGTCCTGAGAGGAATATACATTGCAATCCAGGCGTATCTCAAGAAACAAGAAAAATCCCAAATACAAAATCTAACAGCACACCTAAAGGAAATAGCAGAACAGCAAAGGCAGCCTAAACCCAGCAGCAGAAGAGAAATAATAAAGATCAGAGCAGAAATAAACAATATAGAATCTAAAAAAACTGTAGAGCAGATCAACGAAACCAAGAGTTGGTTTTTTGAAAAAATAAACAAAATTGACAAACCTCTAGCCAGGCTTCTCAAAAAGAAAAGGGAGATGACCCAAATAGATACAATCATGAATGAAAATGGACTTATTACAACCAATCCCTCAGAGATACAATTATCAGGGAATACTATGAAAAATTATATGCCAACAAATTGGACAACCTGGAAGAAATGGACAAATTCCTAAACACCCACACTCTTCCAAAACTCAATCAGGAGGAAATAGAAAGCTTGAACAGACCCATAACCAGTGAAGAAATTGAATCGGTTATCAAAAATCTCCCAACAAATAAGAGTCCAGGGCCAGATGGCTTCCCAGGGGAGTTCTAACAGACGTTTAAAGCAGAGATAATACCTATCCTTCTCAAGCTATTCCAAGAAATAGAAAGGGAAGGAAAACTTCCAGACTCATTCTATGAAGCCAGTATTACTTTGATTCCTAAACCAGACAGAGACCCAGTAAAAAAAGAGAACTACGGGCCAATATCCCTGATGAATATGGATGCAAAAATTCTCAATAAGATACTAGCAAATCAAATTCAACAGCATATAAAAAGAATTATTCACCATGATCAAGTGGGACTCATTCCTGGGATGCAGGACTGGTTCAACATTCACAAATCAATCAATGTGATACACCACATTAATAAAAGAAAAGAACCATATGATCCTGTCAATCGATGCAGGGCTGGTTCAACATTCACAAATCAATCAATGTGATACACCACATTAATAAAAGAAAAGAACCATATGATCCTGTCAATCGATGCAGAAAAGGCCTTTGACAAAATTCAGTACCCTTCCTTAATAAAAACCCTTGAGAAAGTCGGGATAGAAGGAACATACTTAAACATCCTAAGAGCCATTTATGAAAAGCCCACAGCTAACATCATCCTCAATGGGGAAAAACTGAGAGCTTTTTCCCTGAGATCAGGAACACGACAGGAATGCCCACTCTCACCGCTGTTGTTTAACATAGTGCTGGAAGTTCTAGCATCAGCAATCAGACAACAAAAGGAAATCAAAGGCATCAAAATTGGCAAAGATGAAGTCAAGCTTTCACTTTTTGCAGATGACATGATACTATCCATGGAAAATCTGATGGACTCCACCAAAAGTCTGCTAGAACTGATACATGAATTCAGCAAAGTTGCAGGATACAAAATCAATGTACAGAAATCAGTTGCATTCTTATACACTAACAATGAAGCAACAGAAAGACAAATAAAGAAACTGATCCCATTCACAATTGCACCAAGAAGCATAAAATACCTAGGAATAAATCTAACCAAAGACGTAAAAGATCTGTATGCTGAAAACTATAGAAAGCTTATGAAGGTAATTGAAGAAGATATAAAGAAATGGAAAGACATTCCGTGCACATGGATTGGAAGAATACATATTGGTAAAATGTCAATACTACCCAAAGCTATCTACACATTCAATGCAATCCCAATCAAAATTGCATCAGCATTCTTCTCAAAACTAGAACAAGCAATTCTGAAATTCATATGGAACCACAAAAGGCCCCGAGTAGCCAAATTAATTTTGAAGAAGAAGACCAAAGCAGGAGGCATCACAATCCCAGACTTTAGCCTCTACTACAAAGCTGTCATCATCAAGACAGCATGGTATTGGCACAAAAACAGACACATAGACGAATGGAATAGAATAGAAACCTCAGAACTAGACCCACAAACGTATGGCCAACTCATCTTTGACAAAGCAGGAAAGAACATCCAATGGAAAAAAGACAGTCTCTTTAACAAATGGTGCTGGGAGAACTGGACAGCAACATGCAGAAGGTTGAAACTAGACCACTTTCTCACACCATTCACAAAAATAAACTCAAAATGGATAAAGGACCTGAATGTGAGACAGGAAACCATCAAAACCCTAGAGGAGAAAGCAGGAAAAGACCTCTCTGACCTCAGCCGTAGCAATCTCTTACTCGACACATCCCCAAAGGCAAGGGAATTAAAAGCAAAAATGAATTACTGGGACCTTATGAAGATAAAAAGCTTCTGCACAGCAAAGGAAACAACCAACAAAACTAAAAGGTAACCAACGGAATGGGAAAAGATATTTGCAAATGACATATCGGACAATGGGCTAGTATCCAAAATCTATAAAGAGCTCACCAAACTCCACACCCGAAAAACAAATAACCCAGTGAAGAAATGGGCAGAAAACATGAATAGACACTTCTCTAAAGAAGACATCCGGATGGCCAACAGGCACATGAAAAGATGCTCAACGTCGCTCCTCATCAGGGAAATACAAATCAAAACCACACTCAGATATCACCTCACGCCAGTCAGAGTGGCCAAAATGAACAAATCAGGAGACTATAGATGCTGGAGAGGATGTGGAGAAATAGGAACCCTCTTGCACTGTTGGTGGGAATGCAAATTGGTGCAGCCATTCTGGAAAACAGTGTGGAGGTTCCTCAGAAAATTAAAAATAGACCTACCCTATGACCCAGCAGTAGCACTGCTAGGAATTTACCCAAGGGATACAGGAGTACTGATGCATAGGGGCAATTATACCCCAATGTTTATAGCAGCACTCTCAACAATAGCCAAATTATGGAAAGAGCCTAAATGTCCATCAACTGATGAATGGATAAAGAAATTGTGGTTTATATACACAATGGAGTACTACAGGGCAATGAGAAAGAATGAAATATGGCCCTTTGTAGCAACGTGGATGGAACTAGAGAGTGTGATGCTAAGTGAAATAAGCCATACAGAGAAAGACAGATACCATATGTTTTCACTCTTATGTGGATCCTGAGAAACTTAACAGAAACCCATGGGGGAGGGGAAGGAAAAAAAAAAAAAAGAGGTTAGAGTGGGAGAGAGCCAAAGCATAAGAGACTGTTAAAAACTGAGAACAAACTGAGGGTTGATGGGGGGTGGGAGGGAGGGGAGGGTGGGTGATGGGTATTGAGGAGGGCACCTTTTGGGATGAGCACTGGGTGTAGTATGGAAACTAATTTGACAATAAACTTCATATATATATAAAAAAAAAAAGAAACCAATTTGACAATAAATTTCATATATTGAAAAAAAATAAATAAGTAAATAAAATGCCAAAAAAAAAAAATATACGGTTATAGTTCAGGGTAAAATTTCCTTATCATATTATGAAAGTACCTGACAACACAAGACTGAATGTTATTAAATGCCTTATCAACATATACTAAAGTGATTATTTGGTCTTTCTCCATCAACCAACTGATATCATAAATTACAACATTCCTCCTAATATTTGTCCTCTCTTGCACTTCTG
Source organism: Panthera leo (assembly GCF_018350215.1). Taxonomy (NCBI): domain Eukaryota; kingdom Metazoa; phylum Chordata; class Mammalia; order Carnivora; family Felidae; genus Panthera; species Panthera leo. The sequence goes on along the minus strand of NC_056688.1, from coordinate 64,071,562 downwards.
TTGTAAATCATAATATTCGTGGTATATATATATATATTTTTAAAGCTTTTACTTTTAAATAATCTCTACACCCAATGTGGGGCTCAAACTCATGAGCTGGAGATCACGGGTCACATGCTCTACCAAATGAGCCAGCCAGGAGCCCCATTCATTTTATCTTTAAGGTGATTTTTGGAATTTTCAAATATTTATATTTAGTCTTTGCATATGTATTCGTAACATCCAACTGTGAATTTCCTTCTGGTGTTATCTTTTTTGAGGCTCTCCTATCAAAGCTTTGTAGCTTAAGAAAGAAAATGGTAAAGTTACCCTCCTCAATGATGCTCTGAAATGGTTTTAAAAACACAGGAATTTTCCTTTGCCTGAAAGTTTGCTAGAAATCACCTTGATAAGAAGCATTCATTAACTCCTTTGTTAGAGTTTTACTTGGGAATCTTTCAAATCTTATTTTCTACGAAGGATAAGATGCTCACTGCAGCCCAAGACTGCCTTGTGATGGGAGTGCCACTTGTTCGCTGCAGACTTTCTTTTGTTTGTTATGATGGCCCCAGGCGAGCTCTCTCTAGCCAGCATGACTGTCAACACTGAGAATCAGCCTCAGCAGTGACCTCCCTCTAGGCATCATAGGTGTACATACCATCCCCAGTAACACTACCTGCGAATCTTCCCATGACTGCCACTTGCCCCCTTCTAACTGCCATGGTTCACTCTTACCTCCAGCTCTGCCACATTGACTCAAGGGGCTATTGTACCACCTAAAAGTCTTTCTTATCTCCTACAGACAGGGAAAAAAATTGATGGTCTGTGGTAGACTAAGGAAGGCTACAAATTCTCTGACACTATGCCCATCAAGAAGTGACTACCCTTGCATCTGGGCTGAACTGGACTGTTCCAACCAATGGAGTATGACAGAAGTGACTTCATGTCAGTGCTGGGCCTAACTTTCAAGAAAACAGGCAGCTTCCACTTGGCCCTTCAAGCCCTAAAGCCCCATGAGAGAACTCCATCTTCCCTGCTGGAAAGATCATGTGGAAAGTCCTTAAGACTAGAGAGAAGAGGTGCCCAGTCAAACCTAACCTTCCAGCCATCCTTGCCCAGGCACCAGGCATGTGAGTGAAGTCACCTTGGAGCCCCCAGTACAACCTGGCTACCAGCTGAATACCACCAAGGGATTCCAAGTGATGTGTGGAGCATAAGAAATGCTTAGCTGAGCCCTTTCTGAATTCTAATCTACCAAGTCATGAGACAGAACATAGTAGTCACTCCTTTAAGCCAATAAATTTGGGGATGTTTTTTCACATAGCAATAGATAATTAAAAGTCTTTCACAGAAAATGTTACTGTGTCGGATTTCTGTCAAACGGAGGAAGATGTTTTTAGCTCTAATCCCAATAATCTTAGATCTATTTACATCTTTACAACAGGCTGCAGAAAATGTTCATGGAGGAAGTGGACTCCCATTTTGACTGAGACCATCAATTCTCACATAGTAACATACCTATAAGTTGCCTGGGAAATTATTTAAAATACCAGTTCCTAGGACCTTTAGATAATTCTGATTCAGTAAGTCCGATATGGGCTCTAGGAAACCGCATTTTAAGAAACACCCAAGTGATTTAGACGCCAGTTGTCCCAAGAACATGCATGGAGAAGCATTCAGTAAAGCAAGCCGGAGATGGTGAGGCTGTGAAGTAAGCCATTTGTGGGAGGGAGAGAAAGGGAAACAGGTGCTCTAACATAATCTTTCCTAGGCTCGTCCTCCACTTTCATTTCTAGGCTTCTCACATCAGAATTCTTGAGCTCTGCATTCAATTAAAAACATGTCATACCTTTCACCGAGGTTTAGGTTTTTCGTTTTATTTTAGCTTCTCAACCCCCATGTGAAGTAGAACAGAGCTTTCACAGAGAAGTGACTCACCTACATCTAACAGACATCAAACACAGTACGTCTGGGCATAAAGCATCTAAAGCTAAGATTCCCTCATCACACTGAGGCATTTTACTTTTGAAAAGTACATCAGGTTCTTCAAATCAGGGACACCGCCACCAGGAAACATCTTCATCACTGTGATCATTACAATCCCGCTCAATGATGAGCTGTGGATTGCTAACTCGCACAGCTTCCAGCAGTTTCTGGGCTTCCTCATCAAACGCCTCTTTGCACACCCTGAGAAAATAAGGGAAGACCTCTTCTCACACTCAGTTTTCCCACTGAAGAATTCATTTCTCAGAGAAAAACTGTTAGAGACAGAAGTGAACATGGCTGGGGAGTGGGGCAAGGGGAATGTGAGGTATAGACTCAGGGAGTGTGGCAGAGGAAGGAAAATGGAACACAGAGTAGAAATAAAAAAAGATTAAAATTGAAGAGGATCCTCCGAGAGCCTTTTTCTACTCAAGCAAAATACTACTTCTAATGATGACAACCGCTAACATAGAAAACAGTTAGGTGTTATATACTAGGCAGTTCTAAGTACAGGTATCCTTTGCTTTTCCAAAGGTCATGGCTGTACCACTTCACCTTTTTGAGAGACCGACATTAGTACGTGTTTTTGATAACTGAAAGAAGTCCAAAGATTTTGCTTTTACCACACAAAAAAGTTAAAAAGCGAAAACAGTGTTCAGCATTTGGGATGCAGTGAGCCATTATGGAGGCAGCATGAACCCAGGCAGCAAGAGCAGCCCTGCCCAGCTCCTTCCCCAGGGCCTGCGCTGCACCTCAGCACCCAGCTGCTACAGCTCTGAACTGTGTCTATGAGCATCTGGGCCTCATAACCATTTATTTTGTGCATGTGTTAACAAGATGTGTCCTAAGGTATCAGAAAAGCCTAAAAGAGAGGATGTTTTTGGGGGCCCAGGAATGCTCAAAATTTTTTCCATATAAATAATGGTAATTGCTTCTTTGCTTTACACCATTTTGGCTTATGAAAGCTTTCACGGGAACACTCTACCTTCAGATAGCAGAGGGACACCTGTACTGCCTATACTGACTCAGTTGATCAGTCCTCATAATAAACCATGAGTACATATTATTTCACCCATTTATAGACAAAGAAATCAAAACACAGAGACTGGAGACTACTGCAAGTTCAAATATCTAGTAAGTTCCAGGGCTACATTTCATACTCAGGTAGTCTGGCTTTAGAGTTCTCAGCTGTTAAACAGTATGCTACAGTATGTCTCTTAAAATTCAGTGTCCTATGGGAAGAAAAGAAGGGCCTCAAGAATACGCACAGATCCACAATCAGGTTGATTCTTAGGCCTGCAGTGAACAAGTAGCTTCCCAAATCCCTTGTTCCAGTAAACTTCCGCCCTGAGAAGCCAACGAAGACTTACCCCAGAACTTTCAGTTTACATTCAGGAGATCTCAGGACTTCACATAATTTCATAATTCCTTCATACCCTAAAGTGTTCTGTGTCAGGTTTATTTTTATCAGGTTTTGGTTGCTTCTAAGAGTACAGGAGAGATCCTGACAACACAGGGAGGTCAAACCACAATATTCCAACCTGCAGGGAAGAGAGACTAATGATAAAATTCATTTAACCCTGGGACAGAGAGCAAGCATGTAAGAGATCTGTGAGCTGAGAGTGCAGGAGGGCTCCAGGAGCTTAAAAAAAAAAACAAAAAAAAAACAAACAAGAAACAAAAAACAAACAAAAAGGCAAGCACAATTAGGGAAGATTCAAAGAATGTAAGTACTTATAATAATCATCATTACTAGATATTTATTGACTGAATTTATCTCTTCCTAAATCATAAATTACAAGTTCAAAATTATAGTCCAGGGAATAAACAAAACAGGTAAGCTCACCAAGGAAAGTCAAAGCAGTTGAATCTTTGATCATCATTAAAAATATAGACACATAAGTGAACTTTTGAAATATGGTATTGACTATTTTAAAAGCAAGGTATATAATAAGGTCTCTAACACCATGCCTTTATGCAAATAAAAGTGCATACACCAAAAGTCAACATTACATCTTTTACAAGGATACTCACAACTCCATGGCATATTTCAAACACACTAGGCCAGCTGCCTATATAGGGGAAGAATGATTAAAAGATAAATTAACCAACTAACCAACCAAAGTCAGTAGAGGGCCCTTGCATAAACCAATGATAATACCATGAACTGAAGTAGTATGTTAAACTTAACTTTCTACACCTGATGATGCTCCCAACCAATTGTAATTTTCACCTATGTTTACCTAGCCATTCCACAATTGAGTGCTTACATAGGTGCTGAGCATATAGAAACATTTAGGGGCGCCTAGGTGGCTCAGTTGGTTAAGTGTCCAACTCTTGATTTCAGTTCAAGTCATGATCTCACGGTCAGGAGACTGAGCCCTGGGTCGCGCTCAGCACTGGGTACAGAGCCTGCTTGGGATTCTCTCTCTTCCCCTCCCTTTTTCCCTCCCCAACTTGTACTCTATCTCTCAAAATAAACAAACTTAAAAAAATTTTAAGTTACTGCCCACATGAAACTGGCATTAATGTGATGGAGCAACAGTCCCATTATTTATGACACAAAGTAAATAAACCTAATACAAAATACACTGTAGGGTAAAAACACTAGGAGACAAAGGTTATCAAGAATTAATCAGGAAACAATCATCCTGTTTTTAGTCCTTAATAATAGTCTCAAAATCTAGAGGGGTGCCTGGGTGGCTCAGTTGGTTGAGCATCTGACTCTTGATTTTGGCTCAGGTCATGATCTCAGGGTCATGGGACTGAGCCCTGCATCAGGCTCTGTGCTGAGCATGGAACCTCCTTAAGATTCTCTCTCTCTCTTTCTCTCTCTCTCTCTCTCTCTCTCTCTCTCTATCTCTCTCCCTCCCTCCCCAACTCACACACTCTCTCTAAAGAAAAAAATTTTTAAATCTTAAAAATATATAGAGAGAAAACTAAAACTAACAGAACTACAAAGTGAAAGACACAAATCTACAATTATAATGGAGATTTTAACATACTTTTCACAGCAAGTGATTGAAGTATCTGGAAAAAAATCACTAAAAATATAGATGATTTGAATAACAGAATTAATGACCTTAATGAAAGTCATTTACAATACTGCAGCCAACAATTCTTCATCTTTTTAAGCACACCATGGTAGACATATAAAAACTGACTATATACTAGGGCACATGTCAACAAATTTCAAAGAAATGCAATCACACACAGTATGTTCTCAGACCACAATGCTAGAGATTAAATATAAAAAGATAAGAAACTCCTCTTATATGTTTCAAAATTAAGAAATACTGGGGTGCCTGGGTGGCTAAGTTGGTTAAGCATCCAACTCTTGGTTTTGGCTCAGGTCATGAGCTCATGTTTCATGAGTTCTAGCCCCATGTTGGGCTTTGTGCTGGCAGTGCAGAACCTGCTTGGGATTTTCTCTCTCCCTCTCTCTCTGCCCCTTCCCCACTCACTCTGTCTCTCTCAAAATAAATAAATAAATAAAAAAAAAAGAAAATTAAGGAACACAGTTTAAAATAATCCATGAAGAAAAAAGCATAAGGAACTTAAATTTATTTTAGACTCAAAAATAACAAATGCTGCATATAATATTATAGAATGAAGTTAATGCAATGATTTCAAGGAAAAATCAAGTGTTGGAAAAGGAGGAAATATTTATGAGCTACACATTCAACTCAAGTATTTAAGAATGGTATTAAAAAGAAGACAAGGGGGTACTTGGGTGGCTCAGTTGGTTAAGTGTCCAACTCTTGGTTTCAGCTCAGGTCATGACCTCATGGTTTCATAAGTCCAAGCCCAGCACTGGGCTTTGTGCTAGCAGCACGGAGCCTGCCTGAGATTCTCTCTCTCTCCCTCTCTCTCAGCACCTCCCCTGCTTGCATGCTTTCACAAAAATAAATGAATAAACTTAAAAAAAGAAAAAAATTTAAGAACAATCAAATAAACTCAACAAAAGTAGAAGATGAAAAATTAGATCATTGTTGTGTTCTTTAAAAAGTAAAATGAGAAAAAGCTCAAATTGCCAATATCAGGAAAAGAAAGGAGACATTAACAGATGTCTACATCACTGGAGATGATTAGAAGCTGAGCAGATAATAAATTAGACACTTGCCAATAAATTTTAAAATTTAGATGAAATGGATAAAATCATAGGAGTAATCTTACCAAAAATTACTCAATAAAACATACATAAATGTATAATTATCTTAAAAATGAATCAGAAGTCAAATCTTCACAGAAAGCAAATTCCAGATCATACAGCTTCACCAGAAATTTCTACAAAGTTCAAGGAAGAAATAATTCTAATCTTACACAAATCTCCCCAGGAAACAAAGAAGGATCACTCCTGAACTCATTTTATTAAAATACTGTAATGTGGATGCCAAAACTTAATTGGGATTATACAAGAAGATTATAACCTAATCTCCATTATAAACAAAGATATTAAAATATTTACATATCAACAAAATAAAGCGCACAATGTATATAAGACATATCATGACCAAGTTGGTTTTGAGCCCAAAAAAGTAAGGTTGATATAGTAATAGATATAATATATATAATAAAATCCATGTTATTGACCACATTCGGCACATTTCATAGAAGTTCAACATATATTCATAATCTAAAAAGAAGAAAAATTCTTAGCAAACTAAAGATAGGAACCTTTTAAATTAATAAATGAGACAAACACTGAAATATTGCTTTTGACAATGAAAATAACATAGGGAAGCCCACTATCTCAAGACATATTAACATTCTATCGCACATCTTATAAGTTACTAAGGCAATAAAAAGAAAAAAGAAAGAAACAGAAAAGGGAAAGACAACTATCATTCCCAAGAGAGAGGACTGTGTACCTAGAAAATCCAAGTGATAAAGCAATTCTAATCAACCAGAGGATGTGCCAAGCTACTGGGTGTGAAGTTAACACACAAAACCCAACTGTGTTTCTATGTATAAAGAATAAACAAAATGAAAAGTAACAAGAATACCCATTTACAATAGTATTGCAATATAGCAAGTACTTAGGAATAAAGTCAAACAGCAAAATAAAGGGCTACCACAGGAAAAATTACTAAGCTTTATTGATAGAGCTAAGCTAAGGAGATCTATCATAATTGATAGATTCAATGCAATTCTAATCAAAATGCCAACACATGGGTAGGCATGGGAATATAGGGAGATGCACATGCATGTGTGTGTTAACTTGATAAGCTGATGTTTAAAATTTTGTTTGGAAACACCAAGGAAGAACCCAGTAATAGACCCATGCACCAATGAAGACTTGATTTATAACAAAGATGGCCCTGCCAGACAGTGGGGAAAGAAAAACAGTCAATAAGTTTTGCTGGAAAGGAGGAGTATCCACATAGGAAATATATTAAATTGGATTGACCTCAAACCATATATTTGGGGGGGGGGGGGGAGAGAACGTGCATGCACACAATTTGGGGAGGGTCCAATGGGGGGAGAGAGGGAGAGAGGGAGAGAGAGGGAGAGAGAGAGAGGGAGAGAGAGGGAGAGAGAGAGAGGGAGAGAGAGAGAGGGAGAGAGAGAGAGAGAGAGAGAGAGAGAGAGAGAGAGAGAATATCTCAAGCAGGTTCCACTCCCAGCACAGAGCTCAGTCTCACCACCATGAGATTATGACCTGAGCCAAAATCAAGCATCAGATGCTCAACTGAGCCACCCAGGCACCCTACTAACCATATTTTTATATTAAAGTCTCAAATGCTTCATAAGCTGCCTTTTACATTTAGAAAATAATAGTAGAATGTCTTCATAATCCCAGAGTTGGGAAAAATTTTCCTAACCAATTACAAAAAGGACTAATAAAGGAATAATCTGATGTTACAATTAAGTTCTTTGGTTCTATAAAAGACATCATAAAGAGTGAAAAGAAAAGCCCAAGTTTTTGTCACATATCTAAGTCACAATGGCTAATAACCAGAATATATTGGAGGAAAAAAAAACCCCACAAATCAAAAAGGGGAAAATGGCTCACCCAATGGAAAAATGAACAAAATAAGTGAAAAAGCAACTTTACAAAATAGGAAATCCGAATGGCTATTAATCATCTCAAAAGGTGTTGAACCTCTCTTTAACCAGACAATTCTAAATTAAAACCACAAAGAGATGCCAAAACACACACCTGATTCACTAAAACTTTAAAAATTAAGTCAGACAAAATTGACAAGAATAGAGAACAGGAACTATCACACACTACTAGGGGCAGAATCAATTAGTACAATCTTTTTTTTTTTTTTTTTTTTAAGTTTATTTATTTATTTTGAGAGAGAGATAGAGAGCTGGGGAAGGGCAAAGGGAGAGGAAGAGAATCCCAGGCAGGCTCTGCATTGGCAGTGCAGAGCCCAATGCAGAGCTCAAACTCATGAAATGTGAGATCATGACCTGAACCGAAACTCAGAGTCAGACGCTTAACCGACTGAGCCACCCAGGCACCCCAGCACAATCTTTTTGACATTATCTAATAAATTTGAAGACCCATTCCCAATGATGTAATAAATCGCTATTTTTCCTAAATATATACATATGTGCCTCAATTCATGTAGTAAAATATTCATCAGCAGCATTAGTCATAAAATAAATGAAAAACGTCCATCTACAATAGAATGGTTACATAGTTTGTGATATTGTCATTCACTAGAATACTTTACTGTGGTAAAAATGAACTAACTACAACTACATGAAATGACTGGATGACAAATTCCTAACAATGAGCAAAAAAAATCATAATACAAAAGAATATACTGAGTATGACTATATATAAGGTTCAAAACCTAGCAAAATTTAACAATACATTGCTTAGGACTATATACACTCACACTCTACAGATAAATAAATGATGACCACAAAATTCAGGATAATAGTTTTACTTCTTAGGGAGGAGGGAAGAGATTTATAAAGGAGGAGTAGGGGAATTTAATTTCCTGGGAAAATTCAATTTCTGACCCGGGTGAGATTACACACATTTGACATTTATTTATTTATTTATTCATTCATTCATGCATTTATTTTTTAACTTATTTTCTCAAAAATAAATAACAAATTAAGTAAAAAATAAATAAATGCAGGGGAGGGGCAGAGAGAGAGGAAGAATCTCAAGCATGCTCAGTGCTGCCAGCACAAAGCCTGATGAGGGGCTTGAATTCATCAAACCATGAAAGTTGGTATCAAGTTGATGCTTAACCAACTGAGCCACCCAGGCAATCCCTAACTTTTAAATAGTTTTATTGACTTATTTCTATGTATTTTATATTTCATAGTGAAAATGTTTAAAATATGACTTGGTAGATCTTTTTTTTTTCTGTGTATA